>NC_064856.1:49964080-50264080 GCF_024139225.1 Suncus etruscus
TGGTTGGTTCGAATCCCGGTGTCCCATATGGTCCCCCGTGCCTGCCAGGAGCTATTTCTGAGCAGACAGCCAGGAGTAACCCCTGAGCACCGCCGGGTGTGACCCAAAAACCAAAAAAAAAAAAAAATTCTGGAACCCCATATAATTTCCCTAACTTTCTAGGAGTGATCTCTGTGCACAACCAGGTGTGAACCATCTACTTTGCTTGCCAAAAATACTTTCAATACTGTCAGATATATTTTAGGGTTACTATTGAGCATAATCATTGGAACTTTATCTACTTCAGATATGTTCACAATGTTGAATGATGGTATAAAACAAAAACTATAAAGCAGGTGGATCACATCAATGTACATATCTGTGAAATATTGCAAATGTTTTAGGGACTATAGTGGGCTTGCAGCGATTTTTGTGGTTCTATCACCACAGAGAACACCTTTAGTCACCTTAAACAAACAGAAACTAAGTGATGCATCTGAGGAGAAGAGAGAACCTAATCTAACCTCAATCCAGGGCAAATGGAATTACAGAATCATTTGAAATAGTCATTGAGGAAGTAACTGTGTGTTCAACAACAAAACAAAACTCTGATGTTGCTACAACAGAAATTGGTTGATTTCCTCTTAAACTCTGCTTTGTAATTTCACTGCTTAACTCTGAATTAAATGACAAAGTTTTCAGGAAAGCTGCTATTCATAACCTTTGCAGAAGAGAAACCATTAAAAAAAAAATAACCAGGGGCCGGGCGGTGGCGCTCGAGGTAAGGTGCCTGCCTTACCTGCGCTAGCCTAGGAGACGGACCGCGGTTCGATCCCCCGGCGTCCCATATGGTCCCCCAAGCCAGGAGCGACTTCTGAGCGCATAGCCAGGAGTAACCCCTGAGCGTCACTGGGTGTGGCCCAAAAACCAAAAAAAAAAAAAAAAAAAAAAAAAAAAATAACCTCTGGTCTTCCAAATCAAGCTCTCACTATTTAAGGATGACATTATATTATATTTAGAAAATCCTAAGGGTCAGAGCGACACAAAGCAGGTAGGGCAATGACTTGCATGCAGCTGACCCAGGTGACCTGGATTCGATCTTCAGCATCCCATATGGTTCCCAGAGTACTGCCAGGAGTAACCCCTGAGCACTGCCAAAAAAACAAACAAACAAAATTAAAGGTTCTACAAAAAACATTTTAGAAACAATAGGCTCATATAATAAAGTGGCAGGCTATGGGGCCGGGTAGGTGGCGCTGGAGGTAAGGTGTCTGCCTTGCAAGCGCTAGCCAAGGAAGGACCATGGTTCGATCCCCCGGCGTCCCATATGGTCCCCCCCAAGCCAGGGGCGATTTCTGAGCACATAGCCAGGAGTAACCCCTGAGCGTCAATCGGGTGTGGCCCAAAAAACAAAACAAAACAAAAAAAAAAAGTGGCAGGCTATAACATCAATATGCAAAAATCTATAACTTTTTTGTATACAATAACAAAATAGAAGAAAACTACTAAACACATTCACAAGTATGTCTCAGAAAATCAAGTAATTGGGAATCAAATTAAGGATGTGAAAGACCTATACAAAGAAAACTACAAAACAGTACTTCAAGAAATAAAAGAAATAAAGAGGACACAAAGGAATGAAAACATAGCTCCTGCTCATGAATTGAGGAATTAACATAATTAAAATGGCAATATTCCCAAAGCACTGTACAGATTCAATGCAGTTCCTATAAGGGTACCCATGACATTTTTTAAAGAAATAGAACAGGGCCCGGAGAGATAGCATAGCAGCGTTTGCCTTGCAAGCAGCCGATCCAGGACCAAAGGTGGTTGGTTCGAATCCCGGTGTCCCATATGGTCCCCCGTGCCTGCCAGGAGCTATTTCTGAGCAGACAGCCAGGAGTAACCCCTGAGCACCGCCAGGTGTGGCCCAAAAACCAAAAAAAAAAAAAAAAAAAAAAAAGAAAAAAGAAAATAAAAAAGAAATGGAACAAACACTCCTGAAATTCATATAGAGCAATAAGCCTTCACATGAAAAGATAAAAAGAAGATGGGTAGCTCTTATGGTGTATTACTGTAACACCCCAGTAGCAGCCATAAAAGGGGTCTGTCCCTTTAAAGAAGGCCTCAGACTAACTGTCATTGGCTGGCAGTTGGCTTGGGTTATTAAAAAAAACCCACCTCAGGGCCGGAGAGATAGCACAGCAGTTAGGCGGTTCCCTTGCAGGCAGCAAATTCAAGACAGACGGTGGTTCAAATCCTGGCATCCCATATGGTCCCCCGTGCCGGCCAGGAGCGATTTCTGAGCTCAGAGCCAGGAGTAACCCCTGAGCGCCACTGGGTGTGACACAAAAACAAACAAACAACAACAACAAAACACCACCTCAAGTGCCGAGTGCGGTGGGAGGTTGCTGGAGCTGGAGTTCTTGAGCTGCTGACCAGTGAACTGCTTCTACTCTGCTATTTGCTGTTGTTTCTTACAGATTTTGGATCCTCTTGCCTCCCCCTTGCCTGTTCTTACCTGGCCCACTATTTCCTTACCCTGGTCCCTTACCCCCCCCCCCCCCTCTTCTCTTCTCTTCTCTTCTCTTCTCTTCTCTTCTCTTCTCTTCTCTTCTCTTTCTTCTCTTCTCTTCTCTCTCTCTTCTCTCTCTTCTCTTCTCTTCTCTTCTCTCTCTCTTCTCTTCTCTTCTCTTCTCTTTTCTCTTCTCTTCTCTCTCTCTTCTCTTCTCTTCTCTTTTCTCTTCTTTTCTCTTCTCTTTTCTCTTCTTTCCTTTTCTCTTCTCTCTTCTCTCTTCCTTCTCTTCTCTTCTCTTCCTTCTCTCTTCTCTTCTCTTTTCTCTTCTCTTCTCTTCTCTTCTCTCTCTCTTTCTTTCTCTTTTTCTTTCTTTCCTTTTTTCTTTCTTTTTTTTTCTTTCTTCCTTTTTCTTTTTCTTCTTTCTTCTTTCTCTTCTTCTCTTTCTTCTTTCTCTCTTTCTCTTTCTTCTTTCTTCTTCCTTCTTTCTTTCTTTTTTCTTTTTCTTTTTTTTGGTTTTTTTTTTTTTTTTTTTTGGTTTTTGGGTCACACCCGGCGGTGCTCAGGGGTTACTCCTGGCTGTCTGCTCAGAAATCGCTCCTGGCAGGCACGGGGGACCATATGGGACACCGGGATTCGAACCAACCACCTTTGGTCCTGGATCGGCTGCTTGCAAGGCAAACACCGCTGTGCTATCTCTCCGGGCCCTCTTTTTTCTTTTTCTTTCTCTCCTTTCCTTCCTTCCTTTCTTTTTCTTTCTTTCTTTCTTTCTCTTCCTTTCTTTCCTTTCTTTCTTTCCTTCCTTTCTTTTTCTTTTTTTTTTTTTTTTTTTTTGTTTTTGTTTTTGGGTCACACCCAGCAGTGCTCAGGGGTTATTCCTGGCTCCAGACTCAGAAATTGCTCCTGGCAGGCACGGGGGACCATATGGGACGCCGGGATTCGAACCGATGACCTCCTGCATGAAAGGCAAACACCTTACCTCCATGCTATCTCTCCGGCCCCATCTTTTTCTTTATCTTTTTCTTTCCTTTCTTTTTTCTTCCTTTCTTTCTTTCTTTCTTTCTTTCTTTCTTTCTTTCTTTCTTTCTTTCTTTCTTTCTTTCTTTCTTTCTTTCTTTTTCTTTCTTTCTTTCTTTCTTTCTTTCTTTCTTGTTCTCTCCTCTTTCTCTTCCTCTCTCCTCCCTTTCTCTCTCCCTCTTCTCCCTTTCTCTCACCCTCTCTTTCTCTCCCCTTCTTTCTCTTCTTCTTTAGGCCCAGGGTTTTGTCATAAGTCCCCTGGCCTCTCTAATCTGCACTGTTCTATTTATTAATTTAGGTTTCAAGAGAAACTTCTTGTCAGAGTTTTGCTTACTATCAACTTCTTTCTGTTTTTTTTTTTTTTGTTGTTCTTTTTTTGTTTGTTTGTTTTGGTTTTTGGGTCACACCTGGCAGCGCTCAGGGGTTACTCCTGGCTCCACGCTCAGAAATTGCTCTTGGCAGGCTCGGGGGACCATATGGGATGCCAGAATTTGAACCAATGACCTGCATGCAAGGCAAATGCCTTACCTCCATGCTATCTCTCCTGCCCTGGCAACTTCTAACTGTACTATAAAATAGTTATAATTAAAACAGCATGGTATTGGAATAAAGACACACCCTCAGATCAATGGAATAGTCTTGAATATCATAAGACAGATCCACAGGCATATTATTAACTAATCTTTGATAAAGAAACAAGATATATGAAGTGGAGCAATGAAAGCCTCGAAGCAGAACTCTCCAAGCATTGAAGCTAAAGGCATTTTCAAGGTTAAAACACTACTGATCAAACAAGTAGAAGGAAAGATAAATGGGAATGTATTAAATTAAAAGACTTCTGCACCCCAATGGAAATGGTGACCAGGAAACAAAGACAACAGAATTATTCACTCAAAACCCATGGATAAGTGATTGATATCTAAGATATATAAGGCACCAGTAGAGCTTAACAAAAAATAAGAATCTAACCCCATCCAATAATAGGAAGAAAAGATGAACAGAAAGTTCCTCAAAGAAGAAACACAGCTGGCCAAATGGCACAGGAAATAATGTTCCACTTTATTGGGGCCGGAGAGATAGCACAGAGGTAGGGCATTTGCCTTGCACACAGCCAACCAGGACAGGCAGTGGTTCAAATCCCAGCATCCCATATGGTCCCACAAGTCTGCCAGGAGTGATTTCTGAGTGCAGATTCAGGAGTAACCCCTGAATGCTGCTGGGTATAACCCCAAAATTAAACCAAAACAAAAAATGCTCCACATCATTAATCATCAGAGAGATGCAAATCAAAACTACAATAAGATATCTCTGGGGCCGGCGAGGTGGTGCTAGAGGTAAGGTGTCTGCCTTGCAAGTGCTAGCCAAGGAAGGACCGTGGTTCGATACCCCAGTGTCTCATATGGTCCCCCAAGCCAGGGGCAATCTGAGCACTTAGCCAGGAGTAACCCCTGAGCATCAAACCAGTGTGGCCCAAAAAACCAAAAAAAAAAAAAAAAGTATCATCTCAAACTACAGTGGTTGGCACACATTACAAAGCATAAGCAGTGCTGGCACAGATGTGGGGAGAAAGGGCCTCTCATTCACTACTGGTGGGAATGTAGATTGGCCCAGCATTTTTGGAAAACAATATGGATATTTCTCAATAAACTAGAAATTGAGCTTCCATATGAATTGAGCTTCCAATTCCCAGCAATTCCACTCCTAAGAATATACATCAGGAGCCCAAACAATGTAAAAAAGCCCTTTGCGGGGCGGAGAAGGTGGCGCTAGAGGTAAGGTGTCTGCCTTGCAAGCTCTAGCGTAGGACGGACTGTGGTTCGATCCCCCGGAGTCCCATATGGTCCCCCCAAGCCAGGAGCGATTTCTGAGCACATAACCAGGAGTAACCCCTTAGCGTCAAACGGTTATGCCCCCCCCCAAAAAAAAAGCTTTGCATCTCTATATTCATCACAGCACTATTTACAATAGCCAACATTTGGAAACAACCAGTTGCCTGAGAACAGGTGAGTGGCTAAAATAACTGTGGTACATCTGCACAATGAAATACTATGTAGCTGTTAGGAAAAATAAAGTCATGAAATTTGCTTAGATGGATATGGAGAGTATTATGTTGAGCAAAATGAGTCATCATGAAAATAGACATAGGATGATCACACAAATTTGTGGGATATAAAAAATAGTATGGATGAGGCCAAAGAGCACAGCGGTAGGGTGTTTGTCTTGCATGCAGAAGATCCAGGACAGATGGTGGTTCGAATCCTGGCATTCAATATGGTCCCCTGAACCTGCCAGAAGTGACTTCTGAGCACAGAGTCAGTAATGACCCCTGAGTGCCTCCGGGTGTGGCCCCAAAACAACAGCAAAGTATGGTAATAATATCCAAAGACAACAGAGATGAGGATCAGGAAGATTAGTCCATGTAGAAGCTTGCCACAAAGATGGAAGAGGAGGGACTACTATGGCAAAGACAGATAGAGGACCAGAGTGATGCACAGCAGGTAGGGCGCCTGCCTTGCATGCAACCGGCCCGGAATCAATCTCTATCACCCCCATATGGTCCCTAAGTCTGCCAGGAGAATTTCTGAGCACAGAGCCAGGATAACCCCTGAGTGCCCCCCTGGTATGGCCCAAAAACAAATAAACAAAAAGATAGCAGGAAATAATCCCTCTGGACAGAACTGGGTGCTAAAAGATAAAATGATAAAGTGATATTCATAATACCACTTCAGTAACTACAATACCTAAAAGTAAAAAGGAAAAGAGAGAGAGGAGAAAGAAGAGAGAGTGAGAGAAGAGAGAGAGAGGAGAAAAAGAGAAAAAGAAAGAGAGAGAGAGAAAAAGAAAGAAAGAAAGAGAGAAAGAAAGAAAGAAAGAAAGAAAGAAAGAAAGAAAGAAAGAAAGAAAGAAAGAAAGAAAGAAAGAAAGAAAGAAAGAAAGAAAGAAAGAAAAGAAAGAAAAGAAAGAAAGAAAGAAAAGAAAGAAGAAAGAAAGGAAGGAAGAAGGAAGAAGGAAGGAAGAAGGAAGGAAGGAAGGAAGGAAGGAAGGAAGGAGGAAGGAAGAAAGAAAGAAAGAAAGAAAGAAAGAAAGAAAGAAAGAAAGAAAGAAAGAAGAAAGAAAGAAGAAAGAAAGAAAGAAGAAAGAAAGAAAGAAAGAAAGAAAGAAGAAAGAAAGAGAAAGAAGAAAGAAAGAAAAGAAGAAAGAAAGAAAAGAGAAAGAAAGAAAGAAAAGAAAGAAAGAAGAAAGAAAGAAAGAAAGAAAGAAGAAGAAAGAAAGAGGAAAAGAAAGAAGAAAAGAAGAAAGAAAGAAAGAAAGAAAAAGAAAGAAAGAAAGAAAGAAAGAAAGAAAAAGAAAGAAGAAAAGAAAGAAAGAAAGAAAGAGAAGAAAGAAGAAAGAAGAAAGAAAAGAAAGAAAGAAAGAAAAAAGAAAGAAAGAAAGAAAAGAAAGAAAGAAAGAAAGAAAGAAAGAAAGAAAGAAAAAAAGAAAGAAAAAGAAAAATGTCTGCCAACTGGAGCTAGATAGCTGGAAGAAAACTAGGGACGGGCCTGGAGAGATAGCACAGCGGTGTTTGCCTTGCAAGCAGCCAATCCAGGACCAAAGGTGGTTGGTTTGAATCCCCGTGTCCCATATGGTCCCCCGTGCCTGCCAGGAGCTATTTCTGAGCAGACAGCCAGGAGTAACCCCTGAGCACCGCCAGGTTTTACCCAAAAAACCCAAAAAAAAAAAAAAAAAAAGAAAGAAAACTAGGGACATTGGTAGTAGGAAATGTGCACTGGAAAAAGGGATTGATATTGTAACATTGTGCGACTGAGAATCATTAACAACCGTGTAACTGTATCTCATGATGATTCTATTAAAATCTATTAATAAGAAAAAACGCTGAGGCCTGGAGAGATAGCACAGCGGCGTTTGCCTTGCAAGCAGCCGATCCAGGACCAAAGGTGGTTGGTTCGAATCCCGGTGTCCCATATGGTCCCCCGTGCCTGCCAGGAGCTATTTCTGAGCAGACAGCCAGGAGTAACCCCTGAGCACTGCCAGGTGTGACCCAAAAACCAAAAAAAAAAAAACCAAAAAAAAAAAAAAAAAAAAAGAAAAAGAAAAAACTCTGGTTTTCTATTAATAGTAAATAGTTTCCTGTCCTTTTTACATATTCTTTTTGTGGCAATGCTCAGGGGTTACTCCTGAATCTGCACTCATTTCTTTACACACACACTCCCAATGATACTAAGAGGTTATTTCTCACTTTGTCCTCAGGAATTACTACTCCTCATGGGATTTGGAGGGTCATAGGAATACAAGGGATCAAACCCAAGTCAGCCCACTCAAGGCAAGCACCTTACTCACTATATTATCTCTCCAGCCCTGCCTACACATTATTTTATTTATTTTATTTTTGTCTATACATTCTTATCTTTACTCTTTTGTACTTGAAGGAGCTTCAGCATTGAATAGTCATGTGAGAGACAGCTTTACAAGTTTGATCTAATGTTGCTTTACATCTAGTTTAAACATGTACATCTAATGTTGATAGGAGAGATCCAGTTCGAGCAGATAATGTACTCTTTAGCAAGTCCTTTTTGGCTTGTTTGTTTTGTTTTGTTGTTGTTGGGTCACACCTGGCAGCGCTCATGGGTTACTCCTGACTCTATGCTTAGAAATGACCTCTGGCAGGCACAGGGGACCATATAGGATGCTAGGATTCGAATCACCGTCCTTCTGCATGCAAGGCAAATGCCCTACCTCCATGCTATCTCTCCGGCCTTAGCAAGTCCTTTTAATTAAAATGAAAGAGACATTCAGTTGGCTTCCATTTGCAATAATTTGATTACACCATTAACAAAACCAATTTAGACTGTTTTTATTTTGTTATAGTTTTATAATATCCATCATTTAGAAGCATCCTGCTGGTCTCAGAGTATAACTTGCCCAAGTATGTTATGGGAAATGTGAATGTGGCTCAAGTTGTTGAGTATAAGCCTGGCTTCCATCCATGGCACAAATGACCCCTGACCACCTCCAGGTATAGATCTGAGCACCATAGAATATAACCCCACAATTAACTCAAAAACATGTATTGTGTTATGGTTTGGGTAATACTTAAAACTGCTGGGTTTGGAGAGAGTACTCAATAGGTTGAACTCATGTTTTCATGGAAGAGTCCCAGCTCTGAGCCCCAACCTATCTGCCTAGGATCTAAGTACTGCTTAAAGAGACTACCACAATGGGGCCAGTGAGGTACCACAGCGGTAGGACATTTGCCTTGCACGCAGCTGACCAGCAACGAACTCAGGTTTGATGTCCGGCACCTCATATTGTCCCCCAAGTCTGCCAGGAGCAATTTCTGAGCACAGAGCCAGGAGTAATCCCTGAGTGCCACCAGGTGTGGCCTAAAAAACAACAACTAAAAGAGAGATTGTTGTGTATGTAAATATTTTAGGGGATTACTATGTTACTCACCCTAAACTGATTGGTGATTGTGCCCTACCCTAGGGTGTGACCTGGCATTCTGCCCCCACCCTAGGGTAGTACCTGATTCTGCTTCCACCATTGGTTGGTATCTGATCCCACCATTGGGTGGTACCTGATTCTGGGGAATAAAAACAAGGGTCTGTGGAAGGCCAGGGCTTTTTGGCTGGAACTGAAGCTAGGTCTTTGGACTTCAGTCTTGTCCACCGAATAAAGCAAATATTTCAACGAGCTGACTGTCTGTGAGTTGTTTACCCGCCGTTTCACCTCAGAACCATCAGCTAGACAGGGTGGCAGACTCGTCCTCCGAGCTGGAAGGGAAAGACCTCATCCTCCATCCCTCCATCAGTCAACCTCTTCAGGGGCTGACTTTGCTACAAGAGACTACCACAAATACAGAATTTTCGATCGTTGCCCACATACACACCAGGACCATGAGTGTGGCACAAAAGGCAAAAATAAATATTGTCTTTAAGGGGGCCGGAGAGATAGCATAGAGGTAAGGCATTTGCCTTTCATGCAGAAGGATGGTGATTCCAATCCCAACATCCCATATGGTCCCCTGTGCCTGCCAGGGGCTATTTCTGAACCAGGAGTAACCCGAGTGCTGCCGCATGTCACCCAAAAAAAACAAAACAAAACAACAACAAATATATATATATATATATTGTCTTTAAGGACAGGAACAATAGTATATCAGGTAAGGCATTTGTCTTTCACGTGGCTGACCTGGGTTCAATCCTCAGCATTCCTTATGGTCCTCAGAGCCCCACAAAAAAGAAGCAAAAAAATTGTTAACTGACTCACTATAGTATATAGTAATAAAAAATTATTCCTTAATAAAACTGGGGGCTAGAGAGATGTTGGGTTACACCTTATTTTACCTAAAACTAAGTTTTTCGGGGCCGGAGAGATAGCATGGAGGTAAGGCATTTGCCTTTCACGCAGAAGGTCATCGGTTCGAATCCCGGCGTCCCATATGGTCCCCCGTGCCTGCCAGGAGCAATTTCTGAGCATGGAGCCAGGAGTAACCCCTGAGCACTGCCGGGTGTGACTCAAAAACCACAAAAACAAACAAACAAAAAAAACTAAGTTTATCTCTGTTTCTTTGTATCTGGTTTGTTTATAACTTGGTTTCACCTAAAACAAAGATTGTCTTACTTGTAAACCTGGGTGGGTTTACTGCCCCACCCAGGGGTGATCTCTGTACTCAATAAAAACAGTAGTTCTGGCAAGCAGGGAGCTCCATACTAGGTAGAAGACTGCAAGACTACATGTGTTTCACACTCTACCTGGTTGGGATTATTTCTTGTGCAACCCTGATTTAGAGTCATTCACCTGGGCTTGAAGATACAGCGCGTGGGGTGATTTTACAGAGAATCAGGCACAATCCTTGCTTATGGTCAAGCCTAGTTCAATTCCTAGTCCAATCCCTAAGCACCACACATGGTCTCCCCTGGCACTTCCAAGAATGATTCCTGAGCACAGAGTCAGGAGTAAATCCTGAGCACTGCAAGGCGTGGTCCAAAAACAGAAACAAAATAAAAAACCAGATTGTATTTTTTTCTTAGTTTTGGGGTCATGTCCAGATATGCACAGGACCAAATAGGATGCTAGGGATCGAACCTGGATCAACTACACACAAGGCTTTTACCCCATATTCTTTTCTGTTTTGTTTTGTTTTTGTTTTTGTTTTTGGTCCACACCTGGCTCTGTGCTCAGAAATCGCTCTTGGCTTGGGGGACCAAATGGGACATGGGGGATCAAACCACAGTTCATCTTAGGCTAGCGCAGGCAAGGCAGATGCCTTACCGCTTGGGCCACCACTTCGGCCCTATCTCATATTCTTTTTTTTTTTGTTTGTTTTTTGTTTTTTGGGCCACACCCGGCGTTGCTCAGGAGTTACTCCTGGCTGTCTGCTCAGAAATAGCTCCTGGCAGGCAGGGGGGACCATGTTGGACACCGGGATTTGAACCAACCACCTTTGGTCCTGGATCGGCTGCTTGCAAGGCAAACGCCGCTGTGCTATCTCTCCGGGCCCCCTATCTCATATTCTTTTTTTTTTTTTTTTTGGTTTTTGGGCCACAGCCGTTTGACGCTCAGGGGTTACTCCTGGCAAAGTGCTCAGAAATCGCCCCTGGCTTGGGGGGACCATATGGGACGCCGGGGGATCGAACTGTGGTCCGTTCCTTGGCTAGCGCTTGTAAGGAAGACCTTACCTCTAGCGCCACCTTCCCGGCCCCCCTATCTCATATTCTTAAACAGAGCTTTTTAGCAGTCACTACTGTCTTTTATTTTATTTTAATTTTTTTTTTATTTTTGGGTTACATCTGGCAGTGCTCAGGAGTTACTCCTGGCTCTGTGTTCAGAAGTCGCTCCTGCAGGTACGGGGGACCATATGGGATGCTGGGATTCGAACCAGGGTCCTTCCTGTGTTGGCCGCAAGCAAGGCAAAAACACCTTACCGATGTACTATTGTTCCCGCCCTGTAACCCCACCCCTCATTATTTCTCTGTAACCTTACCTACAATAAAGACCTAAGGCAACACCCAACACCACCCCACTATTGTCTTTTCATCTTCAGTTAGTCTTTTGTTTTGTTTTGTTTTGTTTTTGGGCCACACCCGGTGTTGCTCAGAGGTTACTCCTGGCTGTCTGCTCAGAAATAGCTCCTGGCAGGCACGGGGGACCATATGGGACACCGGGATTCGAACCAACCACCTTTGGTCCTGGATCGGCTGCTTGCAAGGCAAACGCCGCTGTGCTATCTCTCCAGGCCCTAGTCTTTTATTTTTGGCTTGACCAGCAGTTCTCAGGAGCCAAGCCAGGCAGTGCTCAGTACACCAAAGATTTGAAACAAACTTTCAGCTGGCAAGTAAGGCAAGAGCCTTCACTTCTGTACTCTCTGACCTTGAGTTTATCTTTATATTATTTTATAAATCAAAGGATAAAATTTATGTTTTATGCTATTGATATTAGCAGTAAATTTAAATATTGTAATGTTACCTTTATGTGTTAGTGTGTCTAACATAATCTTGTTTAACATTCTACCTAAAACACACACACACACACACACACACACACACATTTTACCTACACTTTGGGGGATAATGGAGAGAGACTTGAAATGGTCTATTAAAAAGGAACTGGAGAGATAGCATGGAGGTATCAGATCCCAGCGTCCCCATATGGTCCCCTGTGCCTGCCAGGGACATTTTCTGAGCATAGAGCCAGGAGTAACCCCTGAGCACTGCTGGGTGTGACCCAAAAACAAACAAACAAACAAAAAAGACTACTTGGGGAGCCAGAGTGCCAGCACAGTGGTAGGGCATTTGCTTTGCACATGGCTAACCTAGGACAGATTTTTGTTTGATCCCCAGAATCCCATATAGTCCCCGAGCCAGGAGTGATTTCTGAGCGCATAGCCAGGAGTAACCCCTGAGCATCACTAGGTATGCCCCTCTCCCAAAGAAAAAGACTACTTGGCATTTAGAGTAGAAAGATGTAACTCAATATCTAGAACTAAAAGATGATTTCAGTCATTCAATATTCCTATACGTATTTCTTCCTCTATTTTGGGGGGAGGCCACCCCCAGCTATACTCAGGGCCTATTCCTAGCTCTGTGTTCAAGGATTCTGGTGGGACTTTTGGAGAATCATATAGATACCTGGGATCAAACCTGGTTTAGCTTCGTGCAAGGCTAAGAGCCCGACCAGCTGTATTATATCTCGCTCTGATTCCCAGTATATATTGTTTAAATGTTGCTGCTACTGAAGTTCTGCAAATCAAAAAAGTCATATATAATTCAATCTTGTTTTGCAAAATTACCGTATTTTCCAGCATATAAGATGACTGGGCTATAAAACGACTCCCTACTTTTTCCGTTAAAATATAGGGTTTGGGCTATATTCACCATATAAGACTACCTCTCTTTTAACGCACACCAAATGGAAATTAAAAAAACGTAAGAGAAAAATAGTAGAACCCTCAAAGATTAACAGTGTATGTTTAATAAAGCTAGACTTTGGAGTGCCAACAATTATCTTACATTTGTCATTTATAGTGAGTGACTGTGATTTTTTAATTGTGATCTACATTGAGAGCAGGGAGAGGGGACTCCTCCACGAGCAGCTACCTGGGGTGCTTGGTAACTCAGCTCCTCTGTGTGCCCTGAAAGATGAATCAGTACACGCAGAGGACTGAGCAGCTCGATGGGATGCGGCGGTAAGAGGGGGCCCCCGGATCACTCGTCCCTGAAGCTAGAGTAAGTTTTAGCATGCTGTATACCGGCGTATAAGATGATCCCCGACTTTTAAGAAGTTTTTCATGGGTTAAAAAGTCGTCTCATGTGCCAGGAAAAATAGTGTTTTGTTTTGGCCTTCAAAGCACCCTCAGGTCAGCCCAAGTATGACTACTCTCAATATTTACTCTTGATATTGTTTTTTTGTTTGGGTTTGTTTTGTTTTGTTTTTTTTGGGGCCACACCCGGTGGTGCTCAGGGGTTACTCCTGGCTGTCTGCTCAGAAATAGCTCCTGGCAGGCACAGGAGACCATATGGGACGCTGGGATTCAAACCAATCACCTTAGGTCCTGGATCGGCTGCTTGCAAGGCAAACACTGCTGTGCTATCTCTCCGGGCCCATATGTTGTCCAACATATTTACTTTTTTTTTTAATGTTTTTGTTGTTACAAAGTATTTCTATCTAGTTTTATGTCACCATTCCTTTTCCTCTCTTTTTTAGAAACCAAGAAAAAAAACCATTTTGTTTTGCCTTGGGTTTTTTTGTTTGTTTGTTTGTTTGTTTTTGGGGGGGTCACATCCAGCAGTGCTCAGGGGGGTTACTCCTGGCTCTAGGCTCAGAAATTGCTTCTGGCAGGCTCAGGGAACCATATGGGATGCCGGGATTCCAACCACCGTCCTTCTGCATGCAAGGCAAACGCACTACCTCATGCCATCTCTCCGGCCCCTTGTTTTGCTTTTTGTTTTGTTTTAGAGTCACACACAGAGATGCTCAGAGACTATACATGGTGCTAGAGATCAAACCTGGGTTGGCTGCTTGCAAGTCAAGAAGCCTAACTTCTGGGCCCAGAGAGATAGCACAGCGGCGTTTGCCTTGCAAGCAGCCGATCCAGGACCAAAGGTGGTTGGTTCGAATCCCGGTGTCCCATATGGTCCCCAGTGCCTGCCAGAAGCTATTTCTGAGCAGACAGCCAGGAGTAACCGCCAGGTGTGACAAAAAAAAAAAAAGCCTAACTTCTATTGCACCAGCCCCAAGAAAACAAACTTTAATGCATAGTTCAATGCTCAAGTGGATTAAAAAAACTTCAGTTGTCATTTTAAAAATATAAAATCAGCAGGGCTGGAATGATAGTTCAGTGGATAGGCCTGTTGCCTTGCATGTGGCCAACCATCCCTGGCATTCCATATGGTCCCCTAAGCCTGCCAGTGATTAGTGATTTCTAAGCGCAGAGCCAGGAATAATCTCTGGGTGTTGCTGGGTGTGACCCCAAAAGCCAAAAACAGACAAACAAACAAATAAATAAAATCATGGACCTGGAAGATAGCTCAATGACTAGGGTTACATGTTTTACATGCACATGGTCCCCTATCCAGTGTCGTCCCCCTAAGCAGGAGTAGTATATGCTAAAGATACAGAACTTGTCTCTGGAGATCTAATAACCCTAAATTACATATAGGTGAGATTCCCACTGTTTACTTTGGCCAGGGTCTTTGCAAACAAGTCTGGTCAAAAAGATTCAATGTTCTCACCCACGGTTTTAACAAGGAGACTGTTGATTCGATTCTCCATCATCACATAGAAGGATGGCCAAGTCAAGTGAGCAAATTCCAAACCCAAGCCAATGGTGAGCATGTCCATGGGCAAGAAGTCTGGGCAAGTCTTTTGCAGAAATAAGGGCCTCACCCCCAAGAGGCCTTACTTCCCAAGAACTGCATGCTTCAGCTACTGCTTGAGGTAAGAAATAGTTTGGTTTTTGTTTTTTAAGGTACAATGAGATCGTTTGGTTCTAAGAAAATTATTAATAATTTACTTGCGGGTCCAGAGAGATAGCATGGAGGTAAGGTATTTGCCTTGCATGCAGAAGACGGTGGTTCAAATCCCAGCATCCCATATGGTCCCCCATGTCTGCCAGGAGCGATTTCTGAGCGTAGAGCCAGGAGTAACCCAAGTGCTGCTGGGTGTGACCCAAACAAAACAAAACAAAACAAAACAAAACATTTACTTGCCCTTTTCCCCCAGAAGAAATAATACTTTAGAGGCATTAAAATGTGAGGAAAGTGAGGGTTAATACTGGATCCATCTTAACACAAGCTGACTTAGTCCAGTTGATTCGTTAACTTGCTCCCTTCCAACATCCTCCCTTTGTATTCCTGTGAGGAATGCTACCAAAGAACTTGAAGTTCTTTTAAGGTGATAAAATACACTGGTGGGGGAAGGAACAGGTATTTTCAGTTGGTAGAGTGGAACTAGCGCCTACACAATCAGAGGCAGAAACTCACCGGCAAAAAGCTAGATCGGGTTCTGAATGTGTCTCCACAATCAGAAACATTTTATTCATTTATATTTTGTCTTTTGCTTCTTCCAGAACCATGTTCTTGGTTTTTCTTTGCTGCTCTAATTTTCCTTTCCAGCTGTATCTCCAGTCTACAACTTCTTGATTGTGGATTACTGTTGCTTGGTCAGCATTTAGTTATCATTTTCCACCTCCCTGACGTATCATACGAATTAAGTCATTTGAAACACTTTGGGACCATTCCTTTATCTGTATAAATGAAGGTGGATCCTAGTTTCTTGGGGTTCTCCACAGGGAACCAGAGCACAGCAGAGACACTCAACAATTCTCCCATTACACTTGTCAAGCAGTTTCTACAAAGGGCAAAAAACATCTTTCATAGGGCTCCACTCTTGGGATGCTAAGATACTAAAACTATAGAAAAAGACTTAATGTTTTCCAGGAACTTAGTACAGTCGGGAAAGCTGCTTTTATGACCTGAATAAAATAGGAAGAAAGGGGTCCTAGAGATACTGTGCAAGTGTCTCACCCAGGTTCGATCCCCAACACCCCAGATGGTCCCCTGAACCTGCCAGGAGTAGGCCCTGAGTGGTACCCGGTGTTTCCTTCCCCCTCAAAAAAAAAAAAAAAAAAAAACCAAACAACAAAAAAAGAAAACAGGAAGAAAAGGATATCAGTACACACAAAGAGGAAGACGAACTGAGCACGGCCTTTTCTACTCAAATGCACGTTTGTCCCAGTTGGGGCTTGTATTGGTGTGGATCACCCCTGAATCTTTTTCCTAGGCCCCCTTCTCCTCCAAGGGTGAGGCAGGCAGCAGCAGCTGGGGCCCTGTTATGCCTTCTCACAAGAAGTGAGTAAAAGGGAGAGTCACTTGGTAAGAGAAAGGTGAGTGTCCCACTGGTACCCCCAAAGTCAGCTCAGTCAGAAATCCCCAGGGGTCCCCCCTAGAGCGGGGCCGGATGGAGGTGGGAGAAGGCGGGAACGCAGCCACACCCAGAGGCCGTTGGCGGTTGCCGGCCACCTGCCGCGGCTGCATCCGGATTGGCTCCGCGTCTTGGCAACGGGGCGCTTTAGCCAATCACCAGCGAGGACGGCCGGGAAGCCCCGCCCCTAAGAGCCCGCGCGGGGCTGGGGTGAGGTGGGTGGGTAGCTCGAGCGGATCAAGTGAAGGAGGAAATGCTCATCTCGGGAACCCCTGGGGTGCTGCAGGAGGGGCCCTGGCACGGAGGTGGGGGGGTTGTCTGACGGGGACCGAGATGCGTGGGTGACCTTGGGCAACTCCTGCTTGTCGTGTGTCATTCTCCCACCATGAGGTTGGCGCACTGGGGCCAGGGTGTGAAGGGAGGCGAAACAGGGGTGACCATGCTTTGTGGGGGGAACCTTAGATCGGCCCACTTGGAAAGGGGTGTGGAGGAAAGTATGCAAAAAAATAAAAGAACCTGTGAGCTGCAGCCCCAGCAGAGCCACGGGTCTCGCCCCGCCCCAGGCCCAGACCCCGCCCTCGACACTAAGTACCGCGCCCGGCTCGGTAGGCCCCATTCCACGCCCGCCGGCCGAGCTCTCTGTCTGGGGGACCCGCATCTCTGCTCCCTCGATTTGCTCTCCCCGACTCTGCTGCAAGCGCGCACCCTCTTCTTCTCCCTGTGGTCCGGTGAGCCCGGCCCTCCCCGACCCTTCTGCACCCTCTTCCTACTCCATGCCGGCTCCCTTGCCATTCATTTTCCCCTACCCATTTTGTAATCCCTGCTCCCACCTCTCTTTATCTTTTGTTCCTGGAACCAAACGGCTGGAATGGGGGGTAGGAGGAAGAGGGCACATGCTCCTAGATCAGCTCCCATAGGCCCTATGACCTTTCTCTGGTGTTCTGGGGTCTCTACTCAATGATTCTTACCCTTCTGGTCCCCCTAGCAACACTCCCTCTTGCCAGAGTGTTTTCTGCTTTAGGCGGTGTTTCTCCAGGGAAGCAGACTTCTTCTGGGAGGCCTCTGCCTATGGAATGGGCTTGTGTGTCTCTGTGTCCCTTCCCTGGTTGGGGTGCTCCGTGAAGATGAACTTGTCTTTCTAAACTCTTCCTTTGCTTTCATTCACAGGACACATAGTATGACCGTTAGGTGTTTCATCTCCCAGCCATTTTTTATGGAAAAGCACGGGAATCAGGCCATGCTTGCCGCTGGCAGCTTTGAGGAATGGGATGCTTTTAGAGAAGCTTGATCTTCAAGGCTTGGCGTGAGTCCTCCCAAAGCCAGGTAAGGCTCCGGTCGAGGGTTTTGACTACTAGCCTCGTGGACAGGGGAGGGAATGAGATGTGAATCCACAGGACATGAACCCCAAATTATCACGTTCCACTTTCCTACTCATGTACTAGCCCATAAAATAATTCTGGCCTGCGAGGCGGGGGTGTCTTTAATTCACAAAGTAGGAAACGGATTCTCCCCCACAAAACCTTGAGAAGTAGCAGCAGAGCTGGAACGGGAACCTGTTGTTCTTTCTAACTACATATTGCTGACGTCAGCGTTGATTAGTTCCACAATTGAGATTAGTAATCAGGCTTTTTTGGACACATGACGGATTATTTGCTGGGGACTGGAACTTAATTCTTTTTAGATTTGCATTTCATTTGCTCCTCATAGCTGGGGCTATAGTACTGGTGATCTTTGACCGTATATCCCTGACTGAAGGACATGACTGGTGGCAAACTTAAGGCATGGCAGGATAGCACAGACTTAGATCGAGGAGGCCAGTGCTTGGAGGCCAAGCCTTACTCTCCTCTGGCCTTCACAGGGCCATGTAACCCTGCTTAGAGTAGGATACTAGTCTTTGGTCATCATGTGTCACTGCTACTTTGAGAGAAGAAGACAGTTTGACAGATTCTTCTCTGAATTTTTGTCTTGGCAACAGAGAACTTGCATGTTGAACTTGAATGTGTAAGGTACTTCTGTGTAGGGGCCTGAGAAAGCAGTGAGGAGAAAGGCTCAAGTGTTGATGCCGGGCAAAGAGCTTACACATTGAAGCTACGACCTTCTCTTTTCCCTTCCTTCTATCATAGCTGAGGGCTGTTCTGAGGAGTGAACGAAGAGATCACCCCAGACATTGTGGGTCTGAGGGGACTTGTGAGATCTGGGGGTGTCGGGACCACCTTACTCAGGTCATTTGTGCTCTAGTCTTCACTGGGCCTCAAGTGGGTCAATCTCCAGGGAACCTGAATAAGCCACATGCTCCCCTGCAGGTGCTCCCCAAGCAATTAAGTGCTGAGTAGCCCCTAATTTCCCTGTGTCCTCTCACCAGTAGGTGAGATGCCCAAGAGGGAAAAAATTGGTAAGGCTGTTTATGTTCTGTCTCTATGTTGTTCATAACAAGCACTCACCTTACTCCTCCCTCTGCAGCCCTCAGCCTCTTCCCTCCTGGCCCCAGAGACAAGGCAGCCAATCAGGCTGAGTGCAGGAAGAACCCCACAGTTGCCCTCCCCCTCTGGGTGCTGGGCTCACTTCCTCCTGAGGCAGCAGTGGTGAGGGAGGAGGGTGGCGGTATTCCAGCACTGAGAACAAAATGGAGGTTCGGGTTTCCTGTGTCACAGCTGTGACCCACGCCTCCCAGGCCCACCTCTTGTGGTTGAGCTGTATATCCCTTGTGTGGGAGGACACTGGCCAGAGAAGGAGATGGTGTTTCCTGTACATCAGTGATGGTGGTCTGTCCACTGACAGTTCCGCCTGTTCCAGTTTAAGACTACTGAGGCGATACCTCTCCTAAATTCTTCCTTTCTTTCTCCCCCTCCCATGGTTGTTCCCTTATCTGCATTCCAGGAATGTGGTCCACAGTGATACCCCCATGCCCACCTGTGTCCTTGGGGCCAGCATGTAGCAGTTGAAAGAATAACTGCATGGATTGGAGAGAGATTAAATTAGGCATCTTATCCATGTCTTATCATCAAGGCTTTAGAAACTTCAGATCTGTAGTAACTTCTCCCATTTAAGAAATTCAGGACATTGGGGCGGAGAGATAGCACAGCGGCAAGGCATTTGCCTTGTAAGCAGGAAGACGGTGGTTCGAATCCCAGCATCCCATATGGTCTCCCGAGCCTACTAGGGCGATTTCTGAGCATAGAGCCAGGAGAGTAAGCCCTGAGTGCTGCCGGGTGTGACCCCCCCAAAAACAAACAAACAAGAAATTCAGAACAGGCTAGAGAGATAGCACAGCAGTAGGGCATTTGTCTTGCACGCAGCTGATCTAGAACAAATGGTGGTTTGAATCCCGGCTTCCCATATGGTCCCCTGAGCCTGCCAGAAGCGATTTCTGAGCACCACCGGGTGTGACCCCCAAAAAAAATAAATAAAAAGAAAAAATAGAAATTCACGACAGGAAAAGAGATAGTATAAGGGGTTAAGGCACTTCTTTGCATGTAATCAACCCATTTCATTCCTGGTACCAGTTCTTTGAGTACTGCCAAGAGTGACCTGGCAGAGCCCATGAACATTGCCAAGTTGACCCAAACTCCTCTCCACCTTCCAAAATAGAGAAATGCAGGGCATAAAATGAGAGTGTGCCTCTCCAGCCTTAGTTGAGATGAAGCCTCTTCCTTCCTCTAACCGTCAGACACATCAGCCAAAGTGGAAGTATTAACATCTGTGGTGAAATCTCTGCACAAAGCAGAGAGAGGGCAGGTCGCTGCCTGCTTGTGACACAGTAGCCAGAGAGCCAAGATCCAGGTTCTCCACTGGTGAGAGGGAGGCAACTTGTCTCAGAGATGGGTTCCTGGGACTGGAGAGATAGATAGTACAGAGGTTCCAGCATTGCTGCAGATCCTGTTTTTAATCCTCCAGCACTCCCTAAAGCAAACTCTAAGCTCAGAGCTGAGCTTAGATCCTAAGTATACCTGGGTGTTGCCTAAATACCCCCACCCACCCTTAGAATATATCAGCCCAAATATGGTGTCTTCCACAAATAATTACTTTCTCCTGTCTCTGCACTCAGGAATCACACCTGGCGTGGTGCTTGATCAGATGAAGTGCCAGAGATTAAACTCGGGTTGGCTTCATACAAAGTAAATTGCTGTACTCTCTCTGATCCCTGGTGCACTTTTGGAGCAGAGAATTGTTTTCATTTTTTCTTCCAGGAACAGTGCTATAGGAGAAGGTGGGAGTGGTGAGATGAGGCCTTGGGATATTTGCAGCTAATGGGGTTTCTGTGTCTTTGCTCAGACCCAGCAGAGTTCCTCTATCTCGTCTTGGTGCTGAAATCTCCCCCTTCTCCAGTTCTTCTCCATCTCTCGGGAGGTAGCAAGCAATCAGCATCATGGTTGGATTCAAGGCCACAGATGTGCCCCCCACTGCCACTGTGAAGTTCTTGGGGGCTGGCACAGCGGCCTGCATCGCAGATCTCATCACCTTTCCCCTGGATACGGCCAAGGTTCGGCTGCAGGTAAGAAGATGCAGTCTCATGATCCCGGTGGTGTCTGGACTCCTCCTGCCCAAGATAGACTTCTTCGAGGGCCCAAGTTGGCCTTTGGGGTGCCAACTTGGAGACTAAGAGGTGGCCCTAAATGGAGGCTGAGAGGAACTTCATTTCTTCTCCTAATTTCCCTACAATGTTCTTACAGATTCAAGGTGAAAGTCAGGGGCCTGTGAAGGCCGCCACTGGCGCACAATACCGTGGTGTGCTGGGCACTATCCTGACCATGGTACGCACTGAGGGCCCCAGCAGCCTGTACAACGGGCTGGTGGCGGGTCTGCAGCGCCAGATGAGCTTCGCCTCTGTCCGCATCGGCCTCTACGACTCAGTCAAGCAGTTCTACACCAAAGGCTCTGAGAGTAAGTGGACCCCTGACCTTGCTTTCTCTGCAGTGCCTGATTCTCGCAGTTCACTCAGCAAAATCCCACCTCACAGACCCCTGAAAATTGAGCAGAAAGCAGAGCTAGAAGAGCCCCTGATTTTCCTAACAGCTGCCAGGCTCCGAACAGCAACCCAGACCCAAAGGAAAGAGTTTCCACAAGCACCTCATGAAAGGAGGGAAGCACTTTGCAGCACGTAGGAAGAAACTGGGATACAGGGAGCAGGGACTTTACGAAGAAAACAAATGGAGAGCCAGAAAAGACAGGCAGAAGTTCAGTGAGCAGGTGGAAACTAAGAGCTTGGACCAATAGGTTTACATTGCCCAAGATGACATAGCAGAGAAGTAGATTTGGGATGAAAGCTCTAGTCACAGTTCTCATCTGGGGACTTTTTGCTGCACCTTTATATCTTCACACAGAAATGATTCCGGTTTCTCAGAACTGTTAAACAGGTAAAGTCAGGTAAAGCTCTGAGTTTCCTTTAGTGCCAATGCCTAGCAATAGTGGACCCCCACAGAGATACTTCAATGCAAGTCCTAGAACACTGATGCTCTGAATCTTAATACCAAAAGTATAGTGTGGTGGCAGTGAGGAGAGGCCAACGACCATGGAGTCATCTGGCACTCAGCCCCATGGTTCTCCCGCAGATGCTGGCATCGGAAGCCGCCTCCTGGCAGGCAGCACCACAGGTGCCATGGCTGTGGCTGTGGCCCAGCCCACGGATGTTGTCAAGGTCCGCTTTCAAGCTCAGGCCAGGGCTGGAGGTAGCCGGAAATACCAAAGCACTGTGGAGGCCTACAAGACCATTGCCCGTGAGGAAGGGTTCAGAGGCCTCTGGAAAGGTAAGTGCCTGGGTTCCTCTATTCCCCTCGTCCTCTTGGTTTTCCCTGATCTCACAGGTAACCCTTCCTCTTCCAGGCACCTCTCCCAATGTGGCCAGGAACGCCATTGTCAACTGTACTGAGCTGGTGACCTATGACCTCATCAAGGACACCATCCTAAAGGCCAACCTCATGGCGGGTGAGAGGGGGAAGATGGGGTTGGCTCTCCCAAAAGTGTGTGTGGAGAAGGGAGAGATGGGGTGCCTGAAGGCCACATCTTTCATCCTGTCTCCCTTGGGAGGAGTCTTTCTCCTTCCTTTATGAGACTTATGCCAATAGTCTGGTTCCCAATTCGCTTGTTGAAGCCGTCAGGCTCCATTGATGAAATGACTCAGTTCTCAGGAGCACTCCCTAACCAAGACTTCTGCCTCTTAAAGACCACAGGACCCCTATGGGTCTTCTTAAGTTATTCTCTGCCCTGGTGTTCTGACACCCTCCACTGTCCCTCACCCTTACAGATGACCTCCCATGCCACTTCATTTCCGCCTTTGGGGCGGGCTTCTGCACCACTGTCATCGCCTCCCCTGTGGATGTGGTGAAGACGAGATACATGAACTCTGCCCTGGGCCAGTACCGCAGCGCTGCCCACTGCGCCCTCACCATGCTCCAGAAGGAGGGTCCCCGAGCCTTCTATAAAGGGTGAGCCCTGAGGCATCCTGCCTGCTGCCCACCCATGCCTGTCACTCGGGAGAGCTGTACTATCTCCAGCTTTCCTCCTTCCCCACACCCATGCCCATGGCCCAGGATTGTTCGCAGGAGGTGAAGCTGCCCTCAGGGATGACCTGGAGACCCCTGACCTGTATTTTCTCCCCTAGGTTTATGCCCTCCTTTCTACGCCTGGGCTCCTGGAATGTGGTGATGTTTGTCACCTACGAGCAGCTGAAACGTGCCCTCATGGCTGCCTGCGCTTCCCGGGAGGCTCCGTTCTGAGTTCTGCCTGCTGCTGATCTGGCTTTGACTTGGCTCCAGCCAGGCCCTGCTGTCCTTTTTCTCTTCCCGCTCCCCATCTTCCTCCTGCTCCCTTCCCCACCAGCTCCCCAACCCTTTTTTACCACCCCACCCCCATGCCTCCTCTCCCTGTGTTCAGTCCTGGTGGTGGAAACCTCCGTGGACACTGGCACCTGCCAGGATCCCAAGCCCTAGGTTCCCTGGAGAGTTCAGCTCATCTTCATCCTGCCCCAGCCCAGCTAGCTTGTCGCCCTGATAAAGCACCTCAATCCTAGAGTCTCTGCCCTCTCTCATAGCTATTCCCTGAGGTCTTGGTCTGATGGACCCTTGGGCATCTGTGGGGCATGGGCAGAGCTACTTGGAAAGGGTGTGGTTTCCTACCTTCCACTCAACCTGGCGCCCTGATGTCTTCTCCAAACTAGACCTGGGCAAGCCATCTAGGGAAGGAGCATCCCCAAGAAAGCAGAGCCTTATTTGTGCCTTACCTTCCTACCAGGCCTATTTGCTCTGCATCACCTCCCAGACTTTCTGGAAGATTCAGAACTGAGTTTTAGGGGGTTTTTTTGTTTGTTTGTTTGTTTGTTTGGTTTGGTTTTGGGGTCACATCCAGTGGCTCTACAGTTAGAAATCACTTCTGGCAAGTTAAGGGGACCGACCATATGGAATGCCGGGGATCAAAACCAGGTCAACTGTGTGCAAGGCAAATGCCCTACCCACTGGGTTATGCCTCTGGCCTCTAGTATTTTTTTCTTCTTTTTTTGGACTAGACCTGATGATGATTAGGACTTAATCCTAGATCTGTGGTCAGGGATTAGGGAACACATGGGGGCACTAAACTAGGTCAGCCAGGTGCAAGTCATGCACCCTACTGACTGTACTCAGTAATTTTTTTTTTTCTGGGCCTTTCCTTGGAGTTGTTCATGCAAGACAAGCACCCTATCAGTTGTAACCTCACCAGCTGATTTAGAGGAATTAAGATTTTTTTTTCTTTTTTGATTTTTGGGGTCACACCTGGGGGCGCTTGGGTTACTCCTGGCTCTGCACTCAGAAATCACCCCTGACAGGCACGGGGGACCTTATGAGGTTTGAACACCTTCTGTCCTGGGTCGGCTGGGTACAAGGCAAACACCCTACTGCTATGCTATCTCTCCAGCCTGGAAATTAAGATTTTTTTTTGGGGGGGTAGGGGGTTTCAGTCACACCCAGTGACACTCAGGAGTTATTCCTGACTATGCACTCAGAAATCGCTCCTGGCTTGGGCCATATGGGATGCCAGGGGGATCGAACTGCGGTCTGTCCAAGGCTAGTGCATGCAAGGCAAACACGCCTTACTGCTTGCGCCACCGCTCTGGCCCCAGGAATTAAGATTCTTTTTTTTTTTTTTTTTTTGGTTTTTGGGTCACACCTGGCAGTGCTCAGGGGTTATTCCTGGCTCCAGGCTCAGAAATTGCTCCTGGCAGGCACAGGGGACCATATGGGGCGCCGGGATTCGAACCGATGACCTCCTGCATGAAAGGCAAACGCCTTACCTCCATGCTATCTCTCCAGCCCCCGAATTAAGATTCTTAAATGCATATCACACATGGGAAGCGCCTTCTCAAAGTTTGAGCAAACCTAGCTGCTTCTTTCTCAGTCTGGGCATACCCAGAGGCCGTGAAGTCCCTGAGCAGGGCTTGGGTGTGTCCAGCCTCCACTGAGAGCAGTTCCTATTTAGAGCATCTCTCTGGCCCTGACCTGAGATGTATGAAGCCAAGAGGCCAGGACTTAGCCACCAGCCTCACTGCCACTGCTTCAAAGGCTGGCAGGTAGACGAAGGGACTCAGGTCCCAGGATCCCAAGAGTGTATGTGAAGGGACTAGGGTGTGTGTGTGTGTTTGTGTTTGTGTGTGTGTGTGTGTGGTGTAGTGTAGTGTGCTGGGGATCAGGATCAGAATTACATATCCAAGTAAGTGTGGCTTGGCACACACATCCAAATCTGAACTGCATCCTAGCCATTCCAGGCAGTGTCTGGAACAGGACATGCAATAACCCACGAGAAGTCAGTCAAAACTAAGCTGAGACTGAAATGCAGCATGAAGACTCCTCCCCCAAGAATACCCAGGCTGCCTGGCAGCTATGCAGCCATACCCCCAACAACATGGGGTCCCTCACAACACAAAGGAACCTTGTTTCTTTTCTCCTGCCTTGGTCAGCTGAAGGCCAGGCCTTCCAAAGCCTGGGCAAGGGGCTCTGGAGGGAAGGATGACTTTTTTTTTGGGGGGGGGGGGTTTGAGTCACACCCAGCAGCGCTCAGGGGTCACTCCTGGCTCCACACTCAGAAATCGCTCCTGGCAGGCTTGGGGGACCATATGGAATGCCAGGATTTGAACCACCGTCCTTCTGCACGTCTAAGGCAAATGCCTTACGCTATGCTATCTCCAGCCCCTGATGATTTTTTCTTCTATTCCAGCTGAGGCCTAGTCTCCAAGCAGGAGAGCATCCTGAGAGGCATCAGGCTGCTCTCAGCTGGGGTACAGGGAGTTGATATAAACAGGGTGCCCTGTCAATGCACCTTAATTTTCATAGCAGTCCAGTGAGGTGTACTGGTCACTATAGGGGCTTGGATTTTGTATGGAGAAGAGAGTCACTCCTAGTGCTCATGGATCCATGTGGTGCCAGGAATAAAACAGCCTCCTGCATGCTTCAGGCTCACTCTGGCCCAGAAGACACGGGCACTTTATTATCCCAGGAGGTCAGGATTGTCATTTGTTCATCAGCCTTGGGGTGGGACATGGATGAGGACAGGATCACCTGCCTTTTTGGCTCATGTGAGGAGCTGGGAGAAAGAGCAGCTCCTAACTGCTCTGGTCCTCAGTACTTGCACTTAAAAATGGGCCCAGCACAACCCAGCTTTGCCTAGCGAAGTGCCACTGAAGATCACGAAGGTCATAGAAATCTGACTTTGGTATGGTGCTTGCCTGCATGTGGCCAACCCAGTTTTGATCCGCAGCATCCCATATGATCCCCTAGACCTGCCAGGAATGATCCCCGAGTGAGGGACCAGGAGTAAGCCCTGAAAACCGCTGGGCTCCTAAACAAAGAAATAAGACTTCGACCTGGCCTGGGTCTCCTTCTGGGGTCCCACCTTGAGATTAGGGATCTGCCTTTCTGTTGCCCAAGGGCAGACCAATTTGCTAGGCTTAGTGTAGAGCAGCCAAGCTCAGCAGGCAAGGTGGCTTCATTCCTGCTTTCCAAAAGGCCTGAAAGTAGTGCTGGTAAACTGTTAATGAGAGACTCAGCTCAGAGAGGCACAGTAACTCAGACACAGCTGCTCCACAGCCAGCCAATGCCTATGACTCCAAAGCCACAACAAGAGGTGGGGAGGGGTACACTCAGTGGTGTTTAGGGATCACTCCTGGAGGTGCTTAGGATTGATTCTAGGTTGGCCACATTGCAAGGCAAGTGCCTTACCCACTGTACTATGGCTCTGGCCCAAAGTGACTTGGTTTGTATGCTGGTGCAGCAATTTGTATTAAGCTACATTCAAGTATGAACCATCAGTGGTACATGCCAGCATCATGTGTTAATATCTGCAGAGGCACTTCCTAAAACCCTGGTTCAGAGTCCACATTTTATGGTCTGGTAACCAAATAGTGCAACTGCTACAGAGCCTCCACTTAACATCCAAAACTTTAAGCTCAGCAATGTGGGCTTTCCCCCCCCCCCCCCCGATTTTGGGTCACACCCAGTGGCACTCGGGGGTTACTCCTGGTTCTATGCTCAGAAATCGCTCCTGGCAGGCTCAGGGACCAAATGGGATGCCGGGATTTGAACCACCAACCTTCTGCATGCAAGGCAAACACTTTACCGTCATGCTCTCTCTCCGGCCCAGTAATGTGGGCTCTTTGTCTGGCACCTAGGAAGTCAATGTCACTCCCTAGAAGTAGCTACCCAATCAGTGCCACACTTGGGCTTATCCTAGCCCAGACATAGTCATACATGAATGGCACTGGTCATGATTGAAGAGGCCAGGTAAGCCTACAATCACCGTGGAAGCTGCCTGCCTCCCATGGGCCGGTAATGCTGGATCCCTGAGCTCTAAGCCAGTTCACCAAGCACGTTCCCCCAACCCCACTCTATCATCAACCACAGCCCAAGAGGCTAAAAGCTCTGCTTAATAAACAAAATGGACAAGAGCTGCCAAGCAGGACTCAGCAGGGACTTGTTGCCTCACAGACCCATCTAGGACCGGAGCAAGAGAACTGAAACTATGGTGGTAGGAAGCAAGGCCATTTTCTGCACATGAAGTGGCCTTTAGAGCTATCAATGGAGTGAAGCTTTGCCTTTTAGACCTAGTCACAGTGGTCAGCAAGCTGCGGCTCACAAGCCACATGCCGCTCTTTACACTTTTTTTTTTAATTATCTTTATTTAAAACACCGTGATTACAAACATGATTGCAGTTGTATGATTACAGTCATGTAAAGAACACCCCCTTCACCAGTGCAAGATTCCCACCACCAATTGCCCAGATCTCCCTCCTCCCCACCCCACCCACACCTGTACTCGAGACAGGCTTTCTATTTCCCTAATTCATTCACATTGTTATGATAGTTTTCAGTGTAGTTATTTCTCTAACTGCACTCATCATTCTATGTGGTGAGCTTCATGTCATGAGCTACATGGGTAAATGGGGGGAAATAATGGTTGGGACTGAGGCAGTAAAAGATTAGAAATGAGCTTTGTAGGGCAGTATCAAGGTCACAATACAAGATGGATATTATGCATATATAAACTATATGCATATAATACTATCAATATATATTGTATGTGTGGCGGCACTAGCCCCCACGTGGTTTTTGAGATGAAGACCAAGGAGAAAAAATTTCCAGTGACTGTTCCAACATAAACCAGTGCTGCAACGGCCTGCCCTCCTCCCAAAGCACATTCCCATTAGTGTAGGGAGAGGTAGGGGGAAAGCCTGATGACCCCTATAGAGTCCACCTGGACAAGCGCCCAGGGAAGGCCTGGAGTCCAGGGAAGAAAGAGGGGGATGGCTGGGGGCCTGCCAAGCCTCCCAGCCCTCCCCAGGCTAGAGAGAAGGCCTCCAGCATGGGGCCTCCCCAAACCCCATACCTGGCAAGAGCTGGCCTCCAGACTCAAAGGGGAAACTGGAAGTCAGATATCTGCCTGCCCTCCTCCCCATGCACCTCCCCCCTGGAGTACAGAGGGAGAAGGGAAGCCTGAGGACCCTTAAGAGTCCACCTGAGGGCCCGGAGAGATAGCACAGTGGCGTTTGCCTTGCAAGCAGCCGATCCAGGACCAAAGGTGGTTGGTTCAAACCCCGGTGTCCCATATGGTCCCCTGTGCCTGCCAAGAGCTATTTCTGAGCAGACAGCCAGGAGTAACCCCTGAGCACCGCCAGGTGTGACCCAAAACCAAAAAAAAAAAAAAAGTCCACCTGAACCCACTTCTGGCCATCTGGGTGGGCACCCAGGGAAGCCCTTTAGTCCAGGGGAGAAAGAGGGAGAAGGCTGGGGGCCTGCCAAGCCTCCCAGCAATCCCTAGGCTAGGGAGAAGGCCTCCAGCATGGGGTCTCCCCAAACCCCATACCTGGCAAGAGCTGGCCTCCAGAATCAAAGGGGAAACTGGAAGCCAGATATCTGCCTGCCCTCCTCTCCATGAACCTTCCCCCTGGAGTACGGAGGGAGGGGGGAAGCCTGAAGACCCTTAACACCTGAACACACTTCTGGCCATCTGAGCTGGCAAGCTGCGACTCCTGAGCCACATGTGGCTCTTTACACTTTTAATTTGGCTCTTCTGTGTGCTGGGCAGCCGCTCCAGGAGACAGGACTCTGCTCCTAGCCTCTGTCAGTGCACGCCCTGTCTGGCTCTCAAAATAAATTTCAATCGTGGTTTTGGCGAGATTTGGCTCAGTTGAAAAAAAAGGTTGCCCACCACTTACCTAGGACTAAGTTTTCTTCCCTATCGTTCCTGCCTTACAAGTGAACTTTGCACCCTCAGGAGACTGTCCCTGCTAAAGATGGTGGGTCATGCAAAATCAGCAGAGCTGGGGACCCCCAGAGGTCACATTGAATTGAGGTCCGTGACTGCCACATACTCTCACAGGAGCACCAACAAGGGGACCAGGAGTTCAGTGTGGGGGAGTCTACCATAGTCCCAGTTACCTCTCATTACCCGCCACCCCCTCCACCACCATCACCCCCATACACACACAGCTGAGGACAGGAAATAAATTTATTTTGACCTCTAAAATATCCAAGTGCAGGGGCCAGAGTGGTGGCACAGCAGTAGGGCATTTGCCTTACACGTGGCTGACTTAGACAGACCGCAGTTCAATCCCCTGGCGTCCCATATGATCCCCAAGCATCCCATATGATCCCCCAAGCCAGGAGCGATTTCTGAGCACAGAGTCAGAAATAACTCCTGAGCATCACTAGGTGTGACCAAAAAAAAAATTCAAGCACCCCATCCACACCCCTGAGGCTGGAGGAGGGCAGGAGGGGCCAGTCCCCAGCCCACCTATTAGGTCAGCAGGGCCTGACGCAGCAAATGCTTCTTCTGTGGGGTGAGGTGGGTGGGAAACTGGATGTCGAAGAAGATGAAGAGGTCCCCCTTCTTGGTAGGGTCCTCGGGCAACGGCATGCCTTCATCTGGTACCTTCTTGAAGTACTTGGGACTGAAATGGGGCAAGAGCAGAAATCTTCAAACCTTTGGGGCACTGAATGCAGCCTGGACAGATCCCAAACCAGCGCTACTCATATGACCCCCCCACACACACATCCATGCCACCAAACAGCCAGATGTCTGGCCTAACACCACAGAACCCATCTGCATTAACTCTCTGGGGGAAGATTCCAAGGAAACTCACTGCAGATAGGGAAAGGGCTAGAGTGATGGCTAAGCAGCTGGAGGGCAGGCTCAGCATGCTAACAGTGGGGCATGAAGGCAACACGATTGCTTTGACATGTGGCGCTTTCCCCTTCTCAATGAATAACACTCAGTTGCAAGTGTCTCTGGGAAAGGTGTTCCCTTTATCAGGTGAAGGGAGCTCCCAGCAAGGCCATTTCCTTTTTCACTCGCCTCTATGCTAGAGGAAACCCATGCAGCTGCTCCAGGCCCCCTCTAAGTCCACAATCTGTGGTCAGGTCCCAGCTGGACTCACTGGACAATGTCGTTGATGGGGATATTGATCAGACGGTCATCCAGAGTCTTTACTTCCACGGTGCAGCAGGTCAAGGCCTAGGGGTTGAAGGGTCAAGGGGCAGGGTAGGGTTGTGAAGTTCATGGTTATCTAGGGTAGAACTTCTTGAGCCAGGCCCTGAGCTCTGCCTCATGGAGAATAAAAGGAACTGAAGGACTAAGGGGTGAGGGAGTGAGGGATGTGACACCCTCTGGCTCGGGGGCTCCTGGTTTGGGAGAAAAGATGCATGTGGGTTATGGGTATGTTATGGCAGACAGAAGTACAGGGCTCTGAGGGGGTTGAGGAGAGACCTCCAGATCTGTAGTGGTATGAACTAAGAGATTGCCACAGAGTGGGTGTGGACCTAAGGGTGGGAGGGCCTGCCAGCTGGACAAGAGCCTGCACTGGTCAGAGCACAGAGAGGGAAATGCACCCTGGGCCCTACACAAGGGCAAGTGAGGGAAGGGCATAGCCTGCAGGGCCCACCCAGCCCCGCTCACGCACCTTCCCCAGGGGGATGGCATACACGAAAAGGAGGTCATCATTGTCCCTGCGAAAGCGCGGGTGCAGCTTTTCCTTGACAATGAAGATGATGTCAGCAGGTATAATGTTGGGACCCTAAGTAGGAAACCAGGAGTTTGGGTGTGGGGTCACGGATTCACTGGCTGTTTGACCCTGGCCACATTTAGGCCCGGACCAATGGAAAAGATTCAGTCAAAGAAGGCAGAAGCTAGGATTCCGGCAAACAATTTCTCCAGTAATTCGGCAGCAACCATGTAGCAGGAGCAATCCAGCAAGAGGCAGCAGCAGTCTCCTAGCCACCCCTAGCACTTTTGGGGTCACACCCGGGGGCGCTTGGGTTACTCCTGGCTCTGCAGGCTTTATAAACTCTGGGGCCAACTGTGGCAGTTACAAGGGAGAAGTTTCTGGTAACTGACATCTTCACCCTTAAAGGGACAGTAACATTCTTATGGCCCTACATGTGTCTCTGTTTTTTTATAGCCTGATTCCTTCTTGGGAGAATGTAGCATTAAATCAGAGGCTGGAGGATAGTAGAAGAGTTACGGTTCCTGCCTTGCCATGAAGCCAACGGTTCCATCCAGGCACTCTATGGATCCCAGAGCACTACTGGGAGCCACCCCCAACACAGAACTAGACGTGGACCTCAAGCACTATTAAATTGACCTCAAATTGCAGCCCAAACTAAAAAAGAAGAAATTAGAAGAAGGGGAAGGAAGAGAAGACACTCTCAGTTTGGTCCCTACTAAGTAGCCTCTGTCCCCCCACACTACCCCATCACTTCTCCATTCAACACAAGCAAGAGCTGTGGAGACCAGAGGCCCCCAGGTCATGGGGAGAACTCTGGGCTGGAAGCTAGACAGCAACCCTAGAGTTTTATGGTGGGTTTTGGGTTACACCCAACAGCACTCAAGGGCTACTACTGGCTCTACGAACTCAGAAACCGCCTCCAGCTGGCTCGGGGGACCATATGGGATGCCTGGATTCAAACCACTGTCCTTCTGCATGCAAGGCAAACATCCTAGCATTGGGCTATCTGTCCGGCCCCCAGCCCTAGAGTTTTTGTTCTACTTAGCTTCATCAGGCCACAGAAAGCTGTTGAAGGACCTTGGGTGCTGGGGACAGAGGAATCAGCATTGCTCCTCCCCACACTGAGAAGTCTAATAAGGACCCTCTGATAGGTTTAGACTGAGAGGGAATCCACATGGGGCTCAGCCAGACACTGAGCTAGTGGTGGTGGTGGGGGGGGGGGGGATCAGGGATGGAGCCAGGAGGAACCATTCTCCCTGTGGAAAAGAATATGGAGACTGAGGGGCCGGTGAGGTGGCGCTAGAGGTAAGGTGTCTGCCTTGCAAGCGCTAGCCAAGAAAGGACCACGGTTCAATTCCCCGGTGTCCCATATGGTCCCCCCAAGCCAGGGGCAATTTCTGAACACTTAGCCAGGAATAACCCCTGAGCATCAAACGAGTGTAGCCCCCAAAAAAAAGAAAAAGAAAAAGAAAATGGAGACAGAGGTCTCAGGATACCTATTGTGCCCAGTTAATTCAGCTATGGTGGAAAGGGGGAAAAAATTGGGCTTTAGTGATAGAGGAAGCCTAAATGTTATCATCTCTATGGGTCTATCTTATCTCTATGATGACAGAGCAGCATGACATTTGTTTCCTCAGTTTCAGTATGAACCACACCTGCTGATACTTAGGAGCTACTCCTGGCTGTGTTTAAGGGTTGTTTCTGGTGGTATTTGGAGGACCAATACAGTGCAAAGGATCTTCACCAAACAAAGTGTGCCTCCCCCTCCCCCTGTTAGGTTATCTCTTTGGCCCTGGAGCTAGAGATGCCTTGCAGAGTAAGTTAATTAATTATTAATTAATTCATTCATTCTTTCTTCCTTCCTTCTTTCTTTTCTTTCTCTTTTTTCTTTTTCTTTCTTCCTTCCTTCCTTTCTTTCTTTCCTTTTCTTTCTTTTCCTTCCTTTCCTTCCTTCTTTCCTTTCCTTTTTTCTTTTCCTTTCCTTTCCTTTCTTTTTCTTTCTTTTTCTTTTCCTTTTCCTTTCCCCATTCCTTTCCCCTTTCCTTCCTCCTCCTTTCCTTCCTCCTCCTTTCCTTTCTCCTCCTTTCCTTTCCTTTCCTTTTTCCTTTCATATCCTTTTTCCTTTCCTTTCCTTTCCTTTCCTTTCCTTTCCTTTTCTTTTTCCTTTTCCCTTTCCCTTTTCCCTTTTCCCTTTTTCCCTTTTCTCTTTTTTCCCTTTCCCTTTTTTCCTTTTTCCTTTTTTCCTCTTTCCTTTTTCCCCTTTCCTTTTCCCCTTTCCTTTCCTTTTTCCCCTTTCCTTTCCTTTCCTCTCCTTCCCCTTCCCCTTCTTCCCCTTCCCCTTCTTCCCCTTCCCCTTCTTCCCCTTCCCCTTCTTCCCCTTCCCCTTCTTCCCCTTCCCCTTCTTCCCCTTCCCCTTCTTCCCCTTCCCCTTCTTCCCCTTCCCCTTCTTCCCCTTCCCCTTCTTCCCCTTCCCCTTCTTCCCCTTCCCCTTCTTCCCCTTCCCCTTCTTCCCCTTCCCCTTCTTCCCCTTCCCCTTCTTCCCCTTCACCTTCCCCTTCCCCTTCTTCCCTTTCCCCTTCTTCCCCTTCCCCTTCTTCCTCTTCCCCTTCTTCCCCTTCCCCTTCTTCTTCTTCCCCTTTCCCTTCATCCCCTTCCCCTTCTTTCCCTTCCCTTTCCCCTTCTTCCCCTTCCCCTTCTTCCCCTTCCCTTTCTTCCTCTTCCCCTTCTTCCCCTTCCCCTTCCCCTTCTTCCCCTTCCCCTTCCCCTTCCAGGATTCAAACCATCGTCCTTCTGCATGCAAGACAAACATCCTACCTCATGCTATCTCTCTGCCCCCCCCCCTTTTTTTTTTTACACTGAGCAGTGCTCAGGGAACATGTGATGCTGGGGATTCAATCTGGGCCTCCTGCATTCTGAGTCGTTCCCCAGCCTGCTGTACTGTGTCCCTGGCCCAATATGTTTTGGTTTTTATTTAGTAAGCATTTCATTCAAAATTATTATGAATGGATTGGAGAAATGTCTTGGTGGTACAGCACTTGCCTGACATGTGTGAGGTTCTAGATTCCCTCCCAGCTCACAAAACAAATAAAAGGATTATGAATAATTGCTTCTGAGTAACTTATAGTTGGGCTTGTTCAGAGAACTAGAGTTAGTAGGAGTACTGGCGTCAGACCTGGGTTCTCCCTTTTGCTTTTCTTCATTTTGGGAGAGGGCCACACCCAGCAATGGTGGTGCTCAGGGCTTACTCCTAGCTCAGATATCACTCCTGGTGGAGCTTGGGGACCCATATGGGGTGCCAGGGATCAAACCTGGGTCATCAGTGTGCAAGGCACACCCTTTTGCACTACCTTTCCAGCTCCTCTTTTTACCTTTTAAAATCTTTTGCACTGGTCGAGTTCTTTCCTCCCAGAGCCTGCTTTTCACTCTGAAAACTGGTGGAAAGTCCTGGGGCTGCCCAGTTAGAGGCACGTGTGGCTGTGTCCTGGAAGGGATATTATAAATCCTTCCCTACCATGCTTTACAGACAGGACTCCGTCCTACACCAAGTTCATAGGCCAAGGAAAAAGCCTCGTGTCCTTCCCCTCAGTTTTCTACCTTGTGAGACCAAATGCTGGTCTGCTCTCCCCTCACCTGGTCTCCTTCCTTCTCAAAGGTGATGCGTGTGCCCTGTCTCCAGCCAGGCTTTACATCAATGGTGAGGATCTTGTCCTTGATGGTAGATGAGTACCCATCCTCGTTCAGCACCTGCAGGAGGGGGCCTATGTCCCAGCTGCCCTTGGACACATGAACAAGGCTCTGGGGAATCCCTGCTTTTTTGGGGGAAGACCCTTCAACAGTGTAGAGACCCTTCCTTGTGCTGGGCTCACACTATTCCTTGGCACTGAACATAAAGCGTTCTGAGAGCACAGGACAACAGTAAAGAGCTTGATTCTGAGTGCCTGGACAGTCCCCAGGAACAGATAAAACCCAATTGCTTCAGCCTTGAACAATGCCCTTGAGACACTTCCTGTCCAGAAAGCACCCTATCCCAGAGGGTCTGTCCCTGAACCTTCCAGTCTCCTAATTTCCAAGGAAAGCCATGGAGGCCACTTATCCCAAAGCATTCCCTGTGACATCCTCTCTCTGCCCCCAGACACAGTCTATAGGGGCACCCCAATTGTGCAGATTACAGCACAAATTGAGCTTTTTTTTTTTTTTTTGGTTTTTGGGCCACACCCTGTGACGCTCAGGGGTTACTCCTAGCTATGCGCTCAGAAGTTGCTCCTGGCTTCTTGGGGGACCATATGGGACGCCGGGGGATCGAACCGCGGTCCATCCTAGGCTAGCGCAGGCAAGGCACGCACCTTACCTCCAGCGCCACCGCCCGGCCCTTTTTTTTTTTTTTTTTTGCCTGGCAATGATGTGGGGGCCTTGTGCTTCTGACTTCCACAATGCTGGGTCATCCCGCTCTGAGGGTCTAGAACTTCTCATGGACCTGACAAGCTGAAAGGGAAGATTCTGATTTGGTCCCACTGGGGCCTGTTGCAAAGGGATCCTCAGGAGAGAAGTGAACTAATGCCTTCAGTTGTCCTTTCAACCTCGAGGATCTAAAATTCCACACTGTATCTATGATTCCATGATTCCATCAGAGTATATATTATAGCTTGGGTGTCCAGAGCAGGAGCTGACAGGTCTGGGGCTGGGAGTGGGAATGTTTGGGGATTCCTAGGAATCAGAAAAAAGCTTACCCTTCGGGAGATCTTAATTTTCTTGGTACAGCCAAAGAATAAGTCCTCCAGGGATAAGTAGAGGTCTCTTTCAATTGCGGGATCCTGTTTCTTGACCCCTCGGCCCCGCAGTCCCCCAAAGTTTATATCTACTTCCTTCCCTTCTTCATCATAAAATTCTGCAGAAGTGGGAAGAGAGGAGTAAGAGAACTTTGTTAAGGCTGAACAGCACAGATACTCCCCATTCAAGCACTTCTTTTTATTTAGTCTCCAAAGGCAATTTCCACTACCTCACAGGTTCACACTGTTTGGCCAGGCCAAGGAGTTGTACTCAACAACAGACCCAATAATTATCATTATCACCCCCTCTCCCCCAACACAACCCACTGCTTCATCTCCCATTTCCTTCACTACTCATTTCCCCTCACCATTTGGGGATATGCTCTCCAAGTTGGCTTCCTATAAGTGAAGGGGCATCCTCTGAGGAAAGAAACTGGTAGTGACAAAGTTAATCACTGTGGGGTTATTTCTCCCCACTGTCCCCTAGGTTTCTTTTCTTTACTGTCCATTACCAGGCCACCTGAGAGCCCCCATCAGTTCAGATTCTACAAAAATTAGCATCTGAGCTGGTGGAGGGGTTGGTCCCTAAAAAGTGAGAGGTCACCAGCATAGCTCCCCACAATGTTCACCTACCTGTTTCTACTTGCATAAGCTTCCTACAGTTTGTTTTTTCCTTGTAGCCCAAAGAAGGTCCATCTATCAATGCCTGGCAATAGTTTGAGCTTCATCTTTGGCAGCAGGAGGGGCTAGTGCTGCCAGATCTACCTACCACCCTACCACTTTCAGGATGACATAAATTGATGATGAAGAATGAACACAATGAACACATTCTGAACTTCCTATGTGCCAGGTTCTGCTTCCAATTCTTCTTCTTTTTTTTTTTTTTTTTCATTTTTGGTTTTTGGGCCATACCCGGTGATGCTCAGGGGTTACTCCTGGATCTGCACTCAGAAATCGCTCCTGACAGGTACCAGAGACCATATGGGATGCAGGGATTCGAACCACCGTCCATCCTGGATCAGCTGCTTGCAAGGCAAATGCTCCATGGCTGTGCTATCTCTCCGCCCCGCTGCTTCCAATTCTTGAAGTGTTATCTCATTGCTCAAGAACATACATGTGAAACACATTCAGTCCTACATTTGGTAAAGTTATCAAGTTGAGATCTGAACCCAGGATCCTTTGATTACAAAGTTTGTGTACTGAAGTACTGTGCTGACTGCAGGATGGGGTGTCTGTGAAAGCTGCACTCATGTTTACTTGTTTCTTTGTTTTGTTTTTTTGGGTCACACCCAGCAGCGTTCAGGGGTTACTCCTGGCTCTACACTCAGAAATCGCTCCTGGCAGGCTCGGGGAACCATATGGAATGCCAGGATTCGAACCACCGTCATTCTGCATGCAAGCAAACATTCAACCTCCATGCTATCTCTCCGGCCTCAGTCAGTTTACTTTTGCAAGATTTTCTGTGCCCTTGGATGGTACCTTGGGTTAAACTTCACAGGTTAGAACACCCTGTGACCTCAAACTGCAGAGGCAATGTAATACTAAGTTCATCTGTACCATTGAAAGGCTGGTACCTTTTTGTACTATTGAACTCTTTCTCTCTCTTCACAAACACAAACATTTTCTCTCTCTCTCTCTCTCTCTCTCTCTCTCTCTCTCTTTCAGGATGTTCATAACCCAGTTGTGATATAAGAATCCCTAAGATGGACTGGAGCAATAGTATATAGTGGGCAGGGCATTTTTCCTTGCATGCAGCCTACCCAGGGTTCAACCCCTGTACTTCATTTGGTCCCAAGAACAAAATGATTCCTGAGTACAGAACTAGGAGTAAACTTTGAGCACTAACAGGTATAGAAAGTATAGACCCCCAAATAAATAAGTGAATCAATAATGTTAGGGGGTGGAGAGACACATTGCTCAATGTATCTGTCTAAAATGCAGGAGCCTTTGTAGAATTCCTTGAGCAACTCTGAGAACAACCTCCATATACATGAAGGAATTCAAGAGCACCACCAACTCTAGTCCCAATACTAAAATGATTGGGAAAATGGAGCCAGAGAGATATTACGGCAACCCATATGGTCTCCCAAGCTCCATTAGGAGTGATCCTTTAGCATAGTCAGGAATGAGCCCTGAGCACAGTTGAGTGTGGTCCCAAAACCAAACAAACAAACAAAAAAAAACAAAACGAAAAAAACATTAAAACTTTTTTCCTTTATGGGGCTGGAGAGATAGCATGGAGGTAAGGAGTTTGCTTTGCGTGCAGAAGGACGGTGGTTCGAATCCCGGCATCCTATATGATCCCCTGAGCCTGCCAGGAGCGATTTCTGAGCATAGAGCCAGGAGTAACCCCTGAGCGCTGGTGGGTGTGACCCAAAAACCAAAACCAAAATAAAACAAAACCTTTTTTCCTTTGGAGCCAGAAAGATAGCACAGCTGATAGGGCATTTGCCTTGCACGCAGCCGATCCAGGACTGTGGTTCAATTCCCGGCATGAACTCCTGAGCCTGCCAGAAGCGATTTCTGAGTGCAGAGCCAGTAGTAACCCCTGAGTGCTACTGGGTGTGACTTACATTTTTTATTGCATGTAATGAATGTCTGTATATAAAATGTAGGGATATGTCCTTATAGCTATGACCTCTTCCAGTAAGAAATGGGAGTAGGTAGGTCCTCTCACCGCTAAAGGGGTTGTCTCCCCCGAAGAACTCATGGAAAACTTTTTCAGGGTTGCCGTGGAAGACATAACCAGCTGTCCATGGGGTTTCAGATCCAAATTCCAAAGGAATGCCGCCTTTCAGGCCCTCTTCTCCAAATTTATCATAGATGGCTCTCTTCACAGCTGTAAACAGGCATGACCGTGAGGGGGGTTCAGTGGGAACTGAGACAGACAAGGGCAGGAGCTTGCAGCTCAGCACCTGCCATCATTCTGCAGACACCCTCAAAGTGTCTAGACACCCTAGACCTCTGAAATGCCCCACAGTCCAGAGGGGAGAAGGAAATGGGCTGAGATTGTCTCTGGGGGAGGAATGTGGTCTGGAGAAGGAACAGAGATACTGAGTGTCTCCTGGGATTTAGTTAGCCCCACTTATCATTGCTGTGTTTATACAGTAGTAACTAAAATTTTAAGAAATGTTTGAAATGTTAGAGGCTTCCAGATTTGTTTGTTTGTTAAAGTTTCTAAGAACTCTGAAGTCTTGAAAACTGAGAGCCAGAGCCCACTTTGTGAGCTTCCAGCCATTCTTCTACCCTGGAGATAGGATCTACACTGGACTTAGATCTACAATGGAGCTAGGATTATGCTCCAAAAGTTCATAGGGACTCTCTCATGGGCATTGCCCCCTACAGAGAGTGGAGACTCATAGCCCTCCCACCCTCATGATTTTCAGATGAAACAGCATTCCTCATACCCCCAAAATGGGCCTCTCTTAGACACTCTAATCTCAGCCCACCCTTAGGGAGAAAAACTTCTCCAAGCCAAAACCTGACTCTACCTCCCACTACCCTTCCCATACAGCGAACATCTGAGTACGGGGTCAGTCTCAGAGTTCTCCAAAACCCTTCCCTCACTTGAGAACGGCTGCTTTCCCTTCTGATTTCTTTCCCAGACCCTTAGATGCTGGTTATGGAAGAGAAAGACTGTCCTCTGGGCCCCTTGGAAAGACCAACTTTCCTAAGACATTGGGATGGTGCTAATGGGAGGTCCCCACCTCCCCAGAAATACTGGGGTGTGCTCTGCCTGGCACTCACGGTCACTCAGTACATCGTAGGCCTCTGAGATCTGCTTGAATGTCTCTGCTGCTACTGGCTCAATGTTCTTCAGTGGGTGGGTCTTAAGGGCAAGTTTCCGGTACCTGGAAAAGTGAGGGGACAGCCATAGCTGAATGCAAGAATTTGCAGGCTGCTCCTATGCTACTCAGAGCTCTGATGTCCTGGGTAAAAATCAGGACTATGTGGGGCCCGGAGAGATAGCACAGCGGCGTTTGCCTTGCAAGCAGCCGATCCAGGGCCAAAGGTGGTTGGTTCGAATCCTGGTGTCCCATATGGTCCCCCGTGCCTGCCAGGAGTTATTTCTGAGCAGACAGCCAGGAGTAACCCCTAAGCAACGCCAGGTGTGGGCCCCCCCCAAAAAAAAATCAGGACTATGGTGATAATTACTCAGACCCTACCCCAAAACTTCCTTCTTATTTTAGCTATTATTTATTTATTTTTGGCCACACTTGGCAGGTTTGGGGCCACACCTGCCTTGGTGCTCTAGGGTCACTTAGACCTAGAGGAGAATGTAGAGTTGGGAGTGGAGTCCAGGACTCACACATACAAGATAAAGTGCTCTATCATTGAGCCACATCCCTGGTGCCCATTTCTTTAAGCAGCATTTCCTGTGTCAGATGCTGAACAGTCAGACACTTTGCATCTCAGAGGACAGGAGAGGGTATTTGACATAGCACAGGTCAAAGGAAGGGAGCTGGAAATTAGGCCCCTAGCCTCCTGCCTTAGTGGCTATACTGCAAAGTCTCTGTGCCCAGAAGTCTTCCCTGAGACAATGGGTCAGACCCCCAGAGCAGGGAAAAGAGAGAGAAAGTGGAGTGTGTGTCTGGAGCAGCAAAAGGAATCAGCAGCATCCTAAGTCTCATAACACCTGGACTCCGCAACACCCAGTTCTGCATGTCTCTTCTCAATCCACATCCATGGATGTGCCTGCTGCCAGCCCTGACCACCTCAGCTGCCTCTGGCTACTTCTCTGAGCTCCCCAGTCCTCTGGATCCAGCTGTCTCCAAATCACCAGCTCTTCTCCCAGGGTCAAAGGCCCCACCAACTCAACACATTTTCTTTTTCTTTTTTTTTTTTTGGGCCACATCCAGCGGTGCTCAGGGGTTACTCCAGGCTGTCTGCTCAGAAATAGCTCCTGGCAGGCACGGGGGACCATATGGGACACCGGGATTCGAACCAACCACCTTTGATCCTGAATCGGCTGCTTGCAAGGCAAACACCGCTGTGCTATCTCTCCAGGCCCTCAACACATTTTCTTTCCCTTGCTTCCTTCTCCGTATAGCCTGCAAGCAAGAGGCTAACATTATCTTCCATTCCAGGTTCTGCTTTAATCTCTCCACCCCATCCCACCAGCCACCAAATCTGCTTTAATTTTCAAGCTATGGTCTGTGCTTGTGCTTCAGCTCTGCCATGACTACAGAACCCTGCTCCAAAACACTTTGTGTACTGCCACTGGTCATTCTCCTTCACAGTCTCTGTCAGTCAGTCTCTGCATCTCCCATTCCCATCCCCTACCAGATGTTTCTAAGCATAGTGGCCCAGTCTCACTTCCCTGCAGAAATCCTTCCCTGGCTGCCCAGCATCTCCCGAAGAAAACCCAGTGTCTCATCCTTATTCAAGCCCCTACTTCTCTTTCTTGATCTTCTCACTCACAGAAACCCACCCAGTTCCCATGACCTCTGCTGCCCTTCACGTTCCCTTGGCCAGCTGCACTGCTCAGCCTCTGCCATCTATCTCTTCCCTACATGGGAACACTCACCCCTCACCCCCTTCCATCTCCTCCCATAATGTCCTGGAAAATGTTTATTAAGTTCATGAGAGTGAGGAGTTTAGGTCACCTACAAAAGGCCTCCCTTGCTCTTTGGTTATACTCCTTCCCAAACCAGAGGACAATATGGTGTTGGGGATCAAACCCTGGTCTCTCCTGGGCATATCAGCTCTCTAAGCTTCTCTGATCCGGTCCCAGTTCTCTGGTCCTGGATATGGCCTGCTGCACTCCTGATAAGTGACCTCAGATTCTCCCCATGTGTCCAGTTCTCAGTGTCTTTGGAGCATTGCACACCAAGCAGCAGTCAATAAATGACAGGAAGTTAGAGACCAGGCAGCCCTCCTTGTGGCCCCACACTCTAGCTGAGCTGTGTTAGGGAGAGCTGGGGCTCTCCCTGGATTTGCCATTGACAAACAAACCACATTATACACATTGAAGACTGTCACTTTCTCCCCAGACTTTTACCTCACCTTCTTAATTACAAAGATTGCAGGAGAATAACAAAGAGGTTTAATGAGTAAGTCACAGTCACAGGTTTGAGAGGAGTTTGATTTTCCATGTAAACTTGAATACCTTTAAGATGACCCCTGTGTGTAACTCACTCTCCTCCCTTTGCTTTCTTGGGTTGGGGGAGCAGGAGAGAAAGAAATGGGGTCACAACCAGGAGTGAAGAAGAGAAACTGAACGCCACAAAAATTGGGAGTTAGGGATGACCATACTTTTCAATTCAGTGCTGATTTTGGGAAAAATTTAGGGACTCCTCTGAGCCCAGAATACCAAGGTTAAGATGCTTGTTCAGGCCGGGAGATATAGCACAGCGGTGTTTGCCTTGCAAGCAGCAGATCCAGGACCAAAGGTGGTTGGTTCGAATCCCGGTGTCCCATAGGGTCCCCCGTGCCTGTCAGGAGCTATTTCTGAGCAGACAGCCAGGAGTAAGCCCTGAGCACCTCGGGGTGTGGCCCAAAAACAAAAACAAAAACAAAAACAAAATGCTTGTCCAGACCCTGGCACTGCATATGTTACTCCAAGCACTTCTAGGAGTGATCCCTGAGCACAAAGAGTATGTTTTATCAGAGTTTATACAAAGTTGCTGCAAGGTGGCCAAAGGTTAGGGGAAAGGTAATAAATAGTTTTAAATATATACAGGTGTGTGTAGGTGTGTGTGTGTGTGTGTGTGTGTGTGTGTGTGTGTGTGTGTGTGTGTGTTGAAGATGGAACTTAGATACTCACATGTGTGTGCAAAGGAAGTGATCTTTTTTTCCCTTAGGGGTGAGGGTTGGGTCACACACAGCTGCGCTCAGAGGTTACTCCTGGCTCTGCACTCAGAAATCGCTCCTGGCAGGCATAGGGGGACCATATGGGTTACTGGGATTCAAACCACCATCCGTCCTGGGCCAGCTGCGTGCAAAGCAAATGCCCTACTGCTGTGCTATCTCTCTGGCCCCGAAAGCAAGTGTTCCATGTTGAGCTATAACCCCAATCCCAAACATGTGATTCTTGTGTGCACTTTCTTTTTGGGGTGATGGGGGAGGTAGTATTTGGAATAAACTCAGTGGTTCTGGAGGCTGTGGGGCTTGGGGCTTCTCCTAGAGACAATCAGCCTTATTTTGTTTATGTTCTATAGTTTTGTTTTGTTTTTTTAATGTTCTATAGTTTAGTACTCTTCTGGGTTTTGTGGTACCAGGGATATGCCTGGCAGTACTGCAAGGCCTGAGTTCCCCACTCTTTGAGCTATCTTTCTGGCCTAACACTCTAGGAGCGAGCGAACAAGCAAGAGAGAGGGAGGGAGGGAGAGAGAGAGAGAGAGAGAGAGAGAGAGAGAGAGAGAGAGAGAGAGAGAGAGAGAGAGAGAGAGAGAGAGAGAGAACAATATGTTAGACACTTGCCTTACATAAACCAGTCCTGTGTTTGATCCCTGCCTGATAATGTGCACTGAATCAGGAGTGATCCCTGAGTGCAGAGCCAAAAGTAACTCCTGAGACAACCAAGTGTGGCTTCTAAATCAAAGATAACCAGAACAACTAAAGAATCTTTCTATAACTTGGTTGCAAATGATTACGAGACACTTTTGTATCATCTCATATGATTCTAACTCAATACCATAATAACTAGGTATAAATGAACTGAGTTTAAGAAAGGTGAAGTGGGGCCCGGAGAGATAGCACAGCGGCGTTTGCCTTGCAAGCAGCCGATCCAAGACCAAAGGTGGTTGGTTCGAATCCCGGTGTCCCATATGGTCCCCCGTGCCTGCCAGGAGCTATTTCTGAGCAGACAGCCAGGAGTAACCCCTGAGCACCGCTGGGTGTGGCCCAAAAACCAAAAAAAAAAAAAATAAAAATTAAAAAAAAAAAAAAAAAAAAAGAAAGGTGAAGTGGGGGCCTAAGTGATAGTACAACAGGTAAGGTGCTTTCCTTGCACACAATCAACCTGAGTTCAATCCCTGGCATCCCATATGGTCCTCAGAGCCTGCCAGGGGTGATTCCTGAGTGCAAAACAAAACAAAACAAAACAAAAAATTAAAAGAAAGGGAGGCTGGAGCAATAGCACAACGGGTAAGACATTTCCCTTGCATGTGGCCAATTGGGTTCAATCCTTGGCATCCCATATGGTCCCCTGAGCCTAGGAATAATTTCTGAGAGCAGAGGCAGGGGTAACCCCTGAGTGCTGCTGGTTGTGGCCCAAAACAAACCACAAAGAAAGATGATGTATTTTTAGCCCTGCCATAAAGCTCGCAAGAAAAGCCTGGATTCAGACTTGGGTCTTTCCAGTTTCACTTGGCTTATTCTGAGGCTAGGAAGATGGCTCAAAGGGTGGAAGCATAAGGTTTCAGGTATTAGGCATACACTATGCATCAGGATTGGTTACCATACAACATGATCTCCCTAACACCACTTCTGGGATGTCCCCTCCACATTTGGGGTCAAGCTGGAGAGAACAATGGACTAAATACATGCTTTGCATGCAGGAAACAAGGGTTCAAATCCAGCACCAAATGGTGATCCGAGCATCATTCAGAACAACCCCTGAGCACAGAGCAGAAAGTAGCCTCTAATACTGCTACCCAAAATTAAAAAAAAAAAAAAAAAGGCAAGCAAACCAACATAAACATTTAGGTTTATATTTCTGTATTTCAACTGTCCTTGCTTCTGTTGGGTCTTTCCCTATGTGAGTTTTATTGGCCAGTGAAACAGCTGAAGAATGGCTGACATCACCTGTTATTCAGATTTCTTTCTTCTTCTTTCTTTCTCTCTCTTTCTCTCTTTCTCTCTTTCTCTTTCTTTCTTTCTTTCTTTCTTTCTTTCTTTCCTTCCTTCCTTCTTTCTTTCTTTCTCTCCTTTTTCTTTTTCTTTCTTTCTTTCTTTCCTTCCTTTTTCCTCCCCTCCTTCCCTTCCTCCCTTCCTCCCTTCCTCCCTCCCTCCCTTCCTTCTTCCTTCCTTCTCTTTCTTTCTTCCTTCCTTCTCTTTCTTTCTTCCTTCCTTTTCTTTCTTTCTTCCTTTCTTTCTTTCTTTCTTTCTTTCTTTCTTTCTTTCTTTCTTTCTTTCTTTCTTTCTTTCTTTCTTTCTTTCTTTCTTTCTTTCTTTCTTTCTTTCTCTTTCTTTCTTTTCTTTTTTGTTTTTGGGTCACACCCATCTGCTCTCAGGGGCTACTCCTGGCTCTATGCTCAGAAATAGCTCCTGGCAGGTTCAGGGGAGCATATGGGATGCGGGATTTGAACCACTGTCCTTCTGCATGCAAGGCAAATGCCTTACCTCCATGCTATGTCTCTGCCCCCCTACTTCTTTTTTTTTTTTTTTTTTGGTTTTTGGGCCACACCCAGCGGAGCTCAGGGGTTACTCCTGGTTGTCTGCTCAGAAATAGCTCCTGGCAGGCACGGGGGACCATATGGGACACTGGGATTCAAACCAACCACCTTTGGTCTTGGATCGGCTGCTTGCAAGGCAAACGCCGCTGTGCTATCTCTTCGAGCCCCCTACTTCATTTTTTGCCTTCATTCTCATGACAGTCTTTTAAGGTTTCTGGATCTTCCAAAATAACACCCACAGCACCCTGCTTTTCCTTTTTGTAACATTCATCTATCTCACTTGTTGGTCTTATTCAACATCTATATGGGAAAACGTATTGGTTACTGTGATTAATGTCCTACACTTTCTTAGAAATGAAACACAGGGCCCGGAGAGATGGCACAGTGGCGTTTGCCTTGCAAGCAGCCGATCCAGGACCAAAGGTGGTTGGTTCAAATCCCGGTGTCCCATATGGTCCCCGGTGCCTGAGTAGACAGCCAGGAGTAACCCTTGAGCAATGCCGGGTGTGACCCAAAAACCAAAAAAAAAAAAAAAAAAAAAAAAAAAAAAAAAAGAAATGAAACACAAAGTTTACAATCTTTGTGGGAAGTACACAGAGATAGAATGTTATAGTATATTTAACATAAAAACCCAGATGAAGGGTTAGGGAGATAGTACAGTGGATAGAACTATTGCCTTGTATGTAGCAACCAGTATTTGATTCCCAGCACTACATATAACCCTCTGAGCACTACCAAGAGGGATCCCTGACCACAGAGCCAGAAGTAAGCCTGAGCACTGTTGGATGTAGCTACCAAACAAACAAAGACACCAATAAAATCCAGATGATTGTCAGAATAAAATTGTAAAACATTCCTTTGGACAGATTATTCTTCTGTTTGTAATCTTTTCATAACTCCCCCACCCCTTGTTGAGGATTAAACCTAGGGCCTCACACATGCAAGACAGACAATTTACCTCTAAACCACTTCCACGCTCAGTTTACAATCTTTTTATTCTTTATAATATACAGAAAAAAGTTCATATGTCTCTTTTGTTCTTATTTTAGTGCCAGGAAGACCATAGTCAAATCAGAGAATAGAAGGGTAAAGATGGGGAATTGGGAACCCAGACTCAGCCCCAAATCAAATTATAGGTATGTATTTATACTTCTTTCTCTTATAGAGAGAAGAAAAACATGCTTGACAATTTGGAAGATAAAAGGGCAGGGCCTGTTCAGTTCAACCCTGAAGCGGTACTGTCACCCCAACTTACGCCTTCTTGATTTGGGCATCATTTGCATTGCAAGAGATCTGGAGGACAGCATAATAATCCTGGCCCATGGCTGGCCAGTTGATAGTACAGATTCCCCGTAGTGCAGTTAGTCTGCATTCCTTGGTTGCTCCTAACAACGGCACTGGGGCATTCTGGGAATTGTAGTCTTCCTGCCTAATCAGTTTGCCTTCTTAGCTCTCTTAGGAACTGATGAAACATCAGGTTGCTCTCTATTTTGTGGGACTTAAAAATTACACAGAGAAATAGCAACAAAGCTCCAAAGGAAATATAAAGGGGAAGACCCACACAATTGAGTTGTAGGGTGGGAATGGAGGTCCTTTAGGAAGGAAGACAGGTACACAGGTGATGGGCGTGGTGTTGGAATTATATCCACAAGAAAGCATCATTAATATTATTATAAACCAAAAACATTAATAAAATTTTAAATAAAAGAAACAGGTTGATTTTCTGACTCTAAAAAGACCACTCAATTTGGAGCCAGAGTGACTGCTGTTCGTTTTAAGGAGAGAGTTTTATAGAATAACATGTTTTGTTTTTAATTTATTCTTTAATATTATTACTGTTTTTTTGTTTTGTTTTGGGCCACACCCAGCAGTACTCAGGGGTTTCTCCTGGCTGTCTGCTCAGAAATAGCTCTTGGCAAACACAGGGGACCATATGGGACACCGGGATTCGAACCAACCACCTTTGGTCCTGGATCGGCTGCTTGCAAGGTAAACGCCGTTGTGCTATCTCTCCGGCCCCTAATATTATTACTTTTGTTTGGAGCCACACCCATTAATACACAGGGATTACTTCTGGCTCTGCACTAAGGAAGTAGTTCTGGTGGGGCTTGGGGAATTATATGGAATGCTGTGTATCAAACCTGGATTGGATTGGCTGTGTGCAACGCAAGAGCCTTACCTGTGTACTATCTCTCCAGCGCCCGTTATTACTTTTGCTTATTTGTTTTTGGGGCCACACTAAGTAGAGCTCAGGGAGCATCCCTGATGCTTGGAGGATCATAGGAAATGCTGGGGACTGAATTTAGGTCTGCCCTGTGCAAAGCAAGCACCTTAATCACTATATTATCTTTCTGGTCGCTAATTGAGAGCTTTTAAAAATAGACTTGGTGGGGGGTTGGGGCCAGAGAGATAGCACAGCAGTTGAACTTTTGCCTTACACATGACGGACTAGGAACTGACCAGGGTTCGATCCCCAGCATCCCATATGGTCCCCTGAGCCTGCCAGGGGCGATTTCTGAGTGCAGAGCCAGCAGTAACCCCAGAGTGCTGCCAGTGTAGTCCAAGTTTCCCACCCACCCAATTTTTTTTAAAGATATTTATTATTTTATTTTATTTTATATTTTGGTTTTTGGACCACACTCAGTGACGGTCAGGGGTTACTCCTGGCTATGTGCTCAAAAATTGATCCTGGCTTGGGGGATGCCGGGGATCAAACTGAGGTCTATCCTGGTTTCACTCTGGCCCCAAAGATACTTATTTTAGAATAGATAGTCCAAAAAGTTTTAAAGGGAATGTCAAAAATGTGGCTGGGGGCCCGGAGAGATAGCACAGCGGCGTTTGCCTTGCAAGCAGCCAATCCAGGACCAAAGGTGGTTGGTTCGAATCCCGGCGTCCCATATGGTCCCCCGCACCTGCCAGGAGCTATTTCTGAGCAGATAGCCAGAAGTAACCCCTGAGCAACGCCGGGTGTGGCCCAAAAAAAAAAAAAAAAAAAAAAAGAGAAAAAAAATGTGGCTGGACAGCTGGAGCAGTGGCACAGTGGTAGGGCATTACATCCAGCAAGGCTCAGGATTTACTCCTGACTCTGTGCTCAGGGATCACTCCTGGTGGAGGTTCAGGGGTGACGAGAATTGAACCCGAGTTGGGCACGTGCAAGGGTACTTTACCCTCTGTACTATCTTTCCAGCCCCTGATGCTTTTTTATTATCCTTAAATATGTTTTTAATTTTTATTAAGGTACTATGATTTACATTACTGTTTATGATGGTTTCATGAGTTCATCATTCTAAAGTCACGTCCGCCATTAGAGCACCATGTCCCTTCATCTAAAGCCTTTAACTCTTTCCACCCTTTCTCTGCAATGCTCAGTTCTGTAGACTAACCCTTCAGGTATGATACTATTTTTTCTTCTTTTCTTGAAGGTAACAATAATTTACAAGAGTGTAAATGTTGGGCCAAAGAGATAGCATGGAGGTAAGGCATTTGCCTTTCATGTAGAAGGTCATTGGTTCGAATCCTGGTATCCCATATGGTCCCTTGTGCCTGCCAGAAGCGATTTCTAAGCGTGGAGTCAGGAGTAACCCCTGAGCGCTGCTGGGTGTGACCCAAAATACCCCCCCCTCAAAAAAAGAGTGTAAATGTTATGTGTTTTAGGCACATAATATTACTCAGCACACCCATTACCAAAGCGCCACTCTTGAGAACTCTCCAGCCTTCTATAGATTCTTGTCTCCTTGCCTGCCTATCACCCAGCCTAGGTAATCTCTGTTCTGTAGCCATCATCTAAGGGTTTCCAATATAATGGATGCTTCTACAATGTAAATTCATTTGATGGAGAAATTATTGACAAAATACATGACCTGAATCTAACCAATAAAGAAACAACAAACTCAGTTTCCTTCTATAAAGTGACCTTCATTATAGAAATATCAGCTATAGGGGGCTAGAGAGATAGCACAGCAGTAGGGCATTTGCCTTGCATGCAGAAGGATGGTGGTTCGAATCCCGACATGCCATATGGTCCCCCGAGCTTGTTGGGGACTATTTCTGAGCTTAGAGCCAGGAGTAGCCCCAGAGCACTGCTGGGTGTGACCCAAAAGCAATATATATATATATATATTTAAGCTATAAAAGAGAGGAGTAAATGAGAGGAGACAACTTGATGCAATGTGTGATCCTTGGTTAGACACTGGACCACAACAACACTGTTCTTGTAGAATTATAAATAACACTGTTCAATGGAGCCTGGTGTGGTTCAGTGGGAGAGTGGTGAGAGTGTGGGTTAAACACAAACATTGTTAGGACAACTGGAAAAATTGAAATGAAACCTGCAGATGGGATGAAAACACAGTATCAGTGTTGATTCCCTTGTTCTGAGAGACTGGATTATGCAGGAGTACTTGGTATTAGCAAAGGTGCATTGGAGGCTTTAAAGGTAATAGAATGTATGAAGCTGGAGTGATGGCGCGGTAGGGCATTTGCCTTGCACAGAGTTGACCCAGGATGGACAGCAATTTGATTTCCCAGCATCCCATATGGTCCCCCCAAGCTAGGAGCGATTTCTGAGCGCATAGCCAGGAGTAACTAACCCCTGAGAGTCACCGGGTGTGGCCCAAAAACCAAAATAAATAAATAAATAAATAAAGGTATGTAACATTTATGATTACCCTTAAGTGGTACAGAAAAAATACATAAGCATACATGGTAAATGAAGATTATATATATATATATATATATATAAACATGGAGAGAGAGGGTAGAAGACAGGATGGGGAGGGGAGAGAAAGAAAATTATAAAGCAAACATAAAATAATTTTTTTGTTTTTTTGGGCCACACCCGGAGGTGCTCAGGGGTTACTCCTGGCTGTCTGCTCAGAAATAGCTCCTGGCAGGCACGGGGGACCATATGGGACACCGGGATTCGAACCAACCACCATAGGTCCTGGATCGGCTGCTTGCAAGGCAAACAATGCTGTGCTATCTCTCCGGGCCAACATAATATAATTTTAAAAAGGGCACAGGGGCTGGAGCGGTGGTGCAAGTGGTAAGACGTCTGCCTTGCATGTGCTAGCCTAGGACGGACCACCTTTGGGAGAGAGCCATCGTCATCAGAGATACAGCATCAGATTCAGCATCAGCAATTCAGTATCATCGGGGAAGCAGCAGCAGGAACATCACCAAAAAGAGTTGGTCCGCTTAGAAGCCAGTTAGGCACGGGGGACCATATGGGACCACGGTTTGATCCCCCAAGCCAGGAGCAATTTCTGAGAGCATAGCCAGGAATAACCCCTGATCATCACCGGGTGTGGCCCCAAAACAAAATAAAACAAAACAAAAAATAAAAAGGGGCACAAAGACCAGAGATAGTACAATGAGTAGAATGTTTCCCTTTTTGGCTACAAACCTGGGTTCAATCCCTGGCCTCTCATATGGTTCCCTAAGACTGCAGTAGTGATCCCTTAGTGCAATTCCAGGAGTAAAATCTGAGGACAACTTGTGCAGGACCCCAAAACAAATTAAAAAATAAAAAGGGGCACAGAGATGTGGCTAAGAGGTAGATCAACAACTGCCTTGAATATGTGGCCACAATGTCAATTGTTGGCATTGTCAAGTGTGATCCCTGGCAAAGCCACTGTCATCCCTGGTGCCACTACTAATATGCATCCCTTTGAGAGTACCACAACCAATCTTTTTTTTTTTTTTTTTTTTTTTGGTTTTTGGGTCACACCCAACAGTGCTCAGGGGTAACTCCTGGCTCTGCGCTCAGAAATTGCTCCTGGCAGGCTCAAGGGACCATATGGGATGCCGGGATTCGAATCACCAACCTTCTGAATGAAAGACAAACGCCTTACCTCCGTGCTATCTCTCTGGCCCCGAGAGTACCACAACCAAATCTGTACAAATCCCACAACTAAATGTGTTCTCCAATATACACTATGAGAAAGCCTCCAAGTACTGCAAGCAAATGTGGAAATTCAAGGAAAAGTCATTATTTTAAGTAATGTTTTAAAAAGCAATTAAGGAGTCTGACTTTGTGGAGAGAGAAAGCACATGGCAGATAGGCAGCACAGGGTAGTAGAAAATTAGCAAATGGCACATAGCATATGGCAGAGGAAGGCCCTGAGGAATAAAGTGAGCTGACTCCAATGAGAAAAAAATCAAAAAAGCAATTAAAATGACTGGGAGATCTGGACAAATATATATTAGAATTCTTTGCACTATTATTGCAATTGTTCTTCTGTAAGTTCTGAAGCACTTCAAGTACTAGAGATCTCGTACAGTGGGTAGAGTTCTTGCCTTGCACACAGCCAAAGACCAGGTTTGGTCCTTGGCACCACGTTTCTCAGAGCCTCACCAGGAATGGTCCCTGTGAATGGCTAGGTGTACTGCCCCCCACCCCCAGCAAAAACAAATTAGAATAATTTTGAGGGCCAGAGTACCTGTGCAGGTCAGGCACTTGCCTTGCATATGGCTAACCCTGGTTTGAATCCCAAGCATGGCATATGGTCACTACCAGGATTAATTCCAAAGCACAGAGCCAGGATCTGTAGGGTGTGATCCCAACACCACCTTCCCAAAAGTACTTCAAGAAAAAAAAATTGAAGTAGAAAAATATTTAAAATAGGGGCCAGAGCGATAGCACAGCAGTAGGGTGTTTGCCTTGCACACGGCCTACCTGGGACAGACCCAGGTTCTATTCCCGGCATCCAATATGAGCCTGCCAGGAGTGATTTCTGAGTAAAGAGCCAGGAGTAAGCCCTGAGCGCCGCAGAGTGTGGCCCAAAAACAAAACAAAACAACAACAACAAATATTTTAAATATATTCACCAAGAGACTTGTTCAGGAAAAAAAAGCTTTAGAGCAAGGGTCCTTGAGGACTGTTCTGGGGAGAGAGACAGGTCAGTAGCTGATTCCAAGGCCAACTTTTCAGCTTTGAAAAAGTCACATCTCTCAGAGGTCACAAGGGGGCATCCGAGAGCCAAGAAACAAGGGGGAGCACAAATGCAGACGTTAGTCTGAAGCTGCCAAGGGACTTGTCCATCTTCCTTACCCAGAATGCATTTCTCAGCCTTAATTGGAGAAGGAAAAAAACATTGACTGCTACAAACTGGGGATTGCTCTCTTCACAGCAGACAAAGCTGTGGGTACCTCAGAGTGAGTCCTTGCTCGCTCCTTCTATTTGGTTCTGGACTTCAGGGAGGGTGTCAAGGAGAACCGCATCAAAACCCAAACATCAATCTGAAAACCTGAATACACATCCAGCAGACACCTAACAAATTACAGTGTTTTTTTTTGTTTTTGTTTTTTATTTCTGTTTTTGGGCCACAGCCGGTGATGCTCAGGGGTTACTCCTGACTATGCACCCAGAAATCACTCCTGGTTCAGGGGACCAGATGGGACGCTGGGGATCCAACTGTGGTCCGTCCTAGGTTAGACACATGCAAGACAAATGACCTACCGCTTGCACCACTGTTCCAGAGCCCAAATTACAGTGTTTCATTTCCAAAATTTGGTTTAGGCATAAATAACAGGGATACACTAAAAAACAGAGTGAGGAGAGTGATGGTGATGAAAAACAGCAATACCCAGATCTTCACTGTTCTGAGAACTCAGCTATATCCTCCCTCATCCTGGTTTCATTTTTGTTTGTGAACTGCCCTCAGCAGCATTTGGGAGACCATGTGTTGTCAGGGATTGAATCCATTGCAAAGCACGAGCTTTTGTGCTGCTATTGTTCTTTTATACACCACCTCTGCCTTCATCCTCCTGTCTTCTCAATCTCCAAACAGAGATTCCCGAGCCTCCTAAGAATTCAATGTTTCTTTTTTTTCTTTATTTATGTATGTATGTATGTATGTATTTATTTATTGGTTTTTGGGCCACACCCGTTTCACGCTCAGGGGTTACTCCTGGCTAGTCACTCAGAAATCGCCCCTGGCTTGGGTGGACCATATGGGACACCAGGGGATCGAACCGCGGTTCGTCCTATGCTAGCGCTTGCAAGGCAGACACCTTACCTCTAGCGCCACCTTCCCGGCCCCATTTATGTATTTATTTATTGCCACACCTGGCAATGCTCAGGGATGACTTCTGGCTCTGCACTCAGTAATTTTTCCTGGAGGTACTCAGAGGACCATATAGGATACAATGCCAGGTCTGCCATGTGCAAGGCAAATGCCCTACCTGCTGTGCTAGGTCCTCCAGGGACCAACTTTGACAGCCACTGCTTTTCAGTGACTATGATTCAGAATCATTTCTTCTATACAAGATGATCAATAATGTTGATTTGCTTGGGTTGTTCAAGTTTTAGTTCTGAAAGTCTCATGTAAAAAAGCCTCTCAGTGGGACTGGAGAGATATCATGGAGGTAAGAAGTTTGTCTTTCATGCAGAAGGTCGGTGGTTCGAATCTCGGAATCCCATATAGTTCCCTGAGTCTGCCAGGAGCGATTTCTTTTTTTTTTTTAAATAAAGTATCTTTATTTAAACACCGTGTCATGTAAAGAGCACCCTCCTTCACCAGTGCAGGATTCCCACCACCAATTTCCCGGATCTACCTACTCCCCACCCCACCCACACCTGTACTCGAGACAGGCTTTCTTTTTCCCTCATTCATTCACATTGTTATGATAGTTTTCAGTGTAGTTATTTCTCTAACTGCACTTATCACTCTATGTGGTGAGCTTCATGTCATGAGCTGCACCTACATGGGAAGATAGGGGGAAATAAGGATTGAGACTGAGGCAGTAAAATATTAGAAATAAGATTTGTAGGGCAGTATCAAGGTCACAATACAAGATGGATGTTATGGATATATAAAATATATGCATACAATACTATCAATAGGAAAACAAGGAGAAAAAAAATTCCAGTGACTGTCCCAATATAAACCAGTGCTAGAACGGCCCACCCTCCTCCCAAAGCGCATTCCCATTAGTGTAGGGAGAGGTAGGGGGAAGCCTGAGGACCACTAAGAGTCCACCTGAACCCACTTCTGGCCATCTGAGCTGGCACCCAGGGAAGGCTTGGAGTCAGGGGAAAAAGACAAGGATGGCTGGGGGCCTGCCAAGCTTCCCAGCACTCCCCAGGCCAGGGAGAAGGGCTCCGGTATGGGGCCTCCCCAAACCCCATACCTGGCAAGAGCTGGTCTCCAGAATCAAGGAAGCCAGGTGTCTGCCCGCCCTCCTCCCCATGCACCTCCCCCCTGGAGTACGGAGGGAGGGGGAAGCCTGAGGACCACTAAGAGTCCACCTGAACTCACTTCTGGCCATCTGAGCTGGCACCCAGGGAAGGCCTGGAGTCAGGGGAAAAAGACAAGGACAGTTGGGGGCCTGCACAGTCTCCCAGCACTCCCTAGGCTAGGGAGAAGGGCTCCGGTATGGGGCCTCCCCAAACCCCATACCTGGCAAGAGTTGGTCTCCAGAATCAAGGAAACTGGAAGCCAGATGTCTGCCCGCCCTGCCAGGAGCGATTTCTGAGCATAGAGCCAGGAGTAACCCCTGAGCACTGCCGAGTGTGATCCAAAAACCAAAAAAAAAAAAAAAAAAAAAGAAAGAAGGAAGGAAGGAAGGAAGGAAGGAAGGAAGGAAGGAAGGAAGGAAGGAAGGAAGGAAGGAAGGAAGGAAGGAAGGAAGGAAGGAAGGAAGGAAGGAAGGAAGGAAGGAAGGAAGGAAGGAAGGAAGGAAGGAAGGAAGGAAGGAAGAAGCTTCTCAGTGTAAGGAAAGCTGGGGCAACTATTTACTTTCCCTATAGGAGAATCTTTACCAGATTTCTGCTTATAGGATATGTAATGCCTTTGTCAAGCTGTCCTCCCTAAGGCCAGGCCAACACAAAATTCCTGAGAATAGTTAATGAACTTCACTGGCTTTTTTTAAGTAAAACTGTTCTTGGGCCTGAGCAATAGTACAGCGGGTTAATGTTGCTTGTCATGTACACAGTCAACCCAAATTTGATCCTTGACGTCCCATATGGTCTCCTGAACACTGCCAGGAGTGATTTCTGAGGCAGACCCAGGAGAAATTCCCAAACGCCCCTGGGTATGGCCTGAAAACAACAACAACAAAACAAAAAAACCCCAAAAAATTAAATGTACAAATTCACCAATAAGAGAACTATCAGCCACTTCAGCTTTCATTATTTAGGATGCTGTCAACAAAAATCGAGTGACAAGGAACCACCACCACACTACTGGGAATAGGGGAGAAATTAACACCTAACTCCTGGATGTCAAAATATAGTTATTTTGGGAGACAAAGGAAGACTATTCCAAGGCCAAGAGTGATGTGAGGGGAGCAAGGCCGGGGTAGAAATATATCAAATGACCATACAATGAGACCCATAAATCCTGAGTGCTGTCCCTCACCTGGAACCTGAGACTCAGTTCAGTAGGGATCATCAGACAGTATCCCATGAGGGCCAATGCCCCCACCAGTGCCCTCTTGCTGCCCTGGAAATGTGGTAGCAGTACAAGGGTCATTAAAAAAAAACAAAAAACAATAAACTGTACAGGTGCCAGAGAGATAGCACAGTGGAAGGGTGTTGTCTTGCATGAAGCCAAACCAGAACAGATGGTGGTTTGAATCCTAGTATTCCAGATAGTCCCCAGAGCCTGCCAGGAATGATTTCTGAGTGCAGAGGCAGAAGTAACCCCTGAGCACTGCCAGGTGTGACACTCCCCTCCAAAAAAAAATTCAGACTCCTCCAAAATATTCTCTTTATTTCTTTTGGAAAATGAGCTTTCATAAACATTGAACACAATTAGTGTGTCTTGTCATGGAATGATTGTTTCATACAGAATACAGCATTTGCTTTCTTTAACTTCTGAAAAAGGCCCATGACATTAATGGGCTTTTGTCCTGGAAAGAACAGATGATATTCCTGCTCCTATTTAGTCAAAAAGACTAAAATAAAATAAAAATATTAAATATTAAATAAAAATATTAACTGGGATTCTTCCCTCCACCCCCGAAGGATTAGAGGTCAGAAAATTGATAGCGTCGGACAAGACCATCTCGGCAGCAAGTGTAGATCTGCTTCTCCCATGTGGCTACCTGAAACAGAAAAATTCACAGCTCAAAGGAAGTTTATAATTATTTCATATAAAAGATATAGAGTGTCCAGAAAGATAGTAAAGGGGTTAAGACACTTGTATGCAAATGGCCCAAACTGGTTAGATTCCCAATACTGTAAATTTCCCATGCACTGGTTGGGAATACCACTCTCTGATACTCAAACCCCCCCAAAAATGAGGCTTTTTAATGGCCCTCATTAGTCCAATGGAGTTGAGAAACTTTATTGTCTCCTATGGTACAAAAAGAATGACATCCACAGTGTCTTTTGAAAAGGCTGGCATGACTTAGCACTCAAACTAACTGGCCAAGCAGAGACAAACCTATCATGTCTGGTGTGGTTTCATGCGGAAGATCTGAATTTGGGAGGATGGTTGGGTATTCTTGAACCTCAGGAAGTTTTATTTTGGGGGGGCCATACCCATTTGACACTCAGGGGTTACTCCTGGCTATGCGCTCAGAGATCACCCCTGGCTTGGGGGGGATCATATGGAACACTGGGGGATCGAACCGCGGTCCGTCCTAGGTAAGTGCTTGCAAGGCAGATGCCTTACCTCTAGCGCCACCCCTCCAGCCCGAACCTCAGGAAGTTTTTTTTTGTTTTGTTTTGTTTTGTTTTTTGGTTTCTGGGTCACACCCGGTGGTGCTCAGGGGTTACTCCTGGCTGTCTGCTCAGAAATAGCTCCTGGCAGGCACGGGGGACCATATGGGACACCGGGATTCGAACCAACCACCTTAGGTTCTGGATCGACTGCTTGCAAGGCAAACACCGCTGTGCTACCTCTCCGGGCCCAGTCAGGAAGTTTTTTTTGTTTTTTTTTGTTTTTGTTTTTGTTTTTGGGTCACACCCAGCGGTGCTCAGGGGTTACTCCTGACTGTCTGCTCAGAAATAGCTCCTGGCAGGCACGGGGGACCATATGGGACACCGGGATTCGAACCAACCACCTTTGGTCCTGGATCGGCTGCTTGCAAGGCAAACGCCGCTCTGCTATCTCTCCAGGCCCCAGTCAGGAAGTTTTAATGCAAAGAATTTCTCTGGGGTCAGAGCGATAGCATAGTGGTAGGGTGTTTGTTTTGCACAGTCAATCCAGGATAAAGAGTGGTTCGAGTCCCGGCATCCCATATGATCCCCCATGCCTGCCAGGAGCAATTTCTTTTTTTTTTTTTTTTTTTTTGGTTTTTGGGTCATACCCGGCAGCACTCAGGGGTTACTCCTGCTGGCTCTACACTCAGAAATTGCTCCTGGAAGGCTCAGGAGACCATATGGGAGGCCGGGATTCAAACCACTGACCTTCTGCATGCAAGGCAAATGCCTTACCTCCATGCTATCTCTCTGGCCATAGGAGCATTTTTTGTTTTTGTTTTTGGGTCACACCCAGTGACGCTCAGGGGTTAGTCCTGGTTATGTGCTCAGAAATCACTCCTGGCTTGGGGGGACAATATGGGATGCCGAGGGATTGAAACACGGTCTATCTTAGGTTAGCACGTACAAGGCAGACGCCCTATTGCTTGCGCCATCGCTCTGACCCCAAGGAGTGATTTCTGAGTGCAGAGCCAGGAGCAACCCCTGAGAGCTGCTGGGTGTGGCCCAAAACTCACACCCCCCAAAAAAAGTAAACATTATCTTTCAAATAATTGACTGATTTGAGGTACTGGGGATTGAATTAAGACCTCCAAATGCAAAACATACCTCAGCTGCACCCCAAAATGCATCCCCAAATGATCCCAAAATGTTCTTTTCTACTTTTGCTTTTGCAGCACTCAGGGCTGCACTAACTCTGCTCTGGGGATTGTGCAGTGCCAAGGATCAAATCAGGGTCTTCTACATATTCTAGTCTGTTGAATCATCTCTCCAGTTCCCTACAAAGTTCTATATAATAAAAGATATAAAGTTTGTATATATTTTATAGAACTTTAACATCTGTATAATATTGCTTAAAGTTTATCATTTTCTGAAGGCATTTGGCCATAATGCCTGTGCTCAGCAATCATTTCTGGCTGGAGTTCAAACCTAAGGAGACTATGTACCAGGTTCTACTATCTCCCTGGTCTCAGTTTCACCATTTAAAAATTCATTTTGTTTTTTATTTGTTTTTGTTTTGTTTTTGTGTGACATTGGCAATGCTCAGGGCTTATTCCTGGATCAGCACTCAGGAGTCACTCCTGCTGAACTTGGTGGACCAATATGAGGTGCTGGGGATTGAACATGGGTTGGCTGCATGCAAGGCATGTGGCTTATCTGATGTACTAATTATTCTAGCTCCATAATTAATTTTTTGTTTTGTTTTTCAGGCCACACCCATTTGATGCTCAGGGGTTACTCCTGGCTAAGCACTCAGAAATTGCCCCTGGCTTGGGGGGACCATATGGGATGCCGGGGGATTGAACCGCAGTCCTTCTTTGGCTAGCGCTTGCAAGGCAGACACCTTACCTCTAGCGCCACCTCACCAGCCCCTACATAATTAATTTAACTTTTAATATAGCCTTTTTGTTATTTTTGGTTTTGGGGCCACACCTGTTTGATGCTCAGGGGTTACTCCTGGCTATGCGCTCAGAAATCGCCCCTGGCTTGGGGGGACCATATGGAATGCCAGGGGATCGAACAGCGGTTCACCCTACGCTAGTGCTTGCAAGGCAGACACCTTACCTCTAGCACCACCTTCCCGGCCCCTAATATAGCCTTTTAATTTAAAAAAAATATAGGAATAGGGCCCGGAGAGATAGCACAGTGGCGTTTGCCTGGCAAGCAGCCGATCCAGGACCACAGGTGGTTGGTTCGAATCCCGGTGTCCCATATGGTCCCCCGTGCCTGCCAGGAGCTATTTCTGAGCAGACAGCCAGGAGTAACCCCTGAGCACCACTGGGTGTGCCCCCCCCCCCCCAAAATATAGGAATAATAATCTAAGGGCCAGAGCAATAGTACAAGTGGGTTGGGAGTAGTTTGCCTTGCATGCAACTGAGCTGGATTCCATCCCAAGCACCCCATATTGGTACTCGGAACCTGCCAGAAGTAATTCCTAAGTGCAGTGTCAGGAGTAAGCCCTAGACACTGCCGGGCACCATAAGAACAAAAAAATCTACATGGCCTCAAGAAATGGTAACAGGGGCCAGAGAGGTGGCGCTATAGGTAAGGTGTCTGCCCTGCAAGCGCTAGCATAGGACGGACCACGGTTTGATCCCCTAGCGTCCCACATGGTTCCCCCAAGCCAGGAGCGATTTCTGAGCTCATAGCCAGGAGTAACCCCTAAGCATCAAACGGGTGTGGCCCCCCCCAAAAACACAAAACAAAACAAAAAAAAGAAATGGTAACAATGATTAATGAAAGAATATATGTAAATCATTTGCTATAATATCTAAAAAATAAATATCTTTCTGCTGTAATCAAATGTATTAGTTAAACTTTAATTACAAAATAATAGTTAATATTTGGGGTCGGAGAGTTAGCACAGTGGTTAGTCATTTGCCTTGCAAGTAGCCGATCCAGAACGAATGGTGGTTCAAATCCAGGCAACCCATATGGTCGCTTGAGCCTTCCAGGAGCTATTTCTGAGTGCAGAGCCAGGAGTAAACCCTGAGCGCCACTGGGTGTGACTTAAAAACAAACAAACAAAACATCAAAACAATAGTTAATATTTATAGAGTATTTTAAATTTATAAAGAGCTTTTGGGCCGGAGAGATAGCATGGAGGTAAGGCGTTTGCCTTTCATGCAGGAGGTCATCGGTTTGAATCCCGGCGCCCCATATGGTCCCCCGTGCCTGCCAGGAGCAATTTCTGAGCCTGGAGCCAGGAATAACCTCTGAGCACTGCCGGGTGTGACCCAAAAAAAACCACAAAAAAAAAAAAAAATTTATAAAGAGCTTTCATATGCTTTTTTTTTTTTTTTTTTGGTTTTTGGGTCACACCCAGCAGTGCTCAGGGGTTACTCCTGGCTCTATGCTCAGAAATCGCTCCTGGCAGGCTTGGGGGACCATATGTAATGCCAGGATTTGAACCACCATCCTTCTGTATGCAAGGCAAATACCTTACCTCCATGCTATCTCTCCGGCCCTAATTATTAGGATATGTTTTTTATTTTGTTTTGTTTTGGGACTACACTTGGTGGCGCTCAAGCATTACTCCTAGCTCTGTGTTTAGAAATTATTCCAAAAAAAAACAAACCCAAAAAGCCGGTGAGGTGGCACTAGAGGTACGGTGTCTGCCTTGAAAGCGCTAGTCAAGGAAGGACTGTGGTTCGATCCCCGGGCGTCCCATATGGTCCCCCCAAGCCAGGGACAATTTCTGAGCGCTTAGCCAGGAGTAAGCCCTGAGCATCAAATGGGTGTGGCGCCAAACCCCCCCCCCAAAAAAAGAAATCATTCCTGGCCATTTCAGGAGACCATATGGGATGCCGGGGAATTGAACCGTGGTCAGTCCTAGGTTAGCCTGTGCAAGGCAAACACCCTACTGCTTGCGCCATGACTCTGGCCCCTCATATGCATTTTTTTTTGGGGGGGGCTGCACCTGGTGATGCTCAGTGGTTACTCTTGGCTATGTGCTCACAGAAATCGCTCCTGGCTTGGGGGGACGATATGGGATACAAGGACCGAACCAAGGTCTGTCCTGGATTTGCCACATGCAAGGCAAACGCCCTACTGCTGTGCTATCACTCTGGCCCCAAATATTAACTGTTACTATATTAACTATTATCTCTATTTCACAGATGGACTGACAGAATGGAAGGATGAAATGATTCTTCACTTTTCTAAAACCAGTGATAAAATCACTTGGACTCCAAATTCTTTTTTTTTTTTTTTGGTTTTTGGGTCACACCCGGCAGTGCTCAGGGGTCACTCCTCGCTGTCTGCTCAGAAATAGCTCCTGGCAGGCATGGGGGACCATATGGGACACCGGGATTCGAACCAACCACCTTTGGTCCTGGATCGGCTGCTTGCAAGGCAAACACCGCTGTGCTATCTCTCTGGGCCCGGACTCCAAATTCTGATTTCTCACATTGCACCCAAAGTCTGTTATCACCCCCAATGAAAAAGTATTCAGGCCAGCCTCCTCAAAGCCCTGGATCCTGGCTTAAAGTCAACCTGTCATGTTCTTTTCTCAGTCCTGTACCTTATATACAGGGTCACAGTCAGCCCCAGTGAGCTCAATGACATAGTCAAGGTCCTGCTGGACAATAAAACAGCTTCCATCACCTAAAAGGAAGAAAGTATGTTTTGATAAGTGAGAATTGTACACAAAGAAGTTAAAAAACATTAGGTATTTTGATATATGTCTATATATCACAAGCCTGCTTTAAGAGCTGGAGAGATAGTATAAAAAGGTGCTTGCCTTGCATGAAGCTAACCTGGGTTTAATCTCCCGCATTCTACATAGCCCCCTATCTCCTGCTAGGAGTGATCCCTGAGCATAGAGCAGGAGCAAACACTGAGGACTGCCACATATGGCCCAATAATCATGAGAAAAAAAGATCTAGAACCACAGAGATTGTTCAAAGAGCTGGAGCATATGCTTTGCAAGCAGTAACCCTGGGTTTGATCCTTGGCACCATAGTTATCCAAACACTACTGGTAGTTCCCTAAGCACCAAGCATAGTCCCTAAACATCGCAAACTATGGTCCCATACCAACAAAAATACACAAAAATAAAAAACCCATCCTGGGGTCAGAAATAGCACAGCAGGTAGGGCACTTGCCTTGTACGCAGCTGACCTACGTTCTTTTGATCCCTGCCAGGAGTGATTCCTGAATGCAGAATTCCTGAATCCTGGAGTGACTAGCCCCTGACCACTGCCAGTTGAGACCATAAAAACAAAAACAACAACAAAAACCATCCTAAGACTAAGAACGACAAAGAATTCTCATTATGTTGGTAAAATAAGACCTATATTGGTTGCCAAGAATTCAGAGCTGGAGAGAACTTGCAAGCTCTGTGGCAAGAAAGGTCATCTTTGATTAGAAATACCTGCTGTGAGCACAGAGCAAACAACTGTACGCTTATGTAACTATTTGCAAACCTCTTGTAGGTAATGATTTTTAACAAGGAATGTGACTATATAAATATTTTAAAAAATTATGTTAAGGGACTGAAGTGGATAGTACAGTGCAAAGGGTGTTTGCCGTGCACCCTGCTGACCCAGGTTTTATAACCAGCACCCTACAGGGTGATCCCAGCCCACCAGTAATAATCCCCGAGGGCAGAGCCAGAAATAAGTACAGCTGGGGTGAGACCTCCCTCCCCAAATCTGGTGTCACTTTATCATTTATTTCAGCAATGAAAGTGATATCTTCTACTGGGTTTCTCCCCTCTCTTCTCATATTGATTATTATAGCTCTTCTCTTGTTTATCCTGGCCCTAACCTCTATTGTACTTGAATATTATTATGAATCTATTTTTTAATATCCTAAAAATAAGTGTGATCATTTTATATCTATTCTATCCCTATGACTCATTTCACTCAGCATAATATTCCACATGTCCATTATGTATAAGCAAATTAATTTTTTTCTAACAACTGTAGAGTATTCTATTGTGTAGATGTATCATGGTTTCTTTATCCACTATCTGTTCTCAGGGTACTCGGTTGTTTCCAAATTCTGACTATTGTGAATAGTGCTGCAATGAACACACGAGTGCAGGTGCCTTTTCTGCATTGTGTTTTTGGATCCCTAGGAAGCAATATTATTGGGTCATATGGGAGCTCAATTTCTAGTTTTTTGAGGATTGTCCATATTGTTTTCCAAAAAAAGGCTGAACCAGTCTTCATTCCCACCAATCTCTGTAGTTTGAGGTGATACTGCATTGTAGTTTGAGTTGCATCTCCCTGATGATTAATGATGTGAAGATTTTTTTCATGTATCTTTTGGCCATCTGTGTTTTTTCTTTGAGGTAGTGTCTGTTCATTCTTCTCATTTTTTGATGGTGTTAGGCTTTTTTTCCTCTTGTAAAGCTCTACCAGCCCCTTATATATCTTAGATATTAACCCCTTATGGTTATTGGGAGAATAATTGAATAATTTCTTCTCTTTTGTGGGTGGTGTTTGTATCCTGGTCCTCGTTTCCTTTGAGGTTCAGAAGCTTTTTTTTTGTTGTTTTTTGTTTTTTGGGCCACACCCAGCGGCGCTCAGGAGATACTCCTGGCTGTCTGCTCAGAAATAGCTCCTGGCAGGCACGGGGACTATATGGGACGCCAGGATTCGAACCAACCACCTTAGGTCCTGGATCAGCTGCTTGCAAGGCAAATGCCGCTGTGCTATCTCTCCAGCCCCAGAAGCTTTTTAATTTAATGTAGTCCCAATTCTTTATCTTTGCTTCTATTTGTTTGGTCAGTGGTGTTTCTACCTTTTCAACCTTGAAGAGGCCTTTTGCTTCAATGTCATGGACAGTTATGCCTGTTTTCTTCTATAGGCCTATGGTTTCATTCCTTCAAGGAAAACGTTTTAACAGATACAATACTGAGTCTTCAATGTTATGTAATAAGGGCCACTCCATTTTCTTGAATGCTTACTGACCACCTACATAATGGACACTGGGTTAACTGCTAGAAGAACAGAATGAAACAGGCCACTATTCAAGAAACTTGACAGGTAAGACACATAAGTTAATTACAATTTAGAGTAATTACAATATGCTAAAGAATGGCGAAGAACCACACTCCTAGCTCAACCACAAACCAGGCACTTAAAACCATCTCTATCACTTGGGACTTGGACCCACCTTGGCTAGCAATGAATCCATCTTTGAAACTCAGCAGGGACAGAACTGGTGCTCCTGATCTGTGGATGACTTGTACTGGAACTCTAGGATTCAAAGTGAAGGCTCAATTTTACTTTTTTCTTCAAAAGCAGTGCTAGATTTTATTCAACATATAATATTTACAACATAAAAATAGCTATAACAAATGTGGACAGAACCCAACACTTAAATGTGGCAAGATCCTTAACTGGGAAAACAAGAGAATCTATTCAAAATAGCTTTGGAGTAAGTCAAATCATCTCTCTAAACATACCATTGAATTGAATAAACTAAACCAGGTCATCACCAAGATCTCTACTTTTTAGGGGAGGCTTGACAAGGATTTAAGATATCAATTTAAAATGTGTTAATCTTTTCTTTTTTAGGGAGGAGGAGCTTGAGCTGTGCTCAAGCTTATTTCTAGCTTTGCACCAAGGCATCACTTCTGACAGAACTCAGAGGATAATATGTGGCATCATGGTGGCTATGAATAAGGCAGGTGCCCTCCCTGCTAGACTATCTCTTCAGCTAGTGTTATTTAACTTATAAATGTAGATAGATTTACATATATAATTATATGACTAACTGGAAATTATTAAAACTGTAAAATGAAGGAGAAAATAGGTAAAATTTTCATATGTAAGGATGACATAATAGATTTAGTTCCTATCTCGAGTCATAAACAAGCATGAAATTAACTTAGATTATGATAGAAAAGGGACAAGCTGGTTCCTCCTCAGCTATAATTTTGTTTTGTTTTGTTTAGGGGCCAAACCCTTCAGCTGTAATTTCTTCACTGCTCTTGGAATTAAGTTCAAAGCCCTTAGATTGGTAGCTCAAGGGCTGGAACAATTGTATAACATTTGGGTAGGGCATTTGCCTTGCATATAGTCAACACCAGTTCGATCTCCAGCATCCCATATAGTCCCCTAAGCACCACCAGGAGTAACCCAAGCATCACTGGGTGAAAGCCAAAAACAAGAATCAAAAAAACTAACAACATTGGGGCCAGCGAGGTGCCGCTAGAGGTAAGGTGTCTGCCTTGCAAGCGCCAGCCAAGAAAGGACCACGGTTCAATCCCCTGGCGTCCCATATGGTCTCCCCAAGCCAGGGGCAATTTCTGAGCACTTAGCCAGGAATAACCCCTGAGCATCAAACGGGTGTGGCCCGAAAAAACGAAAAAAAAAAAACAAAACAAAACAAAAAAAAAAACTAACAACAAAAAAAGTCAGACCTTCTTAAGCAAGCTGATATATTGCCTGCCCTATATATAAGGTATACACTTGTGATATTTAACTATTCTAAGATCCCTGAAAAGGGCCATATTTTCATATGCCTTCAAGTCTCTGTAGATGCTATACTTCTAATGCTGATGCTGGGTCCCCCCTCCTTTATCTTAACTTCTTACTGGATAAAACCCAGTTACACTTGTGCATCCTCAGAGATGTATCTTGCCTTCCTCACTTTCTTTTTTTTGTTTGTTTTTTGTTTTGTTTTGTTTTGTTTTTGGGTCACACCGGCAGCGCTCAGGGATTACTCCTGGTTCTATGCTCAGAAATCGCTCCTGGCAGGCTGAGGTGGACCATATGGGATGCCGGGATTCGAACCACCGACCTTCTGCATGCAAGGCAAATACCTTACCTCCATGCTATCTCTCTGGCCCCTTCCTCACTCTCTTTAGGCTTCTCAATTTCAGGCTAACAGCTGTTAGACCACTGATCAGACAACCTCTGGCCTTGTTTATCTTTACAGTTAGAATCCAAGTGCCTCAGAGCAGGAGGATCAGTATCTTTGACTCCTATTTTGAGTGCTGTGCACAAATTAAGGCACAGAGAAGTCAGCCAATGAATATCAGTTATATCAGGATGAAAGGAGGAGAAAGAGAAACAAAAATATTTTCAATCTTAGGAGAAAAACATTGTGTAATTCTCTCTAGATAATTTTCCTTGGTTTGGTGTTTGGGCCACACCTGGTGCATAGGACTTATTCCTGGCTCTGAGCTCAAGTATTATTCATGGTGGGAATCAGATGGGAATCAGGGTGCTGGGCAACTGGGCAATCAAACATGGGTCAACTGAATGCAAGGCAAGTGCTTATCCATTGTACTATCTCTCCTGCCTCTCTCTGGATAGTATTAAGGTCAAGACAAAGTGCTTTGATAGGGTCTGATCAAATAAACAGAGTTGGATTACTTTTTTTTTTTTTTGGTTTTTGGGCCACACCCAGCGGCGCTCAGGAGATACTCCTGGCTGCCTGCTCAGAAATAGTTCCTGGCAGGCATGGGGGACCATATGGGACACCGGGATTTGAACCAACCACCTTTGGTCCTGGATCGGCTACTTGCAAGGCAAACACCGCTGTGCTATCTCTCTGGGCCCCAAAGTTGGATTACTTAACAATACTACAATGAAAATTATCCAGTTCCTTAAAATGAACAGTTCTGGAGCCCAAGCAATAGTACACCTTGGTGGGGCCGGGAAGGTGGCGCTAGAGGTAAGGTGTCTGCCTTACAAGCGTTAGCATAGGACGGACCGCGGTTCGGTCCCCCGGCGTCCCATATGGTCTCCCCAAGCCAGGGGCGATTTCTGAGCTCATAGCCAGGAGTAACCCCTGAGCGTCAAACGGGTGTGGCCCAAAAACCAAAAAAAAAAAAAAAAAAAAAAAAAAAAAAAAAAAAAAAAAATAGTACACCTTGGAGAGAGTCGACCTAGGTTTGATTTCCAGCATACCACATGGTCCCCTAAGCATTACCAGTAGGATTCCCTGAACATCACCAAATGTGCCCCCTCAAATTAATAGTTCTTTATAACCTTGAATGTGTGTGTTGCATACTAGGCAAGTGCTCACTGATGACCTACATTGTGGCCCCTATCATTATTATCATTAAACTTAATTTGCAAAAAGATCTTTATGATAGGACAATCATAAATGAATGAATCAAGACAATTCACACCAGAAAACCTTTACCAATGAAAACTAAATCCTTAATTCAGTAGCCTTCTATATGCTAGGCTAAATCAATGTTAAAGCCAATACAAATTTCCACAGCGTAGAAAATGTATTTTTGTACCCCGAAAATGAATAGTGACTAACCTTGTATTCCTCACATCCAACTGATAAATATTTCCATCATGGGTTCCAGCCAATAGCAAGAAGCCAGAGAGAAAAGTACAGCAGTTGAAGGCATCTGAGCCAATATAGAGAAAAATCTGGAACAAGTAAACAACAAAATGCTATTTAAGGTTGAATTTAATTCCAGGGATAAGCAGGCACCAAGAAAACATTATTTTCGCTAATTTTACAGATATTTTCTTCATTCCTTTCTTGCTCTTATTTTTTTTTTTCCTTTTTGTTTTTTGGGCTACACCTGGCAAAGCTCAAGGCTTACTCCTGGCTCTGTGCTCAGGGCTCATTCCTGGCAGGGTTGGGGACCACAAGGGAAATGAACCCAGGTTGGCTACATACAAGGCATGTCCTAGTGCTTCTGCCCTTCCTTCCTCTTCTAAGCACTCTTCATCTAAGCTTTGCCTTCACCAACAATCATTCCAGGGATCTGAGTATGCACACAGTTTATTTAATATCATACTCACAGGTAGTAGTTTTCAAACTATTAACTCTTTGAAGCAATAATTCACCTGCTCCTCAACACTAAAACCTTCTATTACCTCTACAATTCTCTACTTGAAAAACATCTGAAATTCACACATTGAAAGTTCGCTTCCTTGGGGCTGGAGAGATAGCATGGAGGTAAGGTGTTTGCCTTTCATGCAGAAGGTCATCAGTTCGAATCCCAGCATCCCATATGGTCCCCCGTGATTGCCAGGAGCAATTTCTGATCATGGAGCCAGGAGTATCCCCTGAGCACTGCCATAGCTGGCAATGCTTAGAGTTTACTCCTAGCTCTGCACACAGGAATTGCTCCTGGCTATGTTTCAGTGACCATATGGAATGCTAGGGATAGAACCCAGGTTGGCCACATACAAGGCAAGCGCCCTACCTGTTGTTCTATCACTATTGAAGAAAAATATTCAATTAACTATTCTATAAAAGATGCTCTCATCATTCTGTGATCACAATCCTGACCGCTTGGGTCCTTTATTCAACTTAAAGCTTCATGTTACTTTAGGAGCTGGAGTAATAGCACAGCAGTTAGGGCATTTGCCTTGCATATGGCCAAATTAGTTTAATCCCTAGCATCTCATATTGTCTTCCAAGCCTGCCAGGAGTAATTTCTGAGACCATAGCCAAGAGTAACCCCTTAAGCCCTGATGGGTGTAGGCCCTCCCCAAATAAATAAAGTTTCATGTTACTTTAGAGTAGCTTTCTCAGCAAGGGTCCATAAGGATACCTTAAAATGGCCACAGATGAAATCTGAGTAAATTTAGAGCCACGTCATAAATCCAGGGAGTGAACAGTAGAATGGAGGTGGGCAGTGGAGAGGGGCACAGGAAAGAAACAAGCTCAGAAAAGAACCATGGAGACTGGGGAGATAGTACAGTGGGTAAGGCATTTGCTTTGTATGCAGCTGATGTGGGTTTAATCCCCAGCATCTCATCTGATCTCCCAATCAGTCAGGAGTGATCCTTGGTGTGGTCAAAACAAAATAAAACAAAACAAAAAAAATTGCAACAGCCAGAAAAATAAAGGTATAGGAACCTTCTGCTTTAGAAGCAGAAGGAATCTATACAACTATGTCATTTTATATCTAGTATACCAAGACCCAAGAGGAAAGTGATTTAAAAGTCACAAAGTAGTAGAGCATTTTGAATCTTTACCATATAAACACTGCCAGGGAAAGCCTACTATGACCAATTTAATGATGAAAAAACTGAGCTAAGTGCTTAAGTAATCTACTTGATGTCACAGCCTTTAAGTGAAGAGCAAAATTGGGTTTTTTTGTTTTGCTTTGGTTTTGGAGCCACACCCGGTGACTCTCAGGGATTACTCCTGGCTATGCACTCAGAAATCGTTCCTGGCTTGAGGAACTATATAGGACGCTGGGAGATCAAACTGCAGTTATTCTAGGTTAGCACATGTATGCAAGGCAGACGCCCTACCGCTTGCACCACCACTCCAGCCCCCAAGCTGAATGTTAAAAGTTGCCTTTATTCCAAACGCCAGGCTCTTCATCATACACTGCACTGCCATTCATTCATGCAGCTCCCTTAAATTTAGGAGAAAACAGGGAGCAGGTGAAAATGTTTCTGAAATGGCATGCCAAGAATCAGAGACCTAGCTTGCCCCAGAGTTCAAAGAAAACCACTTGCCGGCTGCCTGCTCTGGAGTCCCAAGCACTGAAGCTTCTTATCTTCCCGGGCCAAGAGAAGCATTTTCGACTCTGTTCCAACCTCTCGTTCACCTGTATGACAGATGAGCTATCTTAATAACCAAAAAAATATAAGCATATTTGTGGAATAGAAACAAAGACACAAACAAATGAAAAAAAAACTTTGGGGTCTAGAGAGCTAAGTCAATGGGTAAGCTGCTTGCTTAGCACAAATTGACCAACGGTCAATCCCCTTTACCATTCAGGTCCCTGGGAACCTCGCCAGAAGTAATCCCTGAGCACAACCAGGTTTGTTCCTCAAACAAACAAATAATACTAAAAAAATAAATAAAATCAAAACTTTTGGACTCTGGCAGAGTAGTGACTATTACAGGGAGAAGGAGACAGGTACTGGAACTGTAGAAGGGGGTGACTGGTTGGTGGTGGTGGTGGTAAGGTGTTTAATATACACAATTACTGAGGTGAGAAACAGTGCACCTACAACCTTACTAGTAGTTGGGACAAAGCGGTAGTAAGTGGACAAGGTATTGCCTTGCACACAGCCTACCTAATTCCGATCCCCAGCAACCCATATGGGTCTCCCAAGCCCTGCCAGGAGTTATCCCTAAACACAGAGTTGGTGATCCCTAAGTAAGCTCGGAAGATCACAGGATGTAGAGCCCCAAGAAAGAAAAGGAAAGAAAGGAAAGAATAGGAAAGAAGAAAGGAAGGAAGGAAGGAAGGAAGGAAGGAAGGAAGGAAGGAAGGAAGGAAGGAAGGAAGGAAGGAAGGAAGGAAGGAAGGAAGGAAGGAAGGAAGGAAGGAAGGAAGGAAGAAAGGAAGGAAGGAAGGAAGGAAGGAAGGAAGGAAGGAAGGAAGGAAGGAAGGAAGGAAGGAAAGGAGGAAGGGAGGAAGGAAGGGAGGAAGGAAGGAAGGAAGAGAAAGAAAGAGAGAAAGAAAGAAAGAAAGAAAGAAAGAAAGAAAGAAAGAAAGAAAGAAAGAAAGAAAGAAAGAAAGAAAGAAAGAAAGAAAGAAAGAAAGAAAGAAAGAAAGAAAGAAAGAAAGAAAGAAAGAAAGAAAGAGAAAGAGAGAAAGAGAGAAAGAAACAAACAAACTTAACTAGGGGAAGAGGCTGGAAAGAGTACAGCAGGTGGGCCGGAGAGATAGCATAGAGGTAAGGTGTTTGCCTTGCATGCAGAAGAACGGTGGTTCGAATCCTGGCATCCCATATGATCTCCTGAGCCTACCAGGAGCGACTTCTGAGCATAGAGCCAGGAGTAACCCCTGAGCACTGCCAGGTGTAACCCAAAAATCAAAAAAAAAAAAAAAAAAAAAATATATATATATATATATATATATATATATATATATGTAAGTACAGCAGGCAAGGGCACTTGCCTTGCATGAGACTGACCTAGGTTCAATTTTCAACAACCCATATGATCCTCTGAGCACTTCCAGGAGTAATTCCTGAGTGGCAGAGCCAGGAGTGACACCTGAACATTACAGGGATAGCCCCATTAAATAAAAGAACAAAAACCACCTGGGCTGGAGTGATAGCACAGTAGTAGGGCATTTGCCTTGTATACTGTCAACCTGGGACAGACCCGGGTTCAATCCCAGGCATCCTGTATGGTCTCCTGAGCCTTCCAGGAATGATTTTTGAGTGCAGAGCCAGGAGTAACTCCTTAGCACTGTCGGGTATGATCCCAAAACCAAACTAAACCAAAATAAAACAAAATCCAAAACCAACCCCTCTCAAAATAAAACCAACTATGAAACTTAGCATACCTCACTTTCGGGGGAAAAAAAAGAGCAAAAAGCTAAAGGGTGACTTTTTTATTTTATTTTTTTTTTTTTTGTTACTGTTATGAGATGCAATCTTGACATCAAATATAGAGCCTCACTTTTATGAGGTATGAGCTCTACCACTTGAGCCACATCTCTGCTCCAGAGAGTGACTTTCTATATATGTAAAATATAATATTAATAAACCCAACTTGAAAGTATTATTAAGTCCTTTGTATTGTGATAAAATGTCATAGTAGTAGAAGGGGAACAAGGCTGAACAAAATAGTCTTTTACCCTTAAGACCTTTGAAATCTTAAGGAAATAAAATATGTTCATTCACTTATTAAAGACATACTACATATAAGGCACTTTTAGGTACTGAGGAAGTGGTCATATACAAAAAGACAAGATAATCATTCACAAGGATTCTTTTTTTTTGTTTTTTTGTTTTTGTTTTTGGGCCACACCCGTTTGACGCTCAGGGGTTACTCCTGGCTATGCGCTCAGAAATCGCCCCTGGCTTGGGGGACCATATGGGACACCGGGGGATCAAACCGTGGTCCGTCCTACGCTAGTACTTGCAAGGCAGACACCTTACCTCTAGCGCCACCTTCCCGGCCCCAAAGGATTCTTAAGAAACAAAAAAGTGGAATTAGTAAATAAAAAAGGACAGTTCCAAATAATCATGAGTTTAACAAAGTTAAAACAGGAAAACATTGGGGCCAGAGAGATAGTACAGTGATGTTTGCCTTGCAAGCAGCCGATCCAGGACCTAAGGTGGTTGGTTCAAATCCCAGCATCCCATATGATCCCCTGAGCCAGACAGGAGCTATTTCTGAACAGATGAAAGGAGTAACCCCTGAGCACAGCCGGGTGTGATCCAGGACCTAAGGTGGTTGGTTCAAATCCCAGCATCCCATATGATCCCCTGAGCCAGACAGGAGCTATTTCTGAACAGATGAAAGGAGTAACCCCTGAGCACAGCCGGGTGTGGCCCAAAAAACAAAAAACAAAAAACAACCCACCCCCACAAAAAAAAAAACACAGGAAAACATGATCAAAGGTGAACTGATAGTGGTAAGTGGGAAAAGTAACTAAAAATTTACTTGTTTACTTTTTTGGGGGGTGGGTGGGTGGGTTTGTGCCACACCTGGTGGTCATAGGGATTTCTCCTGCTCCTGATGGTACTTGAGGACCAATGCTAGGGATATAATCTGGGTTACACATGCAAGGTAGGCTTCCTAAATGCTATACCATCTCTTTGGCCCCTAAATGGAAAATAGAAAACAAGTTATAGAGCAGGAATATAGAATGAGGAAAAAAGAGACTAAGACGAACACTGAGAGAAACTTAGAGAAAAGAAAATAACTAATATTATTATTCACTTACTGGGTGTTTGCTCAGGGGAGCCGAGGTTTATGGAGTTGTCAGCAGCACCCACAGCCATACCATTGATGGAAGAACCGCAGTCTCCTATGATGCCCAGGCAGGCTGAGCGCCCACAGTCCCAAAGTCGTGCTGTCCCATCTCGAGAACAAGATACCACATTTCTTCCCCGATCAATGATGGCCGTATCCAAGATACCTGGCAAGTAGGACAAAGACACCCTATGGTGCAGCAGGCCACAAAGAAACAAGAGCAGTGATCTTCAGCTAACAAGGCTGATATAGGTCAATGCTTGGGCTTGGCAATGCTGTATTCCTTGAGCCCATCAATATTGAGGGCTGCCAGGGTTTCAAGTACTGATCTTGTTTAATCTTTCCTATTTGCCTTCTCTTTTGGATGATACTGTTTCTATGGCAAAAGACTCACACCTGGTTGTGGTGCATGTATGCATATACATATAGTCTCGGTACATTAGATCTTATACTCTTTGTGTGAACTGAGATCTCACTTAGCATGTGGAGGGTGTTGGGAATCAAACTCAAGGTGTCTTAAAATGGTTTTTTGAGCCACACCTGGTGACGCTCAGAGGTTACTCCTGGCTATGCGCTCAGAAATTGCTCCTGGCTTGGGGGACCATATGGGACACTGGGGGATCCAACTGCGTTCTGTCCTAGGTTAGACGTGTACAAGGCAAATGCCCTACCTCTTGTGCCACCGCCGCTCCAGCCCCAAGATTTCTTAGATGGAAAGCAGTTGCTCTCTACTGAGACAGGCTCCTTCATTCATTTTTTTTGTTTTGTTTGTTTTTTGGGCCACACCCGGCAGTGTGCAGGGGTTACTCCTGGCTCTGTGCTCGGAACCTGGCAGGCTGGGGGACCATTATGGAATGCTGGGGATCAAACCCGGGTTCGTCCCAAGTTGGCTGCATGTAAGGCATACATATAGAATACTACTTGGCCTTAAGAAAGGATAAAATCATGCAATTCACTGCTACATGATAATTCTGGAGAGTACCACATTGAGTGAAGTTAATCAGGACAGACAAAATGATCTCTCTCATAGTAGAATCATAGTAGGAAACAGAAACTAAAAATTTGTCATCAGCAAAAAAGTTTATGAGGTAGAAGGAGTGGTTATGATGGAGAACAGGATGGAGGGGACACTGGGATAGTGGTGAGGGAAACACCCTCTGGTGGAGTGTGTGGTGCAGAATGATTTTTTTTTTTTTGGGCCACACCCAGCGGTGCTCAGGGATTACTCCTGGCTGTCTGCTCAGAAATAGCTCCTGGCAGGCACGGGGGACCATATGGGACACCGGGATTCGAACCAACCACCTTTGGTCCTGGATCGGCTGCTTGCAAGGCAAACACCGCTGAGCTATCTCTCCGGGCCCGTGCAGAATGATTTATATATGAAACCCTACTATTAACAGTACTGTAAACTATAGTACTTAAGATAAAAATAAAAACCCCTGCCCCCAAAAAAAGTCCGTCTGGGAAAGATTTAGCAGTCTCTTCTCCAAGTCACCACCATTTGCCTAAGGAATTCTCCTGAGCCAGCCAGGAGCTACCTAACCTGGGTCCAATGCACTGGAAGAAGTTTGAGAAGATGAAGCCAGACTACCTAGGAGCCACAGCTGCAGCATGTTACAAACAACTGTAAATCGTTTAATATGCACCAAGGGTTTAGCTTCTCATCGATGAACTCCCTCTTCCAAATGGACATCTCTGAGTCAGAAGGAAGGACTGTGGAGCCCAAAGAATGGAGAGGTAGTGAAGTTCACCTTGAAGAAGTCTACCAAATGGGGCCCACCTACCAATAGGTACAGTGTAGGGGCCTTCACACAGCCTCAATTAGGCATTCCATATGGTTTCCTGGAGTTATCCCTGAGCACAGGGCCAGAAGTAAATCTTGAGCATCATTGGGTGCAGCCCAAAAACCAAAAGCAAAATAACAAAAGACAAGTCTTTCAAACACACACACAGACCCCAAATAAGAAGCTCAAGAAACAGTACAAGTGTTAAGGCACCTTGCACATAACCATAACACAGTGTGAGTCCTTAACACCATGAAATCACACCCACCCTACCCTCAGCACTACCCAGGATCACTCGAACACAGAGTCAGGAATAGCGCCTGGAGGCAGAATTGATGCTTACATTTGTTGAGTAATTTTAAGAATCAGGTTGCATTTTCAGGCCCTCGACCATTGTTTTCACTCTGACATACTATTTTTGAAATAGGATATGCTGCCTACAAATAACAATAGATGCTTCAATACTCACTGATTTCTAAGCACTGCACCCACAGGTATTTTATTCCCATATATACATATTTATATCTTGCTCCCAAGTAGCATCAAAATAACTGAAGTAATAGTGAAACAAGAGGGGCCAGAGTGATAGCACAGCAGTAGGGCATTTTCCTTGCATGCGGCTGACCCAGGACAGACCCAGGTTCGATCTCTGGCATTCCATATAGTCCTCTGAGCCTGCCAGGAGTGACCCAACTCCCCCCCCCCCCCAATAATGAAGGACAATAATAACATTTTCTTAAATCAAGTCTAGAGGGGACCGGAGTGATAGCACAATTGTAGGGCATTTAAATGCCTTGCATGCAGATCATCCGATATGGACTCACATTTGATCTCCAGCATCCCATATGGTCCCCCCGTCCCCCCTCCCCCCGAGCCTGCCAGGAGCTATTTCTGAGCACTGAGCCAGGAGTAGCTTTGAGTGCTGCCGGGTGTGGCAAAAAACAAAAACAAATCAAGTGTAGGGGCTGAAGAGATAGCACAGCAGTAGGGCATTTGCCTTGCAAGCGGCGGACCCAGGACCAGCGTTGGTTTGAATCCTGCATCCCATATGCTCCCCATTCCTGCTAGGAGTGATTTCTGAGCACAGAGCCAGGAGTCACCCCTGAGCGCTGCAGGGTGTGCCCCCCCCAAAAAAAATCAAGTGTAGAGCCAAGGAGTAACTTATAAGCATCACTGGTATGCGTGCCCCCCCCCCCAATTTTTTAAGTGGTGAGCCATAGAGATAGTATAGTGGATAGGCATTGGTTGACCTGGGTTCAATCCCCATCACCACCCTAAGCCTCATGAGGAGTGATCCCTGAATTCAGAGCCAGGAGTCAGCTCTGAGCATGAAGGGTTTGGCCCCCAAACCAAAACAAAATAAAATAAAACAAGAGTGGGCATACCTCTTTCTCTCTCACTTCCTTACTCTTTCCCTACTTTCTCTCTCTTTGTTGGTATAAATGAGGATGTCACATACACTTGGTCACATACTTTAGTGCTCAAACTGAGTTGTGGCATGTTGAAGGTAAAACGCATGATTGATGGTGGCATTGGGGAATCACAAAATTCTACTACACTGTTTTCAGCATGTGGGACAGTGATGAGGATGGACACTTTGCCTTTGGCCAGTAAGGCAGTTTATTAGCTGTAAGACTGTCTCCCTCTCTTTTTCCCCAGCACACAAGCAGATGATCACCTGGGAAGGATTTTTTTCTCCCATTGTCAATGGTGGCAAACAACTATCTGTGTAAGGCAGTTAGTTCTAGATAGCAGAAAGAAAGATCAGCAGAGAAATTTTTCTATTCCTTGGGGAAACAGCAGCTTATCTAAATGCACAGTTGGAGGACTTATTTGTGGTTTTGTAAATAGCTTGTTTCAGTATCTACGATACTGAATGTATATACGATACGTTGTGAAGCTGTCCGTAGGGATCATTAGAGAAGCTTTTTAGAGAAATTACAACCCTGGGGCCGGGCGGTGGCGCTCGAGGTAAGGTGCCTGCCTTACCTGCGCTAGCCTCGGACGGACCGCGGTTCGATCCCCCGGCGTCCCATATGGTCCCCCAAGCCAGGAGCGACTTCTGAGCGCATAGCCAGGAGTAACCCCTGAGCGTCACCGGGTGTGGCCCAAAAAAACCAAAAAAAAAAAAAAAAAAAAAAAAAGAGAAATTACAACCCTCCATACCTCCTTTGTGACCTTTGAAGGTCACCACGCAGTTCGCATCTTCAGCTGACCAGATCTTCAGCTGAGCATCCATTCCCCCACTCAAAACCACAAGGCCTGATGGGAAAAACCTGCAACAATTCACATCAAACACATGTCCGTCCAATACTCGCTGGAAAAACAAACAAAAAAAATTTCATGCTAGTTCTCTTTGCAGTCCCCCAAAGATCTTTATACAATATTCACATGTGAGTTTTAAAAAACTCAACAGTCTATTTTTAATTATCACTTTATTTAAGCACCGTGGATACAAAATTTTTCATGACTGAGTTTCAGTCATACAACGTACACTACCCTTCACCAGTGCATATTTCCCATCACCAACATCAATAGTTTTTCCCCTCTCACCCTCCCTGATGCCCTCTTCCCTCCCACCCACCCTCCCCTGCCTGCTTCTGGGTGAGGCATTTTATTTCTCAATCATTCTCTCTCTCTCTCCTTCCTCCCTTTCTCTTTCTCTTTCCCCTCCCTCTCCTTCTCCCTCTCTCTCATCTTTTTTGACACTCTGGTTTGCACTATTGTTCACAAAGGGGTACCAGGCATATCACTTTATTCCCTTTCAGCACACAACACTTGTCCAGAGTGATTCGTTCCAACTATCATTGTCAAGGAGTAGAGGACCCTTTCCATTTTTTTTTTTTTTTTTTTTTGGTTTTTGGGTCACACCCGGCAGCACTCAGGGGTTACTCCTGGCTAGGCTCTCAGATATCACTCCTGGCAGGCTCAGTGGACCATATGGGATGCAGAGGATCAAACCCAGGTCTGTCCCAGCTCAGCTATATGCAAGGGAAATACCCTACTGCTGTGCCGTCATTCTGGCCCACTCTTATCTTTTTTGCTCTCTTTCCTTTTGGACACTGTGGTTTGCACTATTATTAATGAAGGGATGCCATGTATGTCACTTTATCCCTTTCAGCACCCAGTTCCTGTCCAGAGTAATCAGTTCCAACTATCATTGTCATAGTGGACAAACACCTTACCCACTGTGTGTTTGTTCTAGTCCTGTCTTTTATTTTTATATCCACAAATGATTTTTTTAAATGTTTCTATTTAAATTTTATCTAAATTTTAAATTTATTTAAAAATTAACTTAATTTAAATTTATTTAAACTTTATTTAATTTTTTAAATCCACATATCCCACAAAGGAGTGAGATTATTTTATGTCTTTCTTCTTCCTCTGACTCATTTCACTCAGCATAACACTCTCCGTATCATTCCATGTATAAATTTCATAACTTCATTTTTTTTCTAACAGCTGTGTAGTATTCCATTGTGCAGATGTACCACAGTTTCTTTAGCATCATCTGACCTAACAATCTTTACTTCATTTGTCAACCAGGTCATGTTCTAAGAGTTTTACTCTGGATTCTAGCCATATATACTGTGGGTTTAAACCCCAAAACTCCTAAGCCATCCTTAGTCTATCTAATTCTACGCATAAGTTGGAAGACTCAATCATGCATTTTTTTGGTTTTGTTCTTATTTTTGTTTGTTTGGGGCCACACCCAAACAATGCTCAGGTGTAACTCTTTGCCCTCAGGAATTATTCCTGGCAGGTTCAGAGGACCATATGGGACCCTAGGGATCAAATATAGTACTTCACCTACTGTATTTACCTACTGTATTATGTCTCTGGCCCCTCAACCATATAGTTAATGTAGCAGGATAGCTATTCTGTTTTAGAAACCAATTACTGAAGGCAATTCATGCTACCTTTTAGCAAAGAGATCACCAACTTAAACACTCACTGGCCTTACTCTTCCATGAGCCTACTCCCAATTTGTTCTAGTTTATTATCAAACTTGAGTATGTTTCTGAAATTACCATATATGAGATTAAATTATAATGTGACTATGTTTAGAAAAGCCACTCTTTCTTCCATGATCAAATTCAAGATTTTATCAGACTACCCTTCATGCATTAAATCCAAAAAGTACATATACAAGGCCTTACTCTGAGCTCTCCATTGGAAGCCTGCCAGATCTTCATGGTCCCATCAGTACTAGAAGACACACCAAGGCCTCCTCCACTGGAAATGTCCAAGCATGTTATCTGTTCAAAGACAAGGCCCTCAAAATTATAAATAATCATATGCTCTTTTCCGTGGAAGTACATTATGAATCTCCTTCATTTCACACTCAACACAGGCTTAAAATTCTGAGTCTCAAATAGAACATGATGGGGCTGGAGAGATGGCACAGCGGTAGGGCATTTGCCTTGAACATGGCTGACCCTTGATAGACCTGGATTCAATTCCTGACATCCCATATGGTCCCCTGAACCTGCCAGGAGTGATTTCTGAGCGCAGAGCCAGGAGTGACCCCTGAGTGCCTCTGGATGTTGCAAAAGAAAACAAAACAATCAAACAGAACACGACACTGCCAGGGATTGAACTCTGGTTAAATGCATAAAAGGCAAATACCCTACCTGCTATACTATCACTTCAGCACCAACACCCCCTAAAATGGAAAGTTTCAGTAAAACCAGTTTCTCTGGGGCCAGAATGGTGGCACTAGTCATAAGGCATCTACCTAGTGTGTGTTAACCTAGGACAGACCGTGGTTCGATCCCCCCAGCATCCCATATGGTCCCCCAAGCCAGGAGTAATTTCTGAGTGCAGAGCCAGGAATAACCCCTAAGTGTAACTGGATGTGGTCCAAAAACCAACCAACCAAACAAACAAACAAAAAAATCAGTTTCTCCATCTATTTCCTTCTTCTATTTCCTGAATCCTTTTTTTTTTTTTTTGGTTTTTGGGCCACACCCGGCGGTGCTCAGGGGTTACTCCTGGCTGTCTGCTCAGAAATAGCTCCTGGCAGGCATGGGGGACCATATGGGACATCGGGATTCGAACCAACCACCTTTGGTCCTGGATCAGCTGCTTGCAAGGCAAACGCTGCTGTGCTATCTCTCCGGGCCCCTGAATCCTTTTTCATGGTACTTTAAAGGGCTTTACTATACTTTCAAAATTATTCCTCAAAATTATATGATGGGAAACAACCAATAACAGTATTGTAAATCACAGACCCTCAAAATTATAAAGTAAAAATAGGGCCTGGAGTGATAGCAGAGTGGCGTTTGCCTTGCAAGCAGCCGATCCAGGAACAAAAGTGGTTGGTTCGAATCCGGTGTCCCATATGGTCCCCCATGCCTGCCAGGAGCTATTTCTGAGCAGACAGCCAGGAGTAACCCCTGAGCACCGCTGGGTGTGGCCCAAAAACCACAAAAAAAAAAAAAAAGTAAAAATAAAAAAAAATTGCTATACACTATGCTTGGAATTTTGTGAAAATATTCTATAAGCAAAGAGACAGAAATATAAGCAGTGCAAAGAATGCAAACATCAGCTATTTTACAGAAAAATTATTGAGTAGCTCTTCTAAAACACATAAAAAATTTCATAGTCCCTTCCTCTAAGATTTGTACACTTTTATAAAGTCACAAGCTGGTTTATTTTGTTTGTTTGTTTTTGTTTTTGGGTCACACCCGGCATTGATCAGGGGTCACTCCTGACTATGCTCAGAAATCGTTCCTGGCAGACTCGGGGAACCATTTGGGATGCTGAACCACCGTCATTCTGCATCTAAAGCAAATGCCTTACCGCTGTGCTATCTCTCTGGCACCCACAAGCTGGTTTTTTATTTTTATTTTATATCTTATTTTATTTTTTGTTTTTGGGCCATATCCAGTGGTGCTCAGAGGTTATTCTGGCAGGCATGGGAGACTATCTGGGATGCCAGGGGTTGAACTTGGGTCAGCCATGTACAAGGTAATGCCCTACAAGCTATGTTACTGCATTGGTCCATCACAAACTGCTTTTGCTAAATAATACTTCTTCAGCTGTGCTATTTTATGATGCATAGTGAATGCAAGATATGAATTATGCATATATGCGTAGCACTAGACAGAAAAAAGAAAACCATGCTATGACATTTTCACCTCATTTAAACAAAATACTTACACTCTTTCCATGAATTCTGGAAAACATCGTATATGGTGCCAAAAAGTTTGAAGATGCATTTTCTTTTGGACATGAAATATGAATGCTTTTCTAAATAGAGAGAGAAAGATAAAATTCATCAGTAAAATATTCTCTTGGAATCAAAGTCTTGTAAAAAAGAATAAGACTGGGGGATCAGCTGGGAGTTCAGTCCCTTGCATCATTATGGCCCCCTGAGCTGGCGAGAAGTGATCCCTGAGCACAGTTAAGAGTAAACTCTGGGGCCCGAAGAGATAGCACAGCGGTGTTTGCCTTGCAAGCAGCCGATCCAGGACCAAAGGTGGTTGGTTCAAATCCCAGTGTCCCATATGGTCCCCCGTGCCTGCCAGGAGCTATTTCTGAGCAGACAGCCAGGAGTAACCCCTGAGCACCGCCGGGTGTGGCCCAAAAACCAAAAAAAAAAAAAAAAAAAAAGAGTAAACTCTGGAGGCTGTAGAAATAGCATGGAGGTAGGGCATTTGCCTTGTTTGCAGAAGGACAGTGATTCGAATCCCGACATCCCATATGGTCCTCCGAGTCTGTCAGGAGTGATTTCTGAGTGTAAAGCCAGAAGTAACCCCTGCGGGCTGCCGAATGTGACCCAAAAATAACAACAAAAAAAGAGTAAACCCTGAGCATAGGTGAGTGTGGCACAGAAAACAAAATAAATAAAAAGTAACACCTGATTCAAAGAATCAAAATAAAAACTAATACTTGATTCAGTTATTAGAAAAAAAACTTAGGTGTGTTTGTTATAGTTGGGCATGTAGATCTGTATTTTCTTTTTGTTGCTGTTTTTTATTTTTTATTTTTTTTTTGGTTTTTGGATCACACCTGGCTCTGCATTCAGAAGTCACCCTGGCAGGCTCGGAAGACCATATGGGATGCTGGAATTTGAACCAGGGTTCGTTCTGTGTTCGCTGCATGCAAGGTAAATGCTGTGCTATTGCTCTGGCCCCAAATCTGTATTTTCTTTTTTTTTTTGGTTTTTGGGCCACACCCGGCGTTGCTCAGGGGTTACTCCTGGCTGTCTGCTCAGAAATAGCTCCTGGCAGGCATGGGGGACCATATGGGACATCGGGATTCGAACCAACCACCTTTGGTCCTGGATCAGCTGCTTGCAAGGCAAATGCCGCTGCGCTATCTCTCCGGGCCCCCAGATCTGTATTTTCAATGTTTGTGTTTTGCTTGGAGTTAAACCCAACTAACTGTTTTCTTGGAAGAACATGTGGTACTGAAGACCAAACTCAGGGTCTCAGATATACAAAGCATATATTCTAACATTTAAATTACATCCCTGGCTCTCAACTATAAGTTTTATAAAACGTATTTATCAGATATATTGTGTTTTTTAATAAAATATTAGAGTCTGAGTTGAAACACACTTTACATAGTAAAATACACAAAGAATATTAAAGACTTACTAAGATAAAAAGGAATCTAAAGTATCTTTTTTTTTTTTTTTTTTTTTTTTTTTTTTGGTTATTGGGCCAGACCCAGCAGTACTCAGGGGTTACTCCTGGCTCTCTGCTAAGAAATTACTCCAGGAAGGCTCTGGGGACCATATGGGATGCCAAGATCGAACCTGGATCGAACATATGCAAGGCAAATGCCCTCCCCACTGTGCTATCATTCTGGTCCCCCATCCCATAATTTATTAGGAAGTCATCTTAATTTTAGACTTTTGATGATGCTCAAGTGGTCTTAGTAGCTACTCTTGGCCCTGAGCTCAAGGATTGCTCCATGCAGTGACACAGGGAGTCAAATCCAGGTTCTATGCATACATATGCATCCAGGTCCTTTGCTTTAATCTCTCTGGCCTATCAATAATAACTATTATTACTAAGTAAAGGCTGAAATATTTTAGAAATTTTTGGACGGGAGGGGGGTCATACCCAGTAATGCTCTGGTCTTATTCCAGTGCCTAAAATACGTTAGAGATTGAGTTTAATGAAATGTCTTATTAAAACTAATTTCATGGGCCCGGAGAGATAGCACAGCGGCGATTGCCTTGCAAGCAGCCGATCCAGGACCAAAGGTGGTTGGTTCGAATCCCGGTGTCCCATATGGTCCCCCGTGCCTGCCAGGAGCTGTTTCTGAGCAGATAGCCAGGAGTAGCCCCTGAGCACCGCCGGGTGTGGCCCAAAAACCAAAAAAACAAAAAACAAAACTAATTTCACCTATACTGAATTTGAAATTTTTTCCCTCCCTTTCCCTTTGTTGTTGCTGCAATAACCCTGGGCTGACACATGCTTGGCTGTGATGCTTGCACACTTGATTGTGGTTTGTACCCAGATTGCTTAAATTAGTTTCAGTGCTTGCACACACCTGGCTATGCACTGTAGATCGCACACTGGCAAGAGTCACCAACAGGAAAATGATAGAAATCATGCTTGGCATAGGGGCTCAACTCTCTGCCTTATGCTTACAAAGTAGACACTTTTGCTGCTGAATCACCCCTGGCCCGATTTAAAAATATTTTGGGGGCCCGAGAGATAGCACAGCAGCGTTTGCCTTGCAAGCAGCCGATCCAGGACCAAAGGTGGTTGGTTCGAATCCCGGTATCCCATATGGTCTCTCGTGCCTGCCAGGAGCTATTTCTTTTTTTTTTTTTTTTTTTTTTTTGTGGTTTTTGGGTCACACCTGGCAGTGCTCAGGGGTTATTCCATATGGGGCGCCAGGATTTGAACCGATGACCTCCTGCATGAAAGGCAAACGCCTTACCTCCATGCTATCTCTCCCGCCCCTCCAGGAGCTATTTCTGAGCAGACAGCCAGGAGTAACCCCTGAGCAATGCCGGGTGTGACCCAAAACAACAACAACAACAACAACAAAATATATATATATTTTGGCCACCCCCAGCAGTGTTCAATAGCAACTACTAGGTCTGCGCTCGTGGGGTTGTTCTTGGAGGTATCTAGGTGACAATGTTATGCTGGTGATTGACCCAGGCCTTCCACAGGCAAAAAGCATAAACTCAACCCATTGAGCTATCTTGCCAGCCCTGGGCCTCTTCATTCTATCATTTCTGTGATTACTAGAAAAATTTAAAGTATATACGGGACTCACATTACCTATCTATTGGAAATGCTGGAATAAAGAAGTTAAGAGGAAGTATGACCTTGCTTTAGATACTTCCTTTACAAATCTTGTATCTAAAAATATCTAGAGTCTCACCCATCTATGAGTTTTAAGAAAACTAAAAGACATTATTGTAATAACACCCAGAGATAATAGAGATGAGGACTGGAAAGACGGACCATGATCTGAAGCTTACACAAAGAGTGGTGAGTCCAGTTAGAGAAATAACTACACTGACAACTATCATGACAATGTAGTGAGAGAAAGAAGTAGTATGCCTGTCTCGAATAAAGGCAAAGGGTGGGGGGGGGGGGAGGAGATGGGGAGTATTGGTGGTGGGAAGACTGCACTGGTGAAGGGAGGTGTTCATTTTTTATAACTGAAACCCAACTACAAACATGTTTATAATCATGGTGCTAAAATAAAGATATTAGTTAAAAATATATATACCAGTATATATCTGTAGCAGGAGAGATAGCACAGTGAATAGGGTGCTTGCCTTCTATGCAGCCAACTTGAGTTTGATTCTTGGCATCCCATATAGTCCCCCCAGATTGCCAGAAATGATCCTGAGTGCCAAACCAGAATAATCCTGTGCATCACTGGCATGGCCAGAAAGAAAAGTGTGTGTGTGTGTATGTGTGTGTACATACATACATTTATGTATATATACACTATATTTATGTATTTGTGCATGTGTGTATATAATCTTTAACTGAGAGATAGTACAGGGATTAAGGTCTTGCTTTACATGTGTTCAACACTAGAGCCACTATGAGTTACTTCTCAGAAGAAAGTTAGGAGTAAGTAGACCCTGAGCTCTAATTAGTACAGTGCAAACCCTCTTCCCCAAACTGCCCATATAAAAAGGAGAAGACCCTTGACTTTCCAAGGTGATCAAAACTGTAATTATTGGAGCCTAAGAAATAGTACAGGAAGGTGCTTACCTTACATGTGGTAACTGGTGTTATCTAAACCTTCCCCACCGAATATATTATAATTGTACAAATCAGTGATACTGATACAAAGTATTAGTAATCATATAAAGAAAGTAGATATAAAATAGATTAAGTAGCTAGAGTTTTGCCATAGTTTTGCACCCAGTAGCTAAGACAAAAATCCTACCTTATTTATTTCATTCACAATGAATCCTTCTGAAGCTGTAACCTCTGGGATGCCATCCAAGCCAAGTCCTTGACAAGTCAGGCTGCCATAAAAAGTTGGTTTCCCTAGGTAACACAAAGAAGCATATCTCCAAAATAACATCTTTCTCCTTTAAGATCCAATTCAGGTTATGGGGTGGAATGGGGGGACTTGAAAGAAAAGAAAGTATTTGTGTTAAATGTGAGATCAAGAGGAAAGAGTACTAGTTTTGGTGAACCTAATTTGAAGAAAATTCACACAGACATTAAAAGTCAGTAACAACAATTTGGGGGCTGAAGGTAGGTCATTTGCTTTGCACATGGCTGACCCGAGTTCAATCCTTGGCATCCCATATGGTCCCTGGATCCCGCCAGGAGTGATTTTTGAGCGTAGAGCCAGGAGTAAACCTGAGCACCACTGGGTATGGTTCAAAAACAAAAACAAAATAAGACAGAATATCAGTAACAATGATTTAAAGATACAGTAGAGACCACTTTAAATACTCAGTTCAACTTGAGTTTTACTAGTTATGAAATGAAATGCTCCCAGAATGAAAAGTGAGGATCAACATACATATATGCATTGACACACTGTATATATACATAATTCATAGAGAAAAGTTAGGTTTATATATCCAGAAAAAGGGCTGAAGAAGAGCACTGCTTTTGCAGTGGTATAGGCTAAATATTATCTTATTCATAAATATGCAGAGGTTAAAATAAAATTTAAGATGTTCTAATCTTCAACACTTTGTATTCTTCCATAAATACAGATATTTCTCTCCTTCCCATGGCACTGTTAAACTTGAGGTCAGAACAAAGGAAAGTATCACAAATTACTTAGTAAATCACTGCTGTACAAAACTGAAATTCTAAGACTAACAACATATTGAAGCCATCACAGTTTCAGAGTGGAAGGACTTCTGAGCAGGACAGGAAGATAGTTCCCAATTTGGTAGATGTTAAAGGCAAAAGAATGCTCTAAACCAGGGAGGGTCATATTAAGAATAAAAGAAAATCAGGAGCCAGAGAAATACTATAGCCAATAAGGCACTTGCTATGCGTACAGCTGACCCAGGTTCAATCCCCAGCATTCCATACGGTACCCAAGCACTGCCTGGAGTTGAATCCTGAGTGCAGAGCCAGGATTAACCCGAGGATTGCTGGACATGGCCCAAAAAAGTTTAAAAAAAAAAAGAATGAAAGAAAATCAGAACCAAGAGATAGCATAATACACTGAGCAAATACTTTGCATGCTAGAGTTTGGAATTTGAGCCCCTGCACTATATAGTCCCCAAACATATCACCAGGTATAGTCCCTGAGCACTACCATGTGTGGCCAGAAAGCTGCCCACCCACCCCCATCCCCCATCCCCCAAAATAGGGCTAACGTGATAATACAGCAGAAAAGGCATTTGCCTTCTATCTGACCAACCCACACTCAATCCCCAGAACCACAGCTGGCTCTACCAGAAGTTATCTCTGAGAGAGAGCTAAGAGTAAGGCCTGAGGTGTAGCCCGAAACCAAAAAAAAAAAAAAAAAAGAGTAAGGCCTGAGTACTGTTGGGTATGTCCTCAGGGGGTTATTCCTGCTTCTGCACTAATAAGTCACTCCTGGCAAGCTGGGGAACCTTATGAGATATCAGGAATTGAACCCAGGTCAGCCACAATGCAAAGCAGATGCCCTACCTGCTGAGCTATTACTGTGGTCCTTGCAAATAAAATTTTTTAAAAAATTTATTCAAGGGGGCGGGAGAGATAGCATGCAGGTAGTGCATTTGCCTTGCATGCAGAAGAATGGTGGTTCAAATCCTGGCATCCCATATAGTCCCCCGAGTCTGCCAGGAGCAATTTCTGAGCATAGAGCCAAAAGTAACTCCTGAGCACTGCCAGGTACGATCCAAAAACCAAAAAAAAAAAAAGATTAAAAAAATCATTCAAGGGCCAGTCAGGGAGATGACTCAAAGAACTATAGTGCATGCTCTGCAAGATGGAGCCCCATGCCCAACCCCTCATATCACATAGAGTACCCAGAGTACCACCAGGAATGACCTTCAAGCACTGAGCTGGGAATAGCACCCAGCAACTCTGGGTGTGGTACCAAAATAAAAAAAATTAACAACAATAAGTAAAATAAAACTTTCCCACATATTAAAAATTTTATCTTATTTGGAGGAGAGGTAGAGTAATATAGGAATGCCATTCAAATTATGCCATAGAGATAACTAGATACCACAGGTAATGTGACGAGACTTTTCAAATGAAACCTGAAATAGTAACTTAAATGAGAAAAATCAACAAAAATTGATTGGCAACGGAAGTGCTTAATTTGTGTCTAAATAAAATCAAGACAACTAGAAGAACTTCAAGTATAAATGTCTAGTAAACATTCGGTCTCTGCTTGAACTTGAAGAGAGGTCAGGGCTAGAAATATAGATTTAGGAATCATCAGAGAGATTATAATTGAAGTTACAGAACTGCTTAAGAGACAATAATATCTAAGGATCTGATTTGGATGTATCAGCAATGTTTCCATAAGTAAATCTATGGTTTCCAAATAGAAAACCGACCTGATTCTTCTAGAATGAAGGAACTTAAAAAATATCAGTCGAATACTGACTGTCAAGAACATTTAAAGATTATAAGCATCATGTCAAGAAAAGTAAGACGTTCATTTCTAGAAAATTTTCCTTTTGGGGTAAGGCATATTCATGGACATTACCTGGGGGATGACAGCTCAACCAGGCCTCCCCTTCATCCTTCCTATAAAAAGAGACAGAAGTGTAATTAGTATCTCTATTTGCAGATGACATGATGATATATACTCAGGATCCTGAAGAGTCCACAAATAAAGCTCCTTGAAACAATAAATCAATATAGCAAACTGTCCGGCTACAAAATCAATACACAAAATTCAGTTGCATTCTTTTATACAAATGATAAATCAAAGGAGAGATTAAAGAGTCTATTCTATTTAAAATAGTGTCACAAGGAGCTGGAGCGGTGGTGCAAGCGGGAGGGCATTTGCCTTGCATGTGCTGAACTAGGACGGACCATGGTTTGATTCCCCAGAATCTCATATGGCCCCCCAAGCCAGGAAAGATATCTGAGCGCAGAGTCAGGAGTAACCCCTGAGCGTCACCTAGTGTGGCCCAAAAACCAATAAATAAATAAAATAGTGTCACAAAACACCAAGTACCTAGGAATCAACTTAATAAAAGAGACGAGAGGCCCATACCATGAAAATGTCAAACATTTAAAAAAGAAATCGAAGACCTTAGGAAATAGAAAAATATTCCATGTTAGTGCATTGAAAGAATCAATATTGTCAAAATGACCATACTACTTAAACTACTATGTAGATTCAATGCTACTCCTATCCAAATTCTTCAAGGACTTAGAACAGTAAATTATAAAGTTTCTGTAGAATCATAAAAGACCAAAATAGCCAAACCATTCTGAAAAATAAGAAACTAGGAGGCATCGCATTACTTAACTTGAAGCTGTACTACAAAGCCTTAATAGTCAAATAGCATAGTTTTTGATCATTTAGTGATCAAAACTAGAATAAAAATGGACTCTATGAAAAAAAACAAACCAGACTCTATGACTAATGGGTCAGAATAGAATATCCAACGTAAACCCCCATGTCTGAGGTCAGCTAATTTTTGACAAAGAAACTAAGAAAATAAAATGGGTTAAAGACAGCCTCTTCAACAAATGGTATTGGGACAATTGGACAACCACGTGTATGAATTGAAAAATTACATATTACACAAAAATCAATTCAAAGTAGATCAAAGACCTTGAGATCAGACCTGAGTCTATAAGTACACTGAGAAAAATACAAACAGAATGCTTCAAGATCTAGACCTCAAAATAGTCTTCAATGGGTCCCAGAGAGACAGCATGGAGGGCATTTGCCTTGCATGCAGGTCGGTGTTCAAATCCTGGCATCCCATATGTTCCCCCAAGCCTGCCAGGAGCGATTTCTTTTAAACAAGGAGCGATTTCTGAGTGTAGAGCCAGGAGAGTAACCCCTGAGCATTGCTGGGTGAGACCCAAAAACAAACAAACAAAAAAAAAATAGTCTTCAATGATATGATGTGAATGGCATAAACTAAGCAAATGGGACTTCATCAGATTAAAAAGTTTCTGTATGGTAAAATAACACGGGTTAAAACTAAAAGACAGATGAGCGGGAGAAAATATTTGTACTCAACACATTAGATAAAGGGTTGAAATCTGTGATATACGTATACAAAGTACTCACAATGATTAACCCCCTCCCCCCAAAATGGGGAGAGAAAATGAACAGATACTTCTCTGAGGAAGACCGACAGATGGCCAACAGGCATATGAAAAAATGCTCATCATCACCTAATTAGGGTAATCCAAAAACCAAAAGAATTAAAAATAAAAATAACTGAGACCAATCTACATTGGTGGAGATCCACTGCTCATGGGAATGTTGTATGGTCCAATTCCCATGAAAACAGTATGAAGGGTCTCAGTAAACTCAGAATAAAGCTACCATATAACCCAGCAATTCCACTTCTGAGTATCCCCAGGACAGAAAAGCATTCACTCAAAAGGATGTATGCACACTATTATTCACTGCAGATTCAGTACAGTAACTAAGATTTTAAGTCAACCTAGATGTCCAACAACAGATGAGATTTGAAGATGTCACATATACATATACACACACCAATACTACATACTTATAACAAAATGATGCAAACATACCATCTGCTGAACCTCGATGGAACTGGAAGTAAGCCAGAGAAGAATACGGGATGATATCACTTATATGTGAATAACAGCATGAGAGAATGCAATAGCTTAAAAGGGAGTTGCCTAATTCACCCTTGACCCCAGAATATATTTAGAAGAAAAAAAGAGTGGAGACAGACAGATGACCTCTCTTGGCAAAGGTCAAGGAGATTCAGGTACAATGGTGGTGTTTTAGGCAGGACAGAGCTAAATATTCAAACCACAGAGTCAACAACACTGAAATAATAACTTAAACTTGAACAACCACACTTACAAAAGTGCCTGTTCAGAAGGAGGAAGAAGTAAAGGAAGGAACCTTTGTGGAGGGAGGTTGACACTGGTGGTGGGATTGATGCTGGAACATTGTATGTCTAAAATTTAACTATGGTGGGTGGGGGTAGGGCCGGAGCAATAGCAAAACAGTAGGGCATTTGTCTTGCACGTGGCCAACCCTGGATGGACCCAGGTTCAATTTCTAGCATCCCGTATGATCCCCTGAGCCAGCCAGGAGTGATTTCTAAGTGCAGAGCCAGGAGCAATCCCTTAATGCTGCTGGGTATGGTCCAAAAACCAAAATAAATAAATAAATAAATAAAATAAAATTCAATTGTGAATAGTTTTATAAACTACAGTTCTTTAATAAAAAAAATTTTTAAGGTCCAGAGAGATAGTACAGTTGTAGGGCATTTGCCTTGCATGCAGCCAAACCAGGACAGATGGTGGTTCAAATCTTGGCATCCCATATGCTCCCCCCTGCCTGCCAGCAGCGATTTCTGAGCGCAGAGCCAGGAGTAACCCCTGAGCGCTGCCGGGTGTGAACCCAAAAAGCAAGAAAATTATTTTTTAAGTCTAATTAGGCTTATTCAGTGATGAAAAAGATACACAAGACACAAGGAGAGAATGAAGATCAATATAACCTCCAGTTTGGTCTTAGTTTTAAGCAGGATATATAACATCTCATCATTCATGGATTATTTTAAAACAAAGTCTACTTATTGAAAATATATTTTTTTAATTTTTTATTTTTCTTTAAGTACCACAATTACAAGCATGTTTATATTGTTTCAGTCATAAGTGTCCATGCTATTTTTGTGTGTGTGTGTGGTTTTTGGGTCACACCCAGCAGTGCTCAGGGGTTATTCCTGGCTCTAGGCTCAGAAATTGCTCCTGGGCAGGCACAGGGGACCATATGGGGCGCCGGGATTCGAACCGATGACCTCCTGCATGAAAGGCAAACACCTTACCTCCATGCTATCTCTCCAGCCCCGAAAATATTTTTTTTTAATTTTTGGGTCACATTTGTCGCTCAGGGTTTTTTCCTGGCTCTGCGCTCAGAAGTCACTTTTGGCAGGCTCAGGGGGTTATATGGGATGCTGGGATTCAAACCAGGGTCTATCCTGTGTTGGCCGTATGCAAAGCAAATGCCTTACTGCTGTGCTATCGCTCCAGCCCCCTGAAACAAAATTTTTGAGGTGCTATAGTTACCTGCTGTTTAAATGAATGCTCAAATATAGCATCAAAAAGATTTATTACTCGGGGTCGGTGGGGGGGATAATTATTATTCATTTACAGCTACACAGCTTTGAAAAATTACTGTCTTATATTTAGATATAAATATCTGGATAACTAGAATCACTGTTATTCAGGCAAGACATGTTGCATGCCATTTTGCATGTGGCAGCATGAATTCTCACAACTTAGCAAGGTATCTTTTAGTATTCCTCACACTGACTTTTGATGTTTTAGAATGAACCTCTGGCAATCATTCAAAACCTATGTCTGTCACCTTTATATTTGTAGAGGTAGGAGAAAGTATGTACTCTTTTTTAAGATAGAAATTTCAAGGTACTGGTGAAAGGGGGTGTTCTTTACATGACTGAAACCCAACCACAATCATGTTTGTAATCAAGGTGTTTAAATAAAGATATTAATAAAAAAAAAGAAATTTCAAGATAGACAGTAAATTTTTCACTTAGTAGCTGGACAATTCATTTCTTATTGGCAACATAATTTTGGGCAAGTTACTTCCTCTGATTATGATCCTGAATCACTTCATGGGCATCTAATGGCTCTCGATAAACATTAATTTTCATCCTTTATTTCTTTTTTTTTTTTTTTTTTTTTTTTTTTTTTGGTTTTTGGGCCACACCCTGTGACGCTCAGGGGTTACTCCTGGCTATGCGCTCAGAAGTTGCTCCTGGCTTCTTGGGGGACCATATGGGACGCCGGGGGATCGAACAGCGGTCCGTGCGCAGGCAAGGCAGGCACCTTAGCTCCAGCACCACCGCCCGGCCCCTCATCCTTTATTTCTTACCATATTTTGTGATGCTAAACAGCATGGATATTTAAACCGGACTAGAAATGTGCTGTTTCTTAACTCATCAGGATAGGTTTTATTCATCTTCACTCATTTCCATTTGACAAGCCCTGATTAGTAATAATAGCTGCCATTCAAGGCACTGCTACATGCATCCTGCGCAATTGCATGGCCTATCAATATATGTAAAATAAATTCAGTGCATTTTCAAGTAACTTGTCAGAATTTGAAGTTAGGGATCACCTCCCAAGGAGAATCTTCAACATAGTATCCAAGACAGACAGGTCACGGGAGCGGTTGGAATTGTTCCCTGCACAGATTTCCAAGTCCCAAACCAATCTAACCCAGTTATGTCCAATCTAACTAAAAAAGTATTAGAAGTCGAGTGGGTTGGAAGATTCCATCACAAACTCAAAAGATAGAGTTATGATTCATAATGGGACTTGACAAAGAGAAAAATCATCGGAAAACATTATGACAACTCGGTCAAGGTCTTCCTCCAACTTCTAGTTTTCCTGAGCACAGATGGTGGGTTACCTTTACTTTATAGCATGGATCTTCTGAGAAAACAAACCATGGCCATGTGCATTTGAGACTTCCTTTTCTACCCAGGCTTCCCTCAACATCTGATGACGTAATCCCTTCGGGTCGGGCATGATTCTCCTAAAAACAAAGGGAATATCCTACTACCCGCCTCCTCCGTTCAGGGTCTGAGCCTGCTTTCACCTGAGGGTTTGGGCCCAGTCGCTCTGAATCTTCAAGGGCGCCGCCATCTTGGCCCCGCCTATACCAGCCCGCCTCTTCCGCTCCCTCCCGGAAGTGTGGGCGCCAGGGGGCGGAGCGAAGACAGAAGGCAGGACTCCATCGAGACGGCACCAATGAAAATGCGTTTCCCGACCTGCGCCTGCGTACTCGCCGGTAAAGGCTAGTTGGCTCCGGGCTTGCTGGGACGGAAGAATTGCAACTGCTTGCAGATCCACGCTACGTGCAGGATCGGGTCCTATCAGGTCCCCTAGTCCTTCTGGTTCGGTGAGCACCGTGTGCCGTCGTTATCCCGCGCGTGCACTCGTCCTTTCCCCCGTGTTGGAAAGGATCCTTTGGTGACCTGATTATTTTGGTCACCTGAATATTGCTGCTTTCTCGTCTTTCCCATTTCTTTCTGTCATTCAGCTCTCGGACTATCTATCTAGCTTGCTTTAAAGCAAGCCTCTTCCCCCACTTTCCCGCCCTAAAAGAATACAGAGTTTTGATCCTTGTAACCATGCATTTTTATTTAATCCTTGCAGTAATTCTGCTAATTGAGTATTGAGGAAACTAAGATTGTATGATAAGGAATAGTGGAGATACTTGACAAAGCTTTAAAAAAAAAAAAAAAAAGAGGGGCTGGAGAGATAGCATGGAGGTAAGGCGTTTACCTTTCATGCAGAAGGTCATCGGTTCAAATCCCAGCGTCCCATATGGTCCCCCGTGCCTGCCAGGAGCAATTTCTGAGCACGGAGCCAGGAAAAACCCCTGAGCACTGCTGGGTGTGACCCAAAAAAAAAAACACACACACAAAAAAAAGAACAGCATCCTTAGCACTTTCCCATCGTGCTCGCAGGTTTGTCCCTTTTAAAGAACTTCGACTGTGGTTTAGGAAGAAGAAACATGCACGGTTACAGGAATCATATTTACTAAACACTAAGAGCTTGCAGGTTCCTCACTCTTTTTTCTGTTCTAGTCTTCAGTCTTATTGATAGATATCTGTCAAGAGAGGTTACCTACTGATTTGCCCAAGGTCATCCCAGTGAGTCATTGAAAAAGATGTTTCTAACTTAAGTCTTTTCAGTGCCATTTCAGTGCCCACCCCTTGTCCATTTAGGTTATGCTGTCTCCAAAGCAAATACATTTTGGGGTGATCTTTGGAGAGCTTAAATCCTTCATGTGACTGCCCCCCATTGATCTCTAAAATCTCTAATGGACTAACAAGGACTTACTTTTCTATTTTCTCATCTTGCCATTTGCATTTACTCTTTTATTGGGGAAGGGCACAACTAGTGGCATTCAGGAATTACTCCCTGCTCTGTGCTCTGAAATCACCTCTGGCAGGCTCAGAGGACCGTATGGAATGGCAGGGATTGAATCCAGATTGGCCATGTGCAAGGCAGATGCCCTACCTGCTGTGTTATCACTCCAGCCCCAGCATTTATTTTTTCTATTTATACTCTAGTCATTAGGAACTTACTGTTTCTCTCATATTTTATATCTTTGTGTAAATAACCTTGCAGCTCTTCCATTGTCTAGGAATGTTCTTTCTTCTTGTCTGACTGTACTAGTTTTCAAGTTTCAAATTCTAAGTCACTTGCAGGAAGCCCTTATGCCTATTTCTGCCCTTACACTGGATTAGGTATTGTTCTGTTTTCTGGTCTTCACTATCTCCACACTATACAGTAAACAGCCTGTTATCTAGATTGTACACTTCATGAAGGTACCAACTTAACTGTCTTGAACAAACTACCCTCACCTCTAGCATAGTGCATGTACATGTTAAGTACATAATGATCATTTGTTGAATGAATCACACAGGAAAGGCATTAATGAGTTCTAGCTTCTTTAGCCTACCATGGTGAAATTGTTCAAAGTGTGAGATCATATCTCGTGACACTTGAAGTCTTTCTGTATGCTTCCTTAACTGAATGCTCTGAAAGCAGATGATCTTGAGAAGACAGTATGACCAAATTCAGTGTGACTAAATTCTTTTTTTTCTTCCCCCCAGTGTGACTAAATTCTTTTTTTTTTAATTTTTTATTTTAATTATAAGAACAATGATGCAAAGAGGACAAGGTAAAGTTACAGTGAAAGAACAATCGCCCATAAACAGAGTTCTCAGAAGAAATCCCCTTGCTGATGCCTAAATATTGAACTTACAGTGTGACTAAATTCTTAATTTAGCATTCATGCTCATCTCTAGTCCTGACCCTTGCATAGTATCTCATAGCCATGCTCAACCTTTACTCTCATAGTTAAAATATTTGAGTATCTACCGAGTATAATACTGTTTTTTTTTCTATCCAATGAATAAGGCAAATAGGAAACAGAATTATCTGAGTGGTCAGTCAGAGATGTCTTATCTAAAAAGTGACTTCACCTTTTTAGATTTTATCTTAATTCAAATAGTAGAATCCATGTGAGCATATTTGGTGCCAAAATAAATTTCCCACACACTGTCTCATTCTAATCTGTTCACTTCAGATTATTTTTATAGGCCTGCTTGCTGACATGTGTAGTATCAGGGCAGGAAGGTGAATCTGGCATAGTATTTGTTCTTAAATAGTTTATAGTCTCCCAGGAGAGTTAAGACATAGTCTGTGAAAAGTAGTTTAGTGAGTATTCTTTATGATAGAGAAACCTCATATGCTCATATGCTATCATGTCCCTGCTCTAACAGTTTCTCCACTGATATTCTAGAGACACCCTAAGATGTCAACTCCAGGCCACGCCTGGAACAGACGAGTGAAGAAGGATGATGAGGAAGAAGACCCACTGGACCAGCTGATCTCTCGTTCCGGCTGTGCTGCTTCCCATTATGCAGTGCAGGAGTGCATGGCCCAGCACCAGGACTGGAGACAATGCCAGCCACAGGTGCAGGCCTTCAGAAACTGCATGAATAAACACCAGTCAAAGCGTCTAGAGGAGCTTCAGAGAAGAAAAGAGCAAACCAGTGCCCCCCACTGAGACCTCAGACCATCTATGCTCAGAGGATGGCCCTGAAGAAACCCAGAGAGATCAACAGGATGAAGAAATACTAAAGGTGGAAGGGCGGGCCAAGAACCAAGATTTAGAGAGAATCTCAGGGGAGAGTATCAATAGCCAAGCAGCTATATATGGGCTGGACATGAATGAACTGAAGAGCTGCTCTGTAGTTATGGCAAGATCAGACACATCCTCACTCTTCACATTTCCTCAATTTTGAATACCAGGCAGAATTTGTCAGTAAAACAAACGAGTAAATCGATGCTTTCCTACCTTGAATTACTGTGCCAAGTACTGATTACATAGATATTTAATTTTTAAAGTGAATGTAGGGGCCAGAGTGTTAGCAAAGAGTGTAGGGCACTTGTCTTGCTGAGCCGGGTTCAATCCCCAGCATCCATATGGTCCCCCGAGCCCACCAGGAGTGATTTCTGAGTGCAGAGCCAGGAATAAACCCTGAGCATCACTGGGTGTGATCCAAACACATAAAGGGCCAGAACAATAGTACAGCAGCTTCCCTTTCCCCCACTATCCCCCCCCCCACCCCCATCCTCGATATAAGTAAAACCTAAGCAGAGGGTTTAGAGAGATAGTTCAGGAGTAAAGGCGTAAAACCTTGCATGTGGCCAATCCCTGGTACTACATTTCTCCCCAACCATCACCAGGTATAGACTTGAAGGCCCAAACACCATTGGTGTGGCCCTAGAGGGCCTCAAGCACCACCTGAGTGGCATTACAAAGGCAGAGCACTGAACTGCTGGCCCAGTTAACAGAATCACTGGAAGGGGGTGTCATTTTAAAAACTAAATAAATTTTAAGAATATAAAAATGAGGGGGCTGGAGAAATAGCATGGAGGTTGGGCATTTCCCTTGCACTAAGCTGACCCAGAACGGACCTGGGTTTGATCCCCAGCATCCCATATGGTCCCCCAAGCCTGCCAGGAGTGATTTCTGAGCACAGATCCAGAAGTAACTCCTGAATGCCTCTGGATGTGGCCCAAAGAGAATAAAAAATTAACCATTTCTATATGTGTATATATATATATTTATATATAGTGGATTGCCACCTATTTATGGGATACTTAGCCCAAGCTGGTTGATTCCAGAGTCTTCGCAATCCTAACCATATGTTTCCTCAAATTGCACTTATGCTATTTTTTTAATAAATTCTTTACTTGAGTCACCATGAGATACACAGTTACAAAGCTGTTCATGATTGAGTTAAAGTAAGTCAATGTACAATACTTCACCAGTGCATATTTCCCACCACCAATGTCCCACTTTCCCTTCTGCCCTACCCTTTGTCGTCTCCTCTGCTTGCCTCTGTGACAGACCTTTTGCTTCTCTTTCTCTCTCTCTTTTTTTTTTCCTGTTAGACACTTCAGTTTGCAATATTGCTACTGAAGGGTATCATGAATATCACTTTATCTTCTTTGAACACCCAGTTTTTGTCCAGTGATAATTTGCAACTTTCATAGTCACAGTGGTCCCTTCTTTGCCCTTATTGCACTCCTCCACTATTAGTGGTAACTTTCTACAAGGAACTGGTCCTCCTGGCCCTCGTCTCTATTGTCTTTGAATATTAATATAATGCTATTTTTTTTTTTTTTTTGGCGGGGGAGGCCATGCCTGGTGCAACTCATGTTATTCCTGGCTCTGTGCGCAGAAATCTCTCCTGGGGCTGGAGAGAGCACAGCGGTAAGGTGTTTGCCTTGCATGCAGAGGACGGTGGTTCGAATCCCAGCATCCCATATGGTCCCCCCGAGCCTGCCAGGGGCGATTTCTGAGCGTAGAGCCAAGAGTAAACCCTGAGCGCTGCCGGCTGTGACCCAAAAAACAAACAAACCAACAACAAAAGAAACCTAGAACTTGGGTTTTCATATGATTCAGCAATACAACTAGGAATATACCCTTGGGCCCCAAAAACAATGCAGAAAAGCCCTCTGCACTCCTGTATTCATTGCAAAACTATTCACAATAGCCAGAACTTAGAAACAACCCAAAATGAGTGAATGAAGAAACCCTGGTACAGCTACACAATAGAATACTATGTAGCTGGGCCCGGAGAGATAGCACAGTGGCGTTTGCCTTGCAAGTAGCCAATCCAGGACCAAAGGTGGTTGGTTCGAATCCTGGAGTCCCATATGGTCCCCCGTGCCTGCCAGGAGCTATTTCTGAGCAGACAGCCAGGAGTAACCCCTGAGCAATGCCAGGTGTGGCCCAAAAACAAAAACAAAAACAAACAAACAAAAAAAAAGAATACTATGTAGCTGTTAGGAAAAATGAAGTCATGAAATCTGTCTATACATGAGTCAGAGGGAGAGGAATAGACAAATCAGTCATTTGTGGCACTTAGGCCTTTTAGCTAGGTGACTGAGTATTTTACTAAATATCTCAGGAAGTTTTCAACTTCAGTAAAGTACAGTTCTACCTTCAAAACTGATAAATGTAGACCTTCATAGGTTATTAAAGAATGAGATAGGGCAGTGGTCGGCAACCTGCGGCTCGCGAGCCACATGTGGCTCTTTACACTTTTAATTTGGCTCTTCTGTGTGCCGGGCAGCCGCTCCAGGAGTCAGGACTCTGCTCCTAGCCTCTGTCAGTGCGCGCCCTGTCTGGCTCTCAAAATAAATTTCAATCGTGGTTTTGGCGAGATTTGGCTCAGTTGAAAAAAAGGTTGCCGACCATTGAGTAGGGGATTGGAGAAATATTACAACAGGTAGGGCACTTTTTTACACACAGATGACCCAGGTTCAATCCCCAGCGTCCTATAAGGACTGCCAGAAATGATTCCTGAGTACTGAATCAGGAGTAACCCCTGAGCATCACTGAGTGTCACTCAACCCCCCAAAATAAATAAATGAAATATATTGATAAAGAGTTTATATTCTCGGGCCCGGAGAGATAGCACAGAGGCGTTTGCCTTGCAAGCAGCCGATCCAGGACCAAAGGTGGTTGGTTCGAATCCCGGTGTCCCATATGGTCCCCCGTGCCTGCCAGGAGCTATTTCTGAGCAGACAGCCAGGAGTAACCCCTGAGCACCGCCGGGTGTGACCCAAAAACCAAAAAAACAAACAAAAAAAAGAGTTTATATTCTCTAGAATATAATAAACATTTGGTAGACATTAACCAAATCATCCCTCTTAATGTGTGCCAATCACTAAAATAATATCCTGGTTTGGTTTGGGTTCTAGTCTAGTTTATAATATCATTGATTCCTTATAACTCTCCAGTAGCCTCCCTTACTGAGAAGGAAATAAAGGTTAAATTGAGCAAACATCAAGTGTACATTCTTCTAATGTGTGCGTTATTCTCTACTCTGGGTTCTCACCATCAAATAGTACTTAATGCAGTTAGTAATTACATACATATGTGTGTGTGAGGGGAAGCTATTTTTAAAATTTCTTTACAAAAAATGAATTTCACCAGTACAAGTTTCCCATTATGACTTAAACAGGTATACATTTCTTTATTACTTTTGCTTGTTCTGTAGCCTGCAACAAGAGAATGAGGGTTTAAGGTTTTATGTGCCTGTCCCCTGCAATCCGTACCTACCTCTGCAAAGAAGCTTGGTGTCAGGGATCAGTGGAGAAACTGGCTGGGTGTTCTTGGCTAGATCTAGGTAGACTCATGATTTGACTTTTCCCTGCAAGGTCCTTGGTAAGGAACTTGGCCTGTTCTCAGTGGAGAGGTGCACTGTAATGCGTTTTATGGTATGAGTAATAGGATATGATTCCTACTCTCCTTCCTTCAGGTACAATTGCCAGACTTGGTCTTTGAACTGCTGACTTGAGAAATCCAAAGAGAACTGGAGCAAATCCAGGTAGAAACCTTACACTTTCCTGTTGTTGTCCAGAGCACGAGGCTCACTGCTCCGCTCCAAAAGGAATTTAAAGCAATTCAAGGAAATGGGAGTGAATCTTGCCTTCACTAGCAACTACCTTTGAAAGAGTCATTTTTTTCTTTTTTTTTTTTTTTTTGTTTTGTTTTGTTTTGTTTTTGGGCCACACCCGGTAATGCTCAGGGGTTACTCCTGGCTATGTGCTCAGAAGTTGCTCCTGGCTTGGGGGACCATATGGGACACCGGGGAATCGAACTGCGGTCCGTCCAAGGCTAGCGCAGGCAAGGCAGGCACCTTACCTTTAGCGCCACCGCCCGGCCCAAGAGTCATTTTTTTCAAAGCTTGAGCAAATTTCAGAGCTTATGCATTGCCTAACTGGTAAGCTGAGTTCCTAAATCTGAAATGTCTGAGAAATACAAAAAAAATTCTAGCAGAATTATAGAACTACATGAACAATTTTAGATTATCTAGGGCATGATGTACAGATGAAACAAACACGGAACATACTGGCTGCCTCTGTCTACAGAACTTTCCCCAGCAGGCTAGGTGCTAACTAGATATACCCAATTGAGCTCTTTTTCTTTGGGGGAGGGGGCTCACACCCAGCAGCACTCAGAGGTTACTCCTGGCTCTACACTCAGAAATCACTCTTGGCAGGCTCGAGGGACCATATGAGATGCTGGAATTTGAACAACCGTCCTTCTGCATGCAAGGCAAACACTGTACCTCCATGCTATCTCTCCAGCCCCATGAGCTCTTTTTTTTTTTTTTTTATACCTTTTGATTGGGGGGGGCCACACCCAGCAGCACTCAGGTGTTAGTCCTGGCTCTGTGCTCAGAAATCAATCCTGGCAGACTCTGGACCTGAGATACCAGGGATTGAACCCAGGTTGGCTGCATGAAAAGAAAATGCCCTGCCTGCTGTGCTATCATTAAAGTTCCTTTATGAATATATGTATGTATGTATACATGTATATATATATAAATTCTTTAACTGAATCACCATAAGATACACAGTTACAAAGTTTTTTATGATTGATTTTTGGTCATACAATGTACAAACACCCTTCACCAGTGCACATTTCCTGCCACTAATGTTCCCAGTTTTCCTCCGCACTCCCCCCTGCCCTCTTCCTTGCCTGCCTCTGTGTAGACATTTTTCTTCTCTTTCTCCCTTTCCCTCCCTCTCTCCCATCCTTCCCTCCCGCCCCTCTCTCTCATCATTTTCTTTTAGACATTTTGGTTTGCAATATTGTTACTGATATCATGCATATTACTTTACCTCCTTTTAGCACCCAGTTCTTATCCAATGATCCTTGTCTTAATGGTCCTTTCTATTCCCTAACTATACTCCCCTATTCTTTTTTTTTTTTTTTGGGTCACACCCAGCAGCGCTCAGGGGTTACTCCTGTCTCTACGCTCAGAAATCGCTCCTAGCAGGCTGGGGGGACCATATGGGATGCCGGGATTTGAACCACTGTCCTTCTGCATGCAAAGCAAATGCCCTACCTCCATGCTATCTCTCTAGCCCCATACTCCCCTATTCTATATGGCAAGCTTTCTACTATGAACTGGTCCTCCTGGCCCTGATCTCTGTTGTTTTTGAATAGTAAGACCATGTTAATGGTACTAATTGTTTAATATTACACAATTTTCTTTCTTTTTTAACTTTTACAATTGACAATTGCAATAGTTCTATGTCTGCCTCTCTCTCTCAGACTCATTTCACTCAGCATAATACTCTCCACATTCATTCATGTATAAACAAATTTAATGACTTCATTTTTCCTAACATCTGCATAGTATTCCATTGTATATATGTACCATTTCTTTATTCACTCCTCTATTCTTGGGCACTTGAATTGTTTCCAGACTCTAACTACCGATATTATGAATAGAGCTGCAATGAACATAGGAGTGCAGAGAACTTTTCTGTATTGTGTTTTGGACCCCTAGGGTGTAATCCAGGAGTGGTATTGCTGAGTCATGTGGAAGCTCAATTTGTAGCTGTTGAGCTACTTAAGTTCCCTAACATCTTAGACCCAGTGAGAGGATCTCTGAGCATTGCTAGTGTTGAACTAGCCAACATATGTAGATTGCTTTTTTCCCTTTGCACCTAAAGTATACCCATTTTTTAATTTTTGGGGTCACCCTTGGTGGTGCTCAGGGCTTGCTTACTCCTGGCTCTCTGCTCAGGATTCACTCTAAGTAGGTGCCAGGACACTAGACAGGAGGCTGGGGATCAAACTGAGTTGCTGTTGTAAGGCAAGCACCCTATCCACTGTGCTATTACTCCAGCCATTAAATATACTTTTTACAAATGCATAGCTTGGGCCAGGGCTGTGGCTCAAAAGTAGAGTACTGAATGTATGTGCATATGTAGAGCCCTGGAGTTCAATTCTTGGTACTGTCTGATTCCCTGAGTCCCCAGATGTGAATCTTGAGCTAGAAATGGCTATTGAACACCACCAGGCTCTAGCACAAAACAAATGCATACCTGATAATTTTGAGGTTCCTAAAATGAAAGAACAAGACAGGAGTCCAGAGGTTCCTATGGCAGAGGAACATAGAGCAAAAGGACTGAAACATGAGTAGAGTGATCTACTGATTAATTATGAAACCTGACCCAGTCATTTGCTCCTTATTTAGTGTTATCAATATACTTAAAAATTGTTTTCTAGGGGCTGGAGAGATAGCATGGAGGTAAGGCGTTTGCCTTTCATGCAAGAGGTCATCAGTTCGAATCCCAGCGTCCCATATGGTCCCCCGTGCCTGCCAGGAGCAATTTCTGAGCATGGAGCCAGGAGTAACCCCTGAGCACTGCCGGGTGTGACCCAAAAACCACAAAAAAAAAAATTGTTTTCTAGGGGCCGGAGAGATAGCATGGAGATAAGGCGTTTGCCTTGCATGCAGGACGGTGGTTCAAATCCCAGCATTCCATATGGTCCCCTGAGCCTGCCAGGAGCGATTTCTGAGTGTAGAGCCAGGAGTAAGCCCTGAGCACTGCTGGGTGTGACCCCCACCAAAAAAATTGGTTTTCTAGGAGCCGGAGCAATAGCACAGTGGTAAGGCATTTTCCTTGCACGCAGCTGATCCAGGATGGACGGTGGTTCGAATCCCGGCATTCCATATGGTCCACAAGCCAGGTGCAATTTTTGAGTGCATAGCAAGGAGTAATCCCTGAACGTCACTGGGTGTGACCCAAAAACAAACAAATAAACACAAAATTGTTTTCTAAAATTTTCTGAATTGTGCAGTGAGCCAGGAATTTAATGATCTGAAATATCTAGTTCTGTCGCTAGATATTTTCTTTCTTTTCTTTTATTGTGGAGGCAGGAGTCATTTGGGCCGCAAATAATAGACCCTGGAAATTCTTTCTTGAGCAAAGTAACTCATTGTAAAACAAAGACAAGTGGTCCCAGAGTACGGTTATGCAGGGCATTTGACTTGCACGTAGCTGACCTGGGTTCATCGATCCCCACCAACCCATGAGGTACTCCGAGGCCTGCCAGGAATGATTCCGAGTACAGAACCTGGAGCAACCCCTAAGTACTGTTGGGTGTGTCCCCAAAACTAAATCAAACAAACAAACAAAAAAAAAATCAAATCAGGTTAACCCAAAAGTTATGCACTTTACCCAAAGATATTAGAAACAAAACCAAACCCTGCTAATCTGATTGCCAAACTATTGAGCCTCCCTCTCTTTTGTCTTGCCTATTCTTTGTGTTATCATAGCACTATTCAGTATAGGTGAAACCTCTCTGAAACATTCAAAACAGGTAGTATGCTTTAGGGTTGAATTACTGATAGATGCAATACATGAATAAAATATTAGTAGTAGTATGGGGCCAGAGAGATAGCATGGAGGTAAGGTGTTTGCCTTTCATGCAGAAGGACAGTGGTTCGAATCTCAGCATCCCATATGGTCCCCTGTGCCTGCCAGGGGTGATTTCTGAGCATAGATAGAGCCAGGAGTAACCCCTGAGCACTGCCGGGTGTGACCCAAAAACCAATATATATATATATATATATATATATATATATATATATATATATATATATATATATATTTGGTTTATATATATATTAGTAGTAAAATAAGTCAGACTCAAAAGGGTATATGCATATATAGTTTTAGGGTCGTGCTCAGCAGTGTTCAAAGATTACTTCTGGCTTCACACTTAGGAACTAGCTTGTTGGTGCTCAAGGGACCATATGGGATGCTGGGGGCTGAACCCAGTTTGGCTGTGTGCAAGGTAAACACTTTGCCTGCTATACTATCTTTCTAGATCCTGATATTTATATATAGTAGTAGATAGGCAAAACCAACCAACCCATGATACTAGAAATGAAGTCAGTGTTTGCTTCTGGAGAAGAATGATTAGAAAAGATTTTAAGGGGGCCGGAGAGATAGCATGGAGGTAAGGCGTTTGCCTTTCATGCAGGAGGTCATCAGTTTGAATCCCGGTGTCCCTGTGCCTGCCAGGAGCAATTTCTGAGCCTGGAGCCAGGAATAACCCCTGAGCACTGCCGGATGTGACCCAAAAACCACAACAACAACAACAAAGATTTTAAGGGGGAGCGGGAGGTATAGCATGGAGGTAGGGCATTTGCCTTGCATGCAGAAGGATGGTGGTTCGAATCCCATCATCCCATATGGTCCCCCGAGCCTGCCAGGAGTGATTTCTTTTTTTGGGGGGGGGTCACACCTGGCAGCACTCAGGGGTTACTCCTGGCTCCAGGCTCAGAAATTGCTCCTAGCAGGCTCGGGGGACCATATGGGGTGCCGGATTCAAACTAATGACCTTTTACATGAAAGGCAAACGCCATACCTCCATGCTATCTCTCTAGCCCCTAGGAGTGATTTCTGAGCATAGAGCCACGAGTAACCCCTGAACGCTGCCAGGTGTGACACCCCCCCAAAAAAAAAGAACAAAAAAAAAGTAAAAAGAAAAAAATTGTAAGAAATTTTTCTGGGGTGATGAAAATTCTCTGTAATAGTAAGTAGTGTAGGTTCGGGGCCAGAGCAATAGCATAGCGGTAGGGCATTTGTCTTGCATACACACAGCCAACCCGGATGTACCGGGTTCTATTCCCAGTATCCCACATGGTTCCCCCGAGTCTGCCAGGAGTGATTTCTAAGTCCAGAACCAGGAGTAACCTTTGAGTGCCACTGGGTATGGCTCCCATCTCTTTCCTCACTCCAAAGTGTAGGTTTTAGGCTCCACATTGTGGAGTGACTGGTTTGTGGATGAACAGCTTGCGGTTAGCTTTCTGGCCTGCTATACCTTCCCAACTGTGTGTGTGTATTATTTCTTTTTTTTTCTTTTTTCTTTTTTTTCTAGTTTTTGGGCCACACCCGGCAGTGCTCAAGGGTTACTCCTGGCTGTCTGCTCAGAAATAGCTCCTGGCAGGCACAGGGGACCATATGGGACGCCGGGATTCGAACCAACCACCTTTGGTCCTGGATCAGCTGCTTGCGAGGCAAACAACGCTGTGCTATCTCTCCGGGCCCGTGTATTATTTCTTGTGTCCAAATTGCTGCCGGACCTGCATCTTTTGTCCTACCCGGTTAGGGGGTTAGGGGCATGGTAATCCCTCTCCCTCTCTGGGGATTGTGGAACGCACAACCCACCATTCAAAACATGTTGGCTGTGTTCAAAGCAAGTGCCTACCCACTGTACTATCATGCCAGCCCCTAAACAGTATTTTTTTTTTTCTGGAGTAAGTTAGGGGTGGTCCACTCCTGGCAGTGCTCAGGGCTTACTTCAGTGCTCAAGGCTTACTTCTGGCTCTGTGCTTAGGGTTTAGTCTTGTTGAGGCTCAAGGGACCAAATTCGGTGTCAAAGATTAAACCCAGTTGACCACTTGCAAGGCAAGCATTTTACCCACTATACTCCGGCCCTGAACACAGTATTTTTTTAAGATGTGCCTACGTTTAGAAGGGAAAGTAATCTAAAATTTCTAAGTGCTTGCTTATCTCTAACTCAAACTCTTCAAATGGGTTTATTTGGGCCAGAACAATAGCACAGTGGGAAGCCTTTGCCTTGAATGCAGCCTACTTGGAACCGACCTGGGTTTAATCTCTGGGTGTGGCCCCAAAACCCAAAAAAACAAAAACCAAAACCAAAAAACAATAAAAGGGATTGTTTCCATTTTATACATCAATTGAAGATTAAAGAGAGGGGCCAGAGAGATAGTACAATGGTAGGGCATTTGTCTGAGCACTGCTGGGTGTGACCCCCCCAAAAAAAAAGATTAAAGAGGTCTAAATAACTTATCTGAGGCCACAAACTAAATATTAACTAGAAATAGTTCAATTGTATCCACCTCTTATTTTATTTATTTATTTATTTATTTATTTATTTATTTATTTATTATTTTGGTTTTTGGGTCACACCCGGCAGCCCTCAGGGGTTATTCCGGCTCTGTGCTCAGAAATTGCTCCTGGCAGGCACAGGGAACCATATGGGATATGAGGATTCGAACCACGGTCCGCCCTGAATCAGCTGTGTGCAAGGCAAACGCCCTACCACTGTACTATCTCTTTGGCTCCTCACTTCTTATTTTTATAATTGGTTGTCTCAGCAGATCATTTTACTTTGGACCCTCACTCTAGAGTCATATGAAACTCATAATTGTTTTTGAAACACTTTGGTTCTAGCTACCAGATTATTTCTTGTACCTCTTATCAGGAGAAAGCATGATGATTAATTTCCATTTCTGGACTAACTAATAATAAGCAATGAAAACCTTTTGATTCTGGTGAGAATAAACCAACTAGATGAGTAAGTAACACAAGAGCTCCAAGAAGACAGAACCCAGCTGGCTCCTGTTTGAGATAAGCCTGGCTCATCCCACAGCAAAGTAATGGAGAGGGACAGACTGGGAAACAAGAGATCTGAGTTCTGGGGCCAGAGTAAATAGCACAGTGGTAGGTCATGCAGCCGACCTAGATGGATTGGGTTTGATTCACAACGTCCCATAAGGTTCCCCCAACCCTGCCAGGAATGATTTCTGAGCAAAGAGCCAGGAATGGCTCATATCCACTCCTCCCCCCAAAACAAGAGATTCTGAGTTCTGCTAACTGCACTGAGGTGTCTATAACCTTGTGTAAAGCATTGCCTAAAGCATTGTCCTGTTAGGTCTGGAGTGATAGTACAGTTGGTAGGGTTTTTGCCTTGCATTTGGCTGACTCGTGTTCTATTTCTGGCATCCCATATGGTCCCCTGAGCACTGCCAATTTCTGAGTGTGGAGCCAGGAGTAATGAGTAACCCCTGAGCATCACCAGGTGTGGCTCAAAAACAAAAAACAAACAAACAAAAAAGTGCTTCCCTTTCTAGACTGCTATCCTCCAATTTGCTCAAAGAGAGTGTTAGAGACTAGAGAAATTATTTAAAGGGCTGAGCATATGCTTTGCACATGGGAGGTCCAGATTCAATCCCTGGTACCACATGTTCCGCAAGCACCACTGAACATACACAGGAATATAACCTCTGAGCATTCAAAACAAAAAAATGAAAGGAATGTCAGTGAGTTTGTGTCTAAGGTCCTTCTTCTAACACCTTGTCAGTTTATAAAATCCTGTGCCCAACTTTCACAAACTAATAAAAAAGGAAGCAATTAAACAGTGCTGTATTCCATATTCCTCAATGCTGTTCATGTGACAACTGCCCTTTTGGTTTGGGCTGATGTGTGTATATTTCATGTGCATATTTATACAGTTTATTCATTCACCTTTTCATCTCTGTCATTACATATCCACCAATTTTCCGCTCACCCATTGCCTCGCCTCTGCTCTTTTATCTTTGCTAAGGAAAACTCAAATTAGCAATTCTGTAACCAAAATAGTCCTTGCTGGAAAAGCTGGCCCACACTCCCAGTGGGCTTCACTTAGAAGTCTTGACCTGCTGAGCGTTCATTTGAATTCAGAGTAGCATTTTAATTGAGGTGTCTATCATCTTGACAGCCTCCCACAGCACTACACCTTGGGAGGGATCTGAGTTTATTCCTGTTGCCTTTGGAAAACAAGATGAAAAGCAAAAAAAACTTCAGAGGCTTGGCTGTAGCTGAATGAAACTGCGCATGATTTCTGAATGAGGTCCTGGGTTTAATCCTTGACATCACACACACAAAAAGGTTAGCAACTTCAGAATTAAAACCGAGTCTCAGAAAGTACCTGCAATACTGAGAACACTTTGAACTCCCAGAGACCTCTACATTAGGGGTACTCGGAGATCTGGTGAAGAACAGGGAGAGATGCCAGTCACTTATTAGCTGTGTTACCTTGAAAATAATTTCGGACCTGGAGAGATAACACAGTGGCGTTTGCCTTGCAAGCAGCCGATCCAGGACCAAAGATGGTTGTTTCGAATCCCGGTGTCCCATATGGTCCCCGTGCCTGCCAGGAGCTATTTCTGAGCAGACCACCAGGAGTAACCCCTGAGCACCGCCGGGTGTGGCCCAAAAACCAAAAAAAAAAAAAAAAAAGAAAATAATTCCATCTCTCCAAATTGCAGTTTCTTCCTCTGTATAATTAGAATAATTTAAAGATAATCTATATGAAATCATAGTATAATAAAGACTCAATAAATCTAAGATGCATACATTCAGATACTCATACATTCATACACATTTTGTTTTTGTTTTTGGGTCACACCCAGCAGCACTCAGGGGTTACTCCTGGCTCTATGCTCAGAAATCGCTCTTGGCAGGCTCAGGGGACCATATGGAATGCTGGTATTCTAACCACTGACCTTCTGCATGGAAGGCAAACACCTTACCTCCATGCTATCTCTCCGGCCCCACATTCATACACATTTTAACACAGATGTTCAGCTTCCTGTAAGTTCACATACATACCCTACTGACATGAAGATCAGTACTAAGTGGTTTCTGGCACAGTAACAAACCCTTGGTCCTGGACTACAAAACCAAAAATGCCAAGCAATGAAGGGGGCAGGCTGGGAAATGAGGTGGAATATTAAATAACAGAAGCACACTGGCGGAGAGGCTTGGGCACTTTGGTGGTGGGTGAGGTGTGGTAACTGTACTACATCAAAACTATAAACTTTAATACTGTTATAAAAATGTGACCTAAACCATAATTAAATAAAAAGCCCTCCAGGATTGGAGAAAGCACAATGAATTGAGCTATTCTTTGCATACAGGAAGCCCAGGAACTACTCTAGGCTTATTGCTCAGGGGTTACTCTTGGCAATGCATGGAGGACCATGTAGAGCTAAATTCTAACTTGGGATGCCTATATGGGACGCAAAGCTTTCATTCAGCCCCGAGTTATTTCCCTGGATTAGAGGGAGGTTTTTTTTAAAAAATATGTTATGATCCACATTTCACTAAAAGATTGCTTTTAAATAGGTAGGGTACTTGCCTTAAATGTGGCCGACTTGAGTTTGATTTCTGGCACCCCATAAGGTCCCCTGAACCTGCCAGAAGTGATCTGAGTGCAAAGCCAGGAGTAAACCTGAGCACAACTGATGTGACCCCAAAACAAAAACAAACAAAAAATATTCAAGAGAGGTTTCCTGGGCCCGGAGAGATAGCACAGCGGCGTTTGCCTTGCAAGCAGCCAATCCAGGACCTAAGGTGGTTGGTTCGAATCCCGGTGTCCCATATGGTCCCCCGTGCCTGCCAGGAGCTAATTCTGAGCAGACAGCCAGGAGTAACCCCTGAGCACCACCGGGTGTGACCCAAAAACTAAAAAAAAAAAAAAAAAAAAAAAAGAGAGGTTTCCTTGGGGCCGGAGAGATAGCACAGCAGTAGGGCCTTTGCCTTGCATGCAGCCGATCCAGGATGGATGGTGGTTCAAATCCTGGTATTCTATATGGTCCCTCGAGCCTGCTAGGAGTGATTTCTTCTTCTTCTTTTTTTTTTTTTTTTTGGTTTGTTTTTGTTTTTCAGCCATACCCGGTGATGTTCAGGGGTTACTCCTGGCTATACGCTCAGAAATTGCTGTGGGCGATTGGATGCCAGGGGATCAAACCGTGGTCTGTCTTAGGCTAGCGCACACAGGCAGACGCCTTATGTACTGTGCCACTGCTCCAGCCCCTCATGAGTGATTTCTGAGTGAAAACCAGGAGTAATCCTGAGCACCGCTGGGTGTGACCCCCCCAAAAAAAAGAGAGGTTCCCAAACTTATTTGGGCTACCATCTCCTTTTCAGGAAAAAAAAATAATAATTAACAATGTTCAAGATACCTGTATTCCTTAAGTTAATAAACAGAAAATAAATCCTCTCCATCTGCACCTACAGCTCTACAGTCTTCTTGGATTGTTCTAGTGCCCCCAGATCCCATAAGCTAAGTACAGGAAACTTTGCTTTTAAAGATGAGTCCACTGTAATTGGAGAACTACTAAGGTTAATAGGTTTCATGGTAAAAGCACCAAAGAGAAACAGAACCCCTAAAAAATACTTTACAGAACAGGCACATTGGTGGGGGAGATGGATTCTGGTGAAGGGAATGGTACACTAATACTATATGCCTGAACTCAATTATGAATGAATTTGTAATTCACAGTGATTCAACAAATATAAACAAAGAAAAGAAGTGGTAGAAGTGATTGTACAGCAGATAGAATGTTTGTACATGCAGCCAACCTGGGTTCAATCCCTGTCATCATATATGGTCTCCCAAGCCTAACCAGGAGTAATCTCTGAGCACAGAGCCAAGAGTAAGTCCCAAGTACTACCAAGAGGCCAGAGAGCATGGAGGTAAGGCGTTTGCCTCTCATGCAGAAATTCGGTGGTTTGAATCCCGGCATCCCATATGGTCCCCTGAGCCTGCCAGGAGTGATTTCTGAGCATAGAGCCAGGAATACCTCCTGAGCACTGCCGGGTGTGACCCAAAAACCCAAGTACCACCAAGTATGGCCCTCAAACCAAAGAAGATACTTCAGAGGCCAGAGAGAAAGTACAGAGGTTAAAAAAAAAAAAAAAAAAAAAAAAAAGGGCCCAGAGAGATATAGCACAGCGGTGTTTGCCTTGCAAGCAGCCGATCCAGGACCAAAGGTGGTTGGTTCGAATCCCGGTGTCCCATATGGTCCCCCATGCCTGCCAGGAGCTATTTCTGAGCAGACAGCCAGGAGTAACCCCTGAGCAATGCCGGGTGTGGCCCAAAAAAAACAAAAAAAAAAGTACAAAGGTTAAGTACAATTGTATCTGGAAGATCCTAATTTAATCTCAGCACTAGATGATCCTTCAAAGACCACCAAAAGCAACTACAGAATGTGGTTGGCACAGGGGCCGGAATGGTAGCACAAGCGATAAGGCATCTGCCTTGCCCACACTAGCCTAGGACAAACCGTGGTTTGATCCCTTGGTGTCCCATATGGTCCCCCAAGCCAGGAGCAATTTCTTTTTTTTTTTTTTTTGTTTTTTTGTTTTTTTGGGCCACACCCGGTAATACTCAGGGGTTGCTCCTGGCTATGTGCTCAGAAGTTGCTCCTGGCTTGGGGGACCATATGGGACACCGGGGGATCGAACCGCGGTCTGTCCAAGGCTAGCGCAGGCAAGGCAGGCACCTTACCTTTAGCGCCACCGCCCGGCCCCAGGAGCAATTTCTGAGTGCATAGCGAGGAATAACCCCTGAGTGTCACCGGATGTGGCACAAAAAAACAAAAAACCAAACAAACAAATAAAAAGAATGTGATTGGTACAAACCTCCCCAAAATCTCTCCTCCCTCCCTCCCCCCCCCCACATGCCACAGGCTGGATTAATTTCTCACAAATAGATACACACCTATCATCAGCCAATTTTTATTAATAGAGGATTCTTGGGATTAGTTCAAAGGATAATAGTGATATGGACAAGCACGCCATCTGATTGATGGTCAGGGTCTCCTGCTTAACTCTGACAATCCAGGACACTCCTTGGCATTTGATATCACCCATGGTGCTGGCATGAAAGAATCTGCACCAAGTTAATTCAACTTAGCCAAGAGCTCCTCCAGTTCTGGCCGAGATTTGAACCTTCCCTTGAAGTCTTCTTCAGTGTGCTAGGGAGAAGAAAAAAAAATTGAGTGGAAATTACTACAGAACTTTCAGTCACCCAAATAACTGAACAACAACATCAAAGAGGGTACATCCTCCAGCTCTGCTGACGGAGCTTCTACTTAAATGGACCGAGTCTCTTACTGTGTGCCAGATTTAGGTTGGATAGTAGGAATTCAGAGTTGAACTGAACTTCCTCTCTGCCTTAAATCAACTTAAAATTTGTGAATAGAAGACAGACATAAAAAGTATTAATGTGATGAGGCCAGAGTGATAGCATAGCAGGTAGGGCGTTTGTCTTGCATGCAGCCAACCTAGATTCGATCCCTGGTATCCAATATGGTCTTCTGAGCCTGCCAGGAGTAATTTCTTTTTCTTTTTTTGGCCACACCCAGCAGCACTCAGGGGTTACTCCTGGCTCTGCACTTAGAAATCGCTCCTGGGAGACTTGGGGGACCATATGGGATTCTGTGGATCGAACCCAGGTCCATCCTGGGTTGCTGCATGCAAGGCAAACACCCTACTGCTGTTCTATTACTCCAGCCCTACAGGAGTAATTTCTGAGCACAAAAATTACTAACTCCAAGGGGCCGGGCGGTGGCGCTGGAGGTAAGGTGCCTGCCTTGCCTGCGCTAGCCTAGGATGGACCGCGGTTCGATCCCCCGGCGTCCCATATGGTCCCCCAAGAAGCCAGGAGCAACTTCTGAGCGCATAGCCAGGAGTAACCCCTGAGCGTCACAGGGTGTGGCCCAAAAACCAAAAAAAAAAAAAAAAAATTACTAACTTCTGAGTACTTATGAGTGTGACCCTAAAAGAAAAAAAAAAGAGTGGTACTGGGGCCAGAGAGATAGCATGGAGGTAGAGCATACAGAAGGACCATGGTTTGAATCCTGGCATTCCATATGGTCCCCAGAGCCTGCGAGGGGCGATTTCTGAACTAAGAGCCAGGAGTAAGCCCTGAGCGCTATCGGTCGGGGTGACCCAAAAATCAAAAAAAAAAAAAAAGTGGTACTTTCAAAATGTGGTACAGATCACAATAGCAGCACTTAATAAATGGAGAAAGTCAAACCTTCATTGACATTAGGAAATAGAAGCTAGATGGAAATGTTCGATCCAGCATGACCAGCATGTTTTCTCCCTTTACACAGATATTTGTGCAACTCAGAAACCAGAAGAAGCTCGTCACACAGAACAAAGGAAAACTAGACATGACTTAATAGTCATAATGTCAGAGGCTCATCTTGGCAATTGGACCCAAAGACTCAGCACTTCAGCTAAGGTTCCTACCGCCATGTCTACATGTTTTGTGCCAAGCTTCCTTCTGACTGGCATTCTTTACTGGTACTGCTAATGTAGTCAACCAGAAACCTTTTATCATGGTATTTTCTTATTTGTGATCTTTCTATTGGGGGGTGGGGGCTGTTGGTTTTTGTTTTTTTGGGCCACACCAGGCAGCAATCAGGGGTTAGGTTATTCCTGGCTCTGCACTCAGAAATCGCTCCTGGCAGGCTCAGGGAATTTATATGGGATGCTGGGGATTGAAACCAGGCCGGCAGCATACAAAGCAAATACTCTACCACCATGCTATCACCCCAGTCTCTCCTATTTGTGTTCTAATTAATTATACTATATGCAATCTTATTTTTTGTTTGTTTTTTTGGGGGTCACATCCAACGATGCACAAAGGTTATTCCTGTTTTGCACTCAGAAATCGCACCTTGCAGGCTCGGGGGACATATGAGATGCCAGGAATTGAACCTGGGTTGGCCCATGTAAGGCAAATAGTGGATAGACCTATCCAGTGTGTTGTCACTCCAGCTCCATATGCAATCTTAGAGCATATTCTTTTTGCTACACAACTGCCTAACAGGAAGTCATTTGAGGTGTAATGGGTTCAACCCCAATATAAGGAAGCTTTGATGAGATCAGGTACATAAAACATCAGCTCTGAGTCTTGATGGTCAAACAAAGATCAAGGTCATACCAGCTTTCACATCATTCCTGGTTAGTATGTGGGTGCAGCTATGGGTGCTATTTTCCATTGTTTCTAAAGCCAGGCAGTTCACGCCCTCCTAGAGTTGGAATTCAGAAAATCCCTCAGTGGGACTTGTCTCAAGTGAACACTTACCTCCTTCACTGACAATCTGACTCCTTCCGGAAGATTGCTCTGAATTATTTCCAAAAAAATCTCTGCAAATGTAGCACTCAGACCACTGATCTGCAAACAGAAAGAAAATGTTCTTAGGGCCAGAGCGAGAGTACAGCTGTTAAGGCTCTTGCCTTCTATGTGGCCAACCAGGTTCAATCACTGACATCACATATGGTCCTGAGCCCACCAGGAGTTATTCCTGAGTGCAGAGCCAGGAGTAATCCCTGAGCACCACTGGTTGTGGCCCCAAAACCAAAAACCAGGGGCTGGATAGCACAGTGGTAGAGCATATTTCTTAAATGCTGTGGACCCGGGACAGGCCTGGATTCGACCCCAGAAACCCAAGAGTGCCAGGAATAATTTCTGAGAGCAGAACCAGGAATAATCCCTGAGCACTGCTGGGTGTACCCCCCACCAAAAAAACCCAAAACCAAAATTAAAAAAAAAAAAAAAAAGGAAAAAGAAAAATTCTCTTAGTGAGAGCACTGAAAGCCAGTGGTTGGGCAGCCATGGCCTAGGCTCAAAAGTCAGTCCCAGCAGAGGTAGAGGGCCTTTGGGTGGAAGCGAAACCTCCAGACTAGATTTCTGAGTTCAGGTTCCATAAGGTTTCTCTTGCTACAAAGGTTTCTTTGCACTTACTGAGATGGTGACAGCCTTTAAAATGGATGGCATAATTAGACTAATAGGTTATTATTAAGAGGTCCAGGATAAAGGCTGGAGAGATAGCATGGAGGTAAGGAGTTTGCCTTTCATGCAGGTCATTGGTTCAAAATCCTGGCATCTTATATGGTCTCCTGAGTCTGCCAGGAGCGATTTCTGAGCTTTGAGCCAGAAGTAACCCCTGAGCACTGCCGGATATGACCCAAAAACCAAAAAAAAAAAAAAAAAAAAAAAAAAAGAGGTCCAGGATAACTTTCCCACTCAACTTTCTTACTTTCATAGACAAGGCCCTGACCAGCATCAGAGCCTATGTGGAGAATGTAGGGTTAAATCAGACATGAAAACATGTGCAGGGGCTATTGGTGATGACAACAGGAATACCTACTTCATCTGGGAAGATCAAAGAATGCTTTCAGAAGAGGTACCATCTGGAGATTATTTTGAAGGGAAAAAAGATGAAAACTGGGAGAATTAAAAACAGAGCAGATAAGGACTCAAGGTACTTTATTCATTAAAACTTAGCACAATACAAGGAGTTAATACTAGTTCTAGAGGCTAGAGTCATGATTCTATGGTTAAGATGCTTGCCTTGCACGTGGACAAACTGGTTTAAATTTTTTTTTTTTTTGTGGATTTTGGGTCACACCCGGCAGTGCTCAGGGGTTATTCCTGGCTCCATGCTCAGAAATTGCTCCTGGCAGGCACGGGAGACCATATGGGACGCCGGGATTCGAACCGATGACCTTCTGCATGAAAGGCAAATGCCTTACCTCCATGCTATCTCTCCGGCCCCCCTTTTTTTTTTTTTTTTTTGGTTTTTGGTTTTTGGGTCATACCTGGCAGCATTCAGAGGTTCCTCCTGGCTCTACGCTCAGAAATTTCTCCTGGCAGGCTCAGGGGACCATATGGGATGCCGGGATTCAAATCACTGTCATTCTACATGAAAGGCAAATGCCTTACCTCCATTCTATCTCTCCAGCCCCAAACTGGTTTAATTTTTAATATCTCCAAGAACTGTCAGGAGTAATCCCTGAGGAAGAGCCCAGGAATAGTCCCTGTGCATCATTTAATATGGTCTAAATTCCTTTTGCCTAATCAAAAACAAACAAAATAACCCCTAGTTCCACGCGTGACTGGAATGATTGGTATGAAAAAGAGAAACAGGGGCCCGGAGAGATAGCACAGCGGTGCTAGCCTTGCAAGCAGTCAATCCAGGACCTAAGGTGGTCGGTTCGAATCCCGGTGTCCCATATGGTCCCCCGTGCCTGCCAGGAGCTATTTCTGAGCAGACAGCCAGGAGTAACCTCTGAGCACCGCCGGGTGTGGCCCAAAAACCAAAAAAAAAAAAAAAAAAAAAAAAAAAAGAGAAACAAGAAGAAAATCCTGGCAGTGCTTAGATGGTTTATTGGTGAAGGGGGGAATTCTGTTTATGACTGAAACCCAAATAAAAATCATGCGTGTAATCCTGGTACTTAAATAAAATTTTTATTTAAAATAAAAAAAAATCTTCAAGATGTCAAACTTTATCTTATAAGCTTTGGTGGCAAGTTAAGGTTCTCATATGTCTTGAATAATTATTGCTGATATTTAAGGAATCAAAAATATGCGCCTTAGTTACTTAAAAAACTAGCACAGGGCTAAAGAGATAAAACAGCGGGTAGAGAGCTTGCCTTGTACCTGGTCAACCAGGTTTGATCCCTGGCATCACATGAGGTCTCCAGAGCATCATAAAGAGAGATCCCAGAGTGCAGAGGCAGGAATAAGTCCTGAGTACTTCTGGTTTTGGTTGTAGCCCAAACAACAACAACAACAACAACAACAACAACAAATTAATACATGTTGCCAGGATATAGTTCAGTGGTAGAAAGCTTTGCATGTAAAGGACCTAGCCCCAGCACCACAATAAAATAAAATGGCATACATTTAAGGTGTTACAACTTTAATATTCTTGTTATTCCCTTGTTGACATGTTTCTAGAGTGAATCGAAGGATCTATAAATACTAAAATATGATTTGTCAATAAATATAATGGACTACTCAGCTCTAAGAAAAGATAAAAATCAAGCAATTTTCAGCTACATGGATGGATTTGGAGAGTATCAAGCTGAGTGAAGTTAATCAGAAGGAGAGGACAGACACAGAATGATCCCTCTCATTTGCAGAAGATAAAGAAACAAGTGCTTAAGGCAACAGAAACAGAACTAGTTATCAGTAGAAAGTTTACCACAGCAGAGAAAGGGGGAAAAAAGATGAGGTGGGGTGGGGAACATTGGCACAATGTTGGAGATAAGTGGGCACTCTAGGAGAGGACGTAATGCTTGAATGATTTCTACCAGGAACCCTTACATTAAAGAACTGTAAATCACAGCACCTAAGAAAGGATTTTTTGTTGTTGTTTTAGGGTCACACCCAGCATTGCTCAGGGGTTACTCCAAAATCGCTCCTGGCAGGCTTCGGGGACCATATGGGATTCCAGGATTCAAACCACCATCCTTCTGCATGCAAGGCAAACACTCTACCTCCATCCTATCTCTCCGGTCCCCTAAGAAGAGATTTTTTTGTTGTTGTTGTTGGTTTTTGGACCACACCCAGCTGTGCTCAGGGGTTACTCCTGGCTATCTGCTCGGAAATAGCTCTGGGCATATGGCAGGGACATATGGGACCCCAGGATTCGAACCAACCACCGTAAGTCCTGCATCGGCTGCTTGCAAGGCAAACACCGCTGTGATATCTCTCCGGCCCCAAGAAAAGATAAAAATTTTTAAAAAAAGAATGAAAGAACCAGGATGTAGCTCAGTGACTAAGTATATTCTTGAGATGCATGAGGGTTTGATCCTTGTCTGTGTGCATGCATGCACACACATGCATGAATGAAGTACCATACATGCTACATTATTGATAAACCTTGAAAAAAATTAAGTAAAAGAAATGATATAAAGTATCAGATATTGCACAATTCCATTTAAATGAAGTATGTGGAAGAAACAAAATCATAGAGCCAGAAAGTAGTTCAGTGGTTTCCAAGGAGTTAGGGTGGTGAGAAGAGTCCTGACTATAACGGGTACAGAGTTTCTTTTAGGGGTAATAAAAATGTTCTAAAAATGATTGCACTGGAGGTTGCATAACTCTGTGACTATATGAAAATCTATTTAATTATATACTTAAATGCACGAATTGTACTGCATGTGAACACAATTCCCAATAAAGCAGCTATACAAAAATGGGTGATGCTAATGTGAAATTTTAAAAACTGAGTATCCTGGGGCAGGAGAGATAGCATGGAGGTAAGGTATTTGCCTTGCATGCAGAAGGATGATGGTTCGAATCCCGCCATCCCATATGGTCCCCTAAGCCTGCCAGAAGCGATTTCTGAGCGTAGAGCCAGGAGTAACATCTGAGCGCTGCTGGGTGTGACCCAAAAACCAAAAAAAAAAAAAAAAAAATTGGGGGCCAGAGAGATAGCACAGCCGTGTTTGCCTTGCAAGCAAAACCTAAGGTGGTTGGTTCGAATCCTGGTGTCCCATACGGTCCCCCGTGCCTGCCAGGAGCTATTTCTGAGCAGATAGCCAGGAGTAACCCCTGAGCACTGCCGGGTGTGGGCCCCCTCAAAACAAACAAAAAAAAAAAGAATTTGATAAGATGAATGGATAATAGAGGGCAGAAGAAGGTCAAACATTAGGCTCAAAGATAGAGAAGATTATAGTAAAAGAGAAACATCAGTCCCATTACAAGTCATTTATACTGCAAAGAGAGGGGCCAGAGAGATTGCACAGTGGTAGGGTTAGGGCAGACCCAGGACCAATGGTGGTTCGAATCCAGGCATCCCATATTGTTCCCCGTGCCTGCCAGGAGCACAGAGCCAGGTGTGATTCAAAAACCAAAAAAAAAAAAAAAGAGTGCAGAGAGAAAGGGTATTACATGAGGAGAAATGCAGGATCAAGAACTTATCCTGGAGAAAGTCATCATTCTAGGGGCAAGCAAGAGGCCAGAGAGGAAGAACCAGGAGAGGCAAATACATGTCCAGAGCTCACCTGAACCACTCGCTCATGGGTGGTAAGAACTGAGTCCAAGAACATTTTGCTGCCTTGGTCTTGTAGATGCAGCACCTCCATGGTCTTAGTGGGCATCGCATAGCTGTGGGAAAAAACAGTAACCAGTTAGGAGAGTTCCCTGGAGCCAGCAGGGCCAAAGTCACTCCCAGAAGAATCTTTGAGTATAGCCATACTGTCTGTAATAGCTCCTGACAGCTAAGGCTCTTTATCTGAGACTAAAGATCAAAGAAACTAGAAATGGGCCAGAGAGATAGTACAGGTTTTAGGGCATTTGCTTTATATATGGCTGACCCTGATTTAATCCCTAGTACCACATGGGGTCCTGAGCACTGCCAGGAGTGACCCTAAGCACAAAACTAGTAGTAGTTCCAGAACACATAAGTGTAGCCCCAAACACCAAAAACAAAGAAACCTTTTGTTTTGTTCTGTTTTGTTTTGTTTTGTTTGGGGGCCATACCTGGAGGTGCTCAGATGTTACTCCTGGTTCTCAGCTCAGAAATTACTCCTGGCAGGCTTGGGAGACTATATGGGATAGCAGGGATTGATTCCAAGTTGGCCACATGCAAGGTAAATGCCCTACCCACTGTGTATATCACTCCAGCCTCTACAAAGAAACCTTAACTCTTCTCCAGATTTTTCTAAACTGCTGAAGGGATACATCACTACTAATGTCTTTCTGCAAGTCCAATCACACCTATATAATACTGTAAAATCTGGTAATGGTAGACATTTTATATCAGATGTGTTTGTGTGTGTGGGGGGGGATGTTGTCACATCTACTGGTACTAGGGCTGACTCATAATTCAACACCCAGGGATCATTCCTGGAAGGCTCTGGGGACTATATGGGATGCTGGGAATTGAACCCGGTTTGGCCATTTGCAAGGCAAGTGCCCCACTCATTGTTATTATTGCTCTAGCCCTAGATAAGATAATTCTTTGTTGCAGGGGGTAATCTAAGGATAATCCCTAACCTCTGCCTAATAGATGTCATGAGCAATACAAAAATGGTAACAAAATTATCTCCAGACATTATCATATGTTCCTGGGTTGAGCCACTGTTATAGAATATCTTCTTACTTTAATCATCTTTAGCAGAGCTCCATGATGCAGGGTAAAGAACAGTGGACTTGGTCTGCGGAGGAATTTCAAAGGCCTGCAGAGTTAATTTTGCATGTGGTGCCTCTGCTTAATCCCAATACTACAGCATCCCCTGAGCACTTTTGGGAGCAATCCCAGCACTGCTGGGTGTGACTAAAAAACACAATATAACAAAAGACTGTAGATTTAGGGTCAAGTCTTGGCCTTGCCACTGGTTATTGATGCTAATTTAGTAAAGCATTTCTCCTCTTAGCTTTATTATCTTCCTGCAGAGGGAGATTACAGGCAGGTACAATACTACAGTAAGTAGGAGTAATTTTTTTTTTTTAGGAGTAATTCTGAAATGCGGAGTCAGAAGTAACTTCTAAGCATCATCAGGTGTGGGCAAACCAAAACAAAACAAAATAAAAAACTAAGTGAAATAAATAAAAGGAGATTACAATTTAAACCTAATCCCATAGTTTACTATGAGAATAAGGTGGTAATCCTAAAAATGGATGAACATTGTGTTATCCTATCAGAAAGTTCATTAAATCAGATAAATGGAATAATGATAACAGAAGAACTCCTGAATTTTCTTTCCTTTTTTTTTTTTTGGAGGGGGGGGGGTCACACCCGGCAGTGCTCAGGGGTTACTCCTGGCTTCATGCTCAGAAATTGCTCCTGGAAGGCACGGGGGACCATATGGGACGCCAGGATTCGAACCGATGACCTCCTGCATGAAAGGCAAACGCCTTACCTCCATGCTATCTCTCCGGCCCCAGAACTCCTGAATTTTCATGCCACATGAAACTTCATCAATTAATAGCAAAGGAGACATGGCCCTCTAGAGAGAGCCTTACAAAAGCTTGTATAATGGAAAATGGATTAAGGAAACATGACAATCAGCCCTAGATTTAAGTGTAATCTATCTGATCTTGGACAAATTAAGTCAGTTCTCTAAGTATGTTTCTTTAGCTATAAAATGAGGATAATAACACTCAGTTCATATGACTTGTTACAAGTACAGGAGATCATGGAAACAATTTGCTTGACAAACTATGCTACAAATGCCAGTCTTTAGCCTTATAGTCGTGTTGCAAACTCTTCATGGTAGCCTACATAAATAATATTCCCCTCCAACTTTTCTTTTTTTTTTCTCCAATTTTTTTTTTGTTTTTTGGGTCACACCCGTGCTCAGGAGTTACTCCTGGCTATCTGCTCAGGAATAGCTCCTAGCAAGCATGGGGGACCATATGGGACGTCGGGATTTGAACCAACCACCTTTGGTCCTGGGACGGCTGCTTGCAAGGCAAACGCCGCTGTGCTATCTCTCCGGCCCCCTTTTCTTCAACTTTTCAACATAAACTATTAATTTCATTTTCCAAATAAATGTATACAAATGTAAATATATATAAAAATAGATTTGTTTATATATATATATATATATATATAAAGTCAAATACTTTAACTATGTAAATACATTTGGAAAGCAAAAAAAACATTCTAAAACACTACATTTCCTTCTGATACTCTGAATGCAGGATACTTGGAAAGCATGCACTCTATCACTGAGCTATGTACCTGGTCTATTTCTTTTTTATTCTTTGTTTTGTTTTGTTTTTTCTGAGTCACACCCAGAGGTGATTAGGGCTTACTCCTGTCTCTGCATGCAAGGATCATTCTTGGCAGGACTCAGGAGACCATATGGGATGTCTTGCATGTTGGCTACATGCAAGACAAGCATCCTGCCCACTTTACTATCTCTCTGGTCCATCATTTCTCTTTTTGTAAAAAAATATTTTATTGAAACCATTGTGATTTACAAAGTCATTCATAGCTGTGCTTCAGACATTCAATATATCAGGGCCAATCCCACCACCACCACCAGTGTCAACCTTTCTCCACCAATGTTCCCATGCCACCACCCCTTGACCCCCAGCCTGCTAGCATAATAGGCCCATTTTAAGTTTTGATTGTTAAAGTTTGGGTCTCATGATTTCATTGTTGACTTTGGCTTGAACATTTAGTTCTGTCCTTTTTTTTGGTTTTGGGGCCACACCTGGCTGCACTCAGGGGTTACTCCTGGCTATCTGCTCAGAAATCGCTCCTTCCTTTTCCTCCTTTTCTCCCTTCTTATCTTCCTTCTCATCTTCCTTTCTCCTCCTCCTCTTCTTCCTTCTCCCCTCCTCCTGTTCTTCCTTCTCCCCCTCCTCCTTCTCCTCTTCTTCCTTCTTCCTCCTCCTCCTCTTCCTCCTTCTCTTCTTTCTCTCCTTCCTCCTTTCTTCTCCAAAAAGAAAAAAAAAAAAAGAAAGAAATTGCTCCAGGCAGGCACAGGGGATCATATGGGATGCCTGGATTTGAACCACCTTTGATCAATCCTGGGTCGACCTCTTGCAAGGCAAACGCCCTACCACTGTGCTATGTCTCTGGCCTAGTTCCATCCTTTTTAACACTAATGCACCTGAGACTACTTGACCCTGGCCCCCATTATTGCATATTGTATTTCTCCTCCATTACTCAATTTCTTTTCTTCTTCTTACTACACTCTGCTGCCAAGAGTGTTTTAGACAACTCCCATTTAAACCATTGCATTTCTTCATGCAGTTGTTCTAAATTCCACATGTAAGTGATATCATTCTGTATTTATCCTTCTTCTGGCTTACTTCATTTAACATAGTATCTACCAGTTTCATCTATGTTGCAGCACATTTTCATTTTTTGTTTAATCAGGTTATGCTCATTTCATTTTATTTTTCTCCCCATATTTCCTTTGCTGTTGCTATTGCTACAATGACCAGAGCTTGCACACATGCCTGACTGTGGTACTCAGATATTTTTAAAAACTAAATCACTTTGACTTTCATGATTGAGTTTAAGGTGTACAATGTTCCAGATCCCTCACCAGTATGCACTTCCCTCCACCAATGTCCCTTATTCCGTCCCACACCCCCAGGCTGCAGCTATGGCAGGTGCTAGTTTCTTTTTCTTTTCTTTTAGGCTCTGTGTTTTACAATGCTGTTATTGATGAGGGCATCATGCATATTCCTTTACTTCATTCACTTCATAGAAGAAATTTATAGAGGGAATGACCACTTCCCTCTATGATTGCTGTGGTACTAGCACATTTTTTAGTTTATTTGTTTTGGGGTCACACCCAGTAGTATTCAGTGTTTACTTCTGGCTCTATACTCAGGAATCACTCCTAACAGGAATTGGGGGACCATATGGGATGCCAAGGCTTGAACCTGGATCAGCTTTGTGAAAGGCAAGTGCCCTACCTAATGTACTAGCACTCTGGCCCTTGTATATTTTAACTGTGGTGCTTGCAAGATGTAGTAAGGTGGGGCTGGAGAGATAGCATGGAGGTAAGGCGTTTGCCTTTCATGCAAGAGGTCATCGGTTCGAATCCCAGCGTCCCATATGGTCCCCCGTGCCTGCCAGGAGCAATTTCTGAGCATGGAGCCAGGAGTAACCCCTGAGCACTGCCGGGAGTAACCCAAAAAAACCACAAAAAAAAAAAAAAGATGTAGTAAGGTGAGGTGCTTATACTCACTAGCAAGCACTTAACTAAGGCTCATAAGTGACAGTTGTGGTGCTCACCATTGGCTGCTGTGGTGCTCACACAAATGCTGCTGGAATCAATCAACAAAGTGGCCTGGACTGCCTCGACACATGCAGGATACCAGAAATTTGAACTTGTGACCATGTGCTACAAAGGCACTGTTACTTTTCCAGTAACTGCCAAGAATGAACTTGAGATAGAAAGGAAGCACACAAACATTTGCACTACACTAAGGAAGAAACAACAAAAGATAAGCTTTGAATATTAGAGGACAGAAGGAGAGAAGTAGGGCCCAGAAATGCTTTGCAGATGAAGTAATTTTTATCACAATGTGAAGAATGAACATGAGTGGTTGCCTGGAAGATAATCTAAAGAAAAAAAAAGCAGCATGATCTACAAAGCAAGGGGACCTGAGAGGCTCTCAAAAAGAACCAACAGAAAAATCAGACATAGTTTGATAAAGAAATCCCAGGCAGTCTGATCATTTCAAAGAAGATAGTCCTTTGAATCGTAAGATAATAAGTAATTCTCTGTTAGGTATTTATACTTTCTGTTCTTTCCAAATTTTCTGTTAAAAAAATGGTGGGCAGAACGATAGCACTTGCTTAGGATTTAATCCCTAACACCACATATGGTCTCCTGAATCCTATCAGGAGTGATCCCTGAGTGCAGAGCCAGTAGTAAGCCCCAAGCAGGGCTGGGTGTGGGCTACAAGCCACCCCCCCTATTTTTTTGATGATCACACAGTAAAAATAAGAAAGAAGATAAATTGATTAGAACATACCACCATTACCTAAGAACAAAACTGAGTTGTTTGGGGGTGAATATTGCCAGACACAGAAGAATCTCTTAGGGTGCCAATAAATCTATGCTCTCTGGACTCAACCACTGTAAGGCATGTCTCCAATTAAAAAAAAAATAGAAGTGGGGGCCAGTGATATGGCTTACATGGTTAGCACATATTCCTAGTCTGTGACTTTGTTCTTCATACCACATAGCTCACTTTGGGTATAGCCCTGAAAGCCTCCAAGTATTATACTATCAGATGTATTCTGTATAGTAGATCACCAAGAGAGGCATCTATCTGTCCCTCTGAGTGCCCTATAAAAAATAAAGGAAGAGTAACCTCTCAGAGACTGAAGTAGAGTGGTGTCCAAAGCAGAGCATATGGGTTGGGTCCAGCCTTGGGAGCTGCTCCCAGATGAATACAATTTCCATCTCTCCAGGAAGCTGCTCAGCAAGGGTGGCTGGCCAATTGCGGGATGGGCAGGAAAGGCCTCTTTCGTTCCTCTCCCGGGTGAGTTGCAGCTGCAGCAATGCAGACCATTTATAGAACAAAAGCTAGCCCAATTCCATCTCAAGGTCACAGCTCTGCCCCCACAATCCCAGAGGAAAAATAGATCAAGATGAAATGAAAATCAGAAGAAGAGAAAATCATTTCATCTCTGAAAAAGCTGGGCAGTGAGAATGCCTGATAGGATGATCTGAAAACCTCAATCAATACAGAGAAGGCAGCTGCTGAAAACGAGCATCTCTTTATGCTCAATAGCATTTGGAGCAAAGAGCCAAGAAAGAGAAAAAAGGCAGCACCCCATTCGTTCCACTGTTCTAGGAATTCTGCTCATTTAGATTAGAACGCAAGTCAAGCCAACAAGTTCTTAGTGTTTACTATGTGTCAGCAACTGGACGAGTTTTAGGATTAGACTTTTTGGGGAGTTGGGAGGCTGAGGGTTGTTAGGCTGGGATTTAATGTGAAGGTTTGAGGATATGACACTGCTCAGGCCCTTCAATGCCAAGGATTACTTAGGTCACCCGAGCAGTTATGGGGGCCAGCAGGACTGCACCTAGCAAAGCTGGTACTTGGGATCATATATGTGATGTTAGTGGTCTTGTTGCCAGGCATTTTCCTTAACCACCATATTATCTCTCTGGCCCCAGGGCTGACATCTGATGAAAAAAGAAACATTTCTGGCCTTAATAGAGCTTAGAATCTTGAAAGAAAGAAAGAAAGAAAAGAAAAGAAAGAAAGAAAGGAAGGAAGGAAGGAAGGAAGGAAGGAAGGAAGGAAGGAAGGAAGGAAGGAAGGAAGGAAGGAAGGAAGGAGGGAAGGAGGAAGGAAGGAAGGAAGGAAGGAAGGAAGGAAGGAAGGAAGGAAGGAAGAAAGGAAGGAAGGAAGGAAGGAAGGAAGGAAGGAAGGAAGGAAGGAAGGAAGGAAGGAAGGAAGGAAGGAAGGAAGGAAGGAAAGAAGGAAAGAAAGAAAGAAAGAAAGAAAGAAAGAAAGAAAGAAAGAAAGAAAGAAAGAAAGAAAGAAGAAAGAAAGACGAAAGAAAGAAAGAAAGAAAGAAAGAAAGAAAGAAAGAAAGAAAGAAAGAAAGAAAGAAAGAAGGAAAGAAAGAAAGAAAGAAGAAAGAAAGAAAGAAAGAAAGAAAGAAAGAAAGAAAGAAAGAAAGAAAGAAAGAAAGAAAGAAAGAAAGAAAGAAAGAAAGAAAGAAAGAAAAGAAAAGAAAAAGAACCATAGTCAAAGATATGGGAGATATGGGATGATGTTATTAAAGGAAGTTACCACCTTTATATAAGAACCTATAGAGGTCTCCTGAAGTGATCATGAAGATGACCTCTACAGAAAAAGTAGAACTTAGACAAAAGGCAGCTTAAACTTTAGAGAAAATGTGTGCAAAGAGGAGAGAAACAAAAACAAAGTCACTAGAGAGAGAAAGAAAAAAAAAAATAGAAATGTGAGTGAGACAAGACCAGGTCATGGAATATATAGCAAATCACACGAGGAAGTTCTTATTATCAATGAGAGGGAATGAAAAGCCATGAAAAGATATTAAGTGCAGGAGTTATATGATCATATTCCCATGCAAGAAAGATCACACAAAGAACTAAGTGGAGAACAATTTGGCAGAATTGAAATTTGGGGGAATGAGCAGGGGCCCAATCCAGAATTTACCATTTATTAAGTGTATGACTACAGATACATTTCTATTATATTATTATTAATAACAATTATAATAGTAGTCAACAGTTCCGGGGCTATGTTGTAACCATTTTAATTAAATATATTAACTCTCTGTAGACAAGAGATGTAGCTGAGTGATACTTCATACTCAGTGACCCTGACCTTAATCCCCAGCATCACAAAAAATATTACATTTGTCTGTACATATATAGATCTAATTTATAGATCTATGTGCATGTATGAATATCTTAATTTTCACTACAACATTTTGTGCTTTATTATTAACTCCATTGTACTAATGAGGAAACCAGGATACAAAGAGGTTAAATAAACTGTCAAATAAGCCATCATAAAAAACCATCAAACAGGGACCGGAGAGATAGCATGGAAGTGGGATGTTTGCTTTATTGAATGATTAAAAAAAAACAAAGAAACAAAAAAACAGGGGCCAGAGAGATAACATGGAGGTAGGGCATTTGCCTAGCATGCAGAAGGACGGTGGTTCAAATCCTGGCATCCCATATGGTTCCCTTGAGCCTGCCAGGAGCAATTTCTGAGTGAAGAGCCAGGAATAACCCCTGAGTGCTGCTGGGTGTGACCCAAAACCCAAAATACAAAAAAAAAAAAAAAAAAAAGGCAGACAGAATATGCTACCACCCCAAAAACTTCTATCCAAAGAAATCCCTCATACCTTTCCTCGACTTTAATGGAGAGTTGATTGCAGAGTTTGTGGATATACTGGGCATAACTCTCTGCCAGGGCCATGTCATAGGCAATCAGGTGAATGTTTAACATACCATATTCATAATCTGTTCCCATATTAATGGGTCTCACTTCAACTTTTACTCTTTTCTTCTTAGGCTGAATAGAAAAGAGAAAGAAAATAAAAAGTTTTAATGTAAGAAATTCTAATCATACCATTTTGATAATAAAAGACAAGAATTATTTTTTCATATACATTTGTTCATCATTTTTCTCCCAGTTTCCCCTCTTTATAAACTGACATCATTTCAGGGAGAAGGGGACACTTCTTTTGATAGTTTGGGCTGAATATCAGTCAATGAAAGGGAAGGTCAGCATTACTTACTATGACTACATGTAACTGTCTTCTGCCATTAACTCCTTTTGAGACTAATCTCCTATCTCTGGTCTTAGTCTTCCAATTTTTAAATTGTTTTTTCTTTTGTTGTTGTTGTTGTTTTGTTTTTTTTTTTTTGCTCAGGGGTTACTCCTGGCTATGCACTCAGAAATTGCCCCTGGCTTGGGGAGGACCTTATGGGATGCCAGGGGATCGAACCATGGTCCGTCCTAGGCTAGCGCTTGCAAGCCAGAGGCTTTACCTCTTTTGCCACCTTTGATAGGATTATGTTGCATCAAAAATTCTTGTTAGGGGCCGGGAAGGTGGCGCTAGAGGTAAGGTGTCTGCCTTGCAAGCGCTAGCGTAGGACGGACCCGACCGCGGTTCGATCCCCCGGCGTCCCATATGGTTCCCCCAAGCCAGGGGCGATTTCTGAGCTCATAGCCAGGAGTAACCCCTGAGCATCAAACGGGTGTGGCCCAAAAACCAAAAAAAAAAAAAAAAAAAAATTCTTGTTAGGTTCCTGGAGTGATAGCACAGCAGGTAGGGCATTTGCCTTTAACAAGTCTGACCCAGGTTTGATCTTCGACATTCCATATGGTCTCCAGAGCATAACCAGTGCAGAGCCAGGAGTGACTCTTAAAGTGCGGTGTGTGCACGTGCGTGTGCGCACACACACACACACACACACACACACACACACCTTTATATGGGGGACCATACCTGGCAGTGCAATCAGAAATCAGAAATCACTCCTTGCAAGCTCTGGGGACTATATGGGATGCCAGAGATTGCCAATGTTCTACCCACTGTGCTATTACTCTGCCCCTCCCCTCAAAAAATCTTTCTTGTTTTTAGTTTAGGTTATACCTAAAGGAGTTCAGGGCTTATTCCTGGAAGGGCTTGAGAATCATATGTGCCAGGGATCAGAGCTAAGTCAGCCATGTGCAATTAAGCCATGTGCCTTACCCTTATATTGGTACTCTAGCCCCATAATTTTTTTGTTTTTGTTTTTGTTTTTTATGCAGTGCTCAGTGGTTACTCCTGGCAGGCTCAGGGACCATATGGGATGCCGGGATTCGAACCAGGGTCCATCCTGTGTTGGTTGCATGCAAGGCAAACGTCTTACCGCTGTGCTATCGCTCTGGCCCCAATGGCCCCATCATATTTTGACAAAGGATTGAACCCGGATTGGCTGCCTGCAAGGCAAGCATCCCATGCCCATTATACTATATCTTCACCCCTACCTTGAGAGGATTTTTTGTGGGGTGGGGGGTGGAAACCTGGTGGTACTCAGAGCTTATTCCTGGTTCTGGGCTCAGAAACTGCTCCTGGCAGGGCTGGAGAGATAGCATGGAGGTAAGGCATTTGCCTTGCATGTAGAAGGATGATGGTTCGAATCCCAGCATCCCATATGGTCCCCAGAGCCTGCCAGGAGCAATTTCTGAGAATAGAGCCAGGAGTAACCCCTGAGCGCTGCCGGGTGTGACCCAAAAACCAAACAAACAAACAAACAAAAAAAAAATCTCAAAAAAAAAAAAAAAAAAGAAAAGAAATTGCTCCTGGCAGGCTCAGGGGACCATATGGGATGCTGAGAATCAAACCTAGGTCTGTCCTGGGTTGGCCACATGCAAGGCAAAGCCTTACCACTGTGCTATCTCTCCGGCCATTACCTTGAGGTTTTAATATGCATTTCCTTAAGTCAATTGAGCCCAATATTTTCTCTTTTATAATCTGCCAATTCAAGTATTTTGCCCATTTTTCAGAGTAGGTTGACTACCTTTCTCTTATATTATCATTTATAAATAATTATATTGCAATTATTTTCTTTGTACTATCCTTTTTCAGGTTTGCTTTTTAATCTCAGGCATACTTACCAGGGCTCAGGCAATACTCCTGGCTCAATGCACAGGGGTGGCTCAGGGGACTACGTGATGCTGGGGATTAAACCTGAGCATTACAAGTGCAAAGCATGGGGCCGGCGAGGTGGCACTAGAGCTAAGGTGTCTGCCTTGCAAGCGCTAGCCAAGGAAGGACCTTGGTTCGATCCCCCGGCATCCCATATGGTCCCCCCAAGCCAGGGGCTTTCTGAGTGCTTAGCCAGGAGTAACCCCTGAGCATCAAACAGGTGTGGCCGAAAAAAACAAAACAAAACAAAACAACAACAACAACAAAGTGCAAAGCATGCGCTCCAGCACTTTGAGCTACCTTCCCAATCTTTACAATACATTTTTTTTTTGTGGCCCCCGGCACATACGGAGGTCTTTTTTTTTTTTTTTTTTGTACAATACATTTTTATATGAACTTTGCACAGATTGGAAATTAAAATTAAAGACACAATCATCCAGCCCAGTTGACCTAGCACTGTTATATAAAACAATGCTACCTTGGTCCTACATTAGGTGAATACTAAAATCCAGGATCTGTTTTGTACTTTTTATTGTTTCCTTAACTGTCTAATAATCTGCAGACTATCCTAATTATTAGAGACTTATCACAAAAGTTGCCATTTTGGGGTTGGAGTGATGGCGCAGGGCATAAGGCGCCTGCCTTGCGCATGCTAGCCTTGGACGGACTGCGGTTCGATCCTCTGGTGTCCCATATGGTCCTCCAAACCAGGAGCAATTTCTGAGCACATAGCCAGGAGTAACCCCTAAGTGTCACTGGATATAGCCCAAAAAAACCGAAGGAAAAAATGTTGCCATTTTATAAAAAGAGTTATAAGGGGAAGGGGCTAGAGAGATAGCACAGTGGTAGAGAGTTTGCCTTGCATGTGTGATGAATCGTGGTTTGAATTCTTTTTTTGGTTTTTGGGTCATACCCAGTAGAGCTCATGGGTTACTCCTGGCTCTGTGCTCAGAAATTGCTCCTGGCAGGCTTAGGGGACCATATGGGATGCCGGGGATTCGAACCACAGTCCTTCTGCATGCAAGGCAAATGCCTTACCTCCATGTTATCTCTCCGGCCCCTGAATGGTGGTTTGAATTCCAGCATCCCATATGGTCCCCCGTGCCTGCCAGGAGTAACCCCTGAGCTCCACTGGGTATGACCCAAAACCAAAAAAACAAAAACAAAAACAAAAAGACAGCAGAACCCCAATCTGGGAAAACAGAGGGAAGACTCAGGAATGGTCTTGTCACATGCTCTCTATAGTACTAATGACAGACAGGCTCTTGTCGGAGAGAAAGCCTCCTAAGCAGTACTCAGGAAGCCTGAGAAATCTGAGTTGGGGATTCAATGCAAGGACTTAAGTATGTGGTACTTCTTGGGCCCTGCATTGCTGAGAATTATCTAGGCCACCTGACAGTACTCAGGGGCCTCCCAGGTTGTACCTAATGATGTTCAGGAGCCCATGTGGTCCCAAGAATCAAATTTGAGAAAGGGGACATGTGCCTTACCCCCTGAGCTATCTCTCTGGCCCCAACAGTCCTATTCTTACAGGGATGCTCAGCAAACTAAACATGACATAAAGGGGTTAATAATAATCTGTGGCACAAATATTTAATCACTCAATACATGGTTTTATTACTGTTTCTTTTTTTTTGTTTTTGTTTTTGTTTTTGGGCCACACCCGGTGTTGCTCAGGGGTTACTCCTGGCTGTCTGCTCAGAAATAGCTCCTGGCAGGCACGGGGGACCATATGGGACACCAGGATTCGAACCAACCATCTTTGGTCCAGGATCGGCTGCTTGCAAGGCAAACGCCGCTGCGTTATCTCTCCGGGCCCTACTGTTTCATTTTTATATTCCTCCCATCTTGTTCAAAGCCTGGCAGAGAAAAAATATGCAATGAATCATTGTTTTATAATTTTAGAACAGGAAGGTCTTTAAAGATGATTTTGTCCCAGTTATACATTTTTCCAGGGGAAAAATCTGAAGCCCAGAGAAATTGAATGTGTCTCCCTAATTCCCTGAGTCACAGAGTCACACAGGACTGATCCCCAGGAATTAAAGTCCTGACCCCTGAATTCTAAATTGGGGCTTCACTGCAGCCTCACATCACTCCAGTTCTGAAGCGAGGGACCACTCCAGGGCCCTTGACTTAGTGGTGACTGAGAAGAGAACCTCGAGTAATAACAGCTAGATGGAGGGGCTTGCTTCTCTTTCTCAGAAGCCACCACACCCATGGACAAAGGGAGCAATTGAGGTGCCTCAGCACTGCAGTGAGAGCTGTGAAGACTGCTAATGTTGGGAGGCAGTGAGAAGCAGCAAAAATTTTCCAGAAGAGATGGGAGGAGCTTTTCTGAAGCCTATAGGAGGCTTTTCTTCACCAGAGGAAATGTCAGAGCCCATCAAAGGTGGTGCTTTGGAGGACAAAAAAAGAAAACTGATTCGGTAATCCACATGGCAGTTCACTTGCTCTTTGTACTGGCCTAGATCTGTCTGGAATATTCACACTGCAAGGAACCCACTGGAATATCAGATTTTAGTTCTGAGCCAAGGCATCAGCCATAGCAGAGTCAGCCTGACAACACATGAGTAGAAAGCAGATCCTATCATTCCACCTGCTCCTTTTTCTCACTCTTCTCCCTTCCTTTCTATTCCTACTGCCTGAGTACAGACCTTCATGATTATCACAGGGAATGATTGGGGAGAGATATTCAGCAGGGGGTATCTGTAACTAGAGCTGGGTTTTTGCAACATCCAGTCATGCAGAACCAGTCATCTAGTCAGTCAGGACCGAGGGGTGCTGAGACTGAATTCAAAATTTTTACATGCAAAGTATGTGCTCCAGCAACTTGATTTATTATTTCCCTGTGTCTAGAGATGTGCTTTGAGACAGTCACTCTGATTTCACATAGAGGATGCAGGCAGGGAAGCAAGAGAGTCCAGGAGACAGGGGGTGGAGACAATGGGGTACTGTCCACCACAAAGCTGGTGTTCCTGTGACTGACCTGGACTCACTATGGGAACCATTACCCAAAATGGCCATTCTTAGCTCCCTGTAGCACCAAACTATGATCAACCAATGTGCCAAGGGATAATTCCAAACCAGCTTTGTATAGAAATGCACACATTAGGAAGTCCATGTTATTTATGATTTGGGGAACAGCTACACCCAACTGCACTCAGGGATCATTCTTAGTGGTGGTGCTCAGGGAACGATATGGTACTGGGGTTCCAAACAGGGTCAGCTGTGTGCAAGAGATTGCCTTAACCCTGTACGTTCTCTTTAGCCACTAGTACTATTTTATTCTGTATTTGTTTTGTTTTGTTTTGTTTGTTTTGGGGCTACAACCTGTGGTGCTTAGGGCTTACTCCTGGTTCTATGCTCAGGGACCACTCTTGGTATGGCTCAGAGGACCATATGGGGTATTGGGTATTGAACTCAGGTTGGCCAATGCAAAACAAGTGCCTTACTGGCGATTTTATCACTCTGGCCCTTCTGTCTATTTTACAGACAGAAAAACGAGGTCCCGTGAAGGCAAATTACTTCCTAAGGTTACTGGGGAAACTACTGGGAAAAAGCAGGTAGAATGATAGACTACTACAGATTTAAGGTTGTTAGAGATAATTTTGTCTCTGCTTCTTTCCCTCTATAATTTTAACAAGGAATAACATTTCTCAGAGAGGATAAATAATTTAAGGCTACAATGGTAAAGAAATAGCACTTTATGTCTAGCCATGACCAGAAGCTGGATCTTTGATCTTTGATCCAGCTTCTCTCCTCAATATTGAGAGAGAGAGAGAGAGAGAGAGAGAGAGAGAGAGAGAGAGAGAGAGAGAGAGCACATCTGTCAAGCAGCACTCTCCAGGGTGGGAAAGAGCAGGGCAGGAATTGTCTCTTTCTATTTTCCAAATAAAAAGGCTAATATGCCTGCAGCATAATAAGCCTCAAGAAATTCTAGTGGTAAAATTTTTAAAATGTACATCTGAGGCTGTGTGTGATTTGGTATTAGTACTCTGAACAGTCAGGAATGAGCAATGAGCTGCAGAGACATGAAGCAATTATGTTTATTACTCAGCGCAGCACACAGAACAGACACACGCCAGACAGAAAGGCGGGTCCTGGGGAGGACGGCAAAGAGGCAAAGACTGGTGCTGCATTAAGAGCAATGGCTTAGATGAAAGCCGGAAAAAATCCAGACTCAAATCCTGTCTATTGAGTCACTACACAGCATAGAATGATCTTTCCAGGGGTCGATTTTGGCATCTATAACATCTAAGATTATTATGCAATACAAACACTGAATTTATATGAAATTTGTATAATTCAGGGACCATATGTGTATTCTGACTATCCTTAATTCAATTATTGGCCCTGAAAATTGCTGAGCCAAAGGAGCATGACATTCAGCACTGAGCGTCAGATACCTCACACAGGGTCTTTAATAACCACACACTAACTATATAAAATATTCTACTTATAATATTATAAAATAAAATTGCTTTTATGGGACCGGAGAAATAGCATGGAGGTAAGGCGTTTGCCTTTCATGCAGGAGGTCATCATTTCGAATCCCGGTGTCCCATATGGTCCCCCATGCCTGCCAGGAGCAATTTCTGAGCCTGGAGCCAGGAATAACCCGAGCACTTGCCGGGTGTGACCCAAAAACCACACACACACACACACACACACACACACACACACACACACACACACACACAAATAATAATAAAACTGCTTTTTATATCTTTTTATTATTATTAATTTTGCAGTGCTGGGGAGCAAACCCAGGGCTTTATGCATGCAAGGCTTTGTTCTACCATTGAGCCAAGTCCCCAACCCTAAAACAATTTAACTGCTTTGGTGGTGGTGTTGGTTTTTTTTATTTTAGGGCCGCACCCAGCAGCACTTAGGGGTTACTCCTGCCTCTGTGTTCAGAAATCGCTCCTGGCAGGCTCGGGAACCATAGGGGATGCTGAGGATCGAACTCAAGTCTGTCCCGGGTTGGCTGTGTGCAAGGCAAATGCCTTACCACTTATCACTCTGGCCCCCAAAACAGTATTTTTAAAGCTTAGCAGGATAGTTAAAACATGTGGTGTATGGCAATTAGTATTACTATTATTAGAACATTATTATTGCTATGAATGAAATGTAAGCATGTTCCTGGCATCCTATTGGTATATTTTACAAAATAAAACATTCAATTTATTTATATAACATTGCCTCCTGTGTGCAAACTGCCACTCTGAGTAAAGATACTAAAGAAATAAACATGGTTCTAGCTGTCAAGGAGCTTCCAGAGAGAAGGGACTATTTAAGTAAGAACATAGACTTTCAATGGAATCAAAAGTTTAATACCAGCCATCCTGTTGCTAATTCCCCATGAACTAACTACTACCTCAGGTAGGTACAGCTGAAAGGATAGTGAGATTTTTTTTGTTTGTTTGTTTGTTTGTTTGTTTGTTTCTTGAGGGGATCTCACCTGGCAGCGCTCAGAGATTTCTCCTGACTCTATGCTCAGAAATCGCCCCTGGCAGGCACAGGGGACCATATGGGATGCCGGGATTCAAACCATCGTCCTTCTGCACGAAAAGCAAACACCTTACCTCCGTGCTATCTCTCCGGCCCCATCTCCGGCCCAGATAGTGAGATATTTAAGTAAGAGTACACAGTAGTTACTTGATAAATGCTGTCTTTAAAAATGATTGTCCATGGCCCACAACAATAGCACAGTGAGTAGGGCATTTGCCTTGCACAAGGCCAACCCATGTTCGATCACCTACATCCCATATGGTCCTCAGAACCCGCCAGGAGTGATTTTTTTAAGGGGGGGGGTCACACCCAACAGCACTCAGTGGTTACTCCTGGCTCTATTCTCAGAAATCTCTCCTGGCAGGCTCAGGGGACTATGTGGGATGCCGGGATTTGAACCACCATCCTTCTGTATGCAAGGCAAATGCCTTACCTCCATCTCCGGCCCCACAGGAATGATTTCTTTCCTTTCTTTTTTTTTTTTTTTGTTGGTTTTTTGGGCCATACCCGTTTGATGCTCAGGGGTTACTCCTGGCTATGCCCTCAGAAATCGCCCCTGGCTTGGGGGGACCATATGGGATGCCCGGGGATTGAACCACGGAATGTCCTAGGCTAGCGCTTGCAAGGCAGATGCCTTATTTCTAGTGCCACCTCTCTGGTCCCAGGAGTGATTTCTGAGTGCAGAGCCAGGAGTAACTCCTCAGTGCCTAGGGTGTGTACCTCCCCAAAAAATCAAAACTAAACTAAACTAAAACTAAAAATGATTGGTTCTGAGCTGGGTGAGATAGTAAAGGGGTAAAAGACATGCCTTGAATGTGGTTTGATCCCCGGCACCATTTATGGTCCCCCAAGCACCACCAGGAGTAAACACTTGAGTACAGAGCCAGAAATAAGTTTCGAACAGGTTCAAACCCTGCTATCCCCAACAGATGAATTAAAAGGCTGGTCCATGTCTGAAGGTCCTTCAAAGGACTGAGCTAAAGCTTTGCATGCAGGACACCCAGGTTTGATCCTAAGACTGCATAGTCCACTGAGCATAGCTGGAAATACCCTCCCCCTCAACTGAATCAAGAATATCCCCAGCCCCAGCATTGCTAAGGTTAAGTGTGGCACAAAAATAATAATAAAAAAGTAATTAAAAAAAATAACCAAAAAACACCACCAACATCACTTGCTCTTCAAGCCCATGTTCTCCCTTGAACAGGTATCTTGCTTTCTTGTCTCTATATTTCTTTGTTCTCTTGTTTATTTCCACTCTGAGCAGTTTGTGTTCCCCCCGAAATATCTTTCTCTTCCTTCACATCTAAGTAAGTTTTAATAAAAACTATCTTGACGGAGCCGGTGAGGTGGCGCTAGAGGTAAGGTATCTGCCTTGTAAGCACCAGCCAAGGAAGGACCACCGTTCGATCCCCGGCATCCCATATGGTCCCCCCAAGCCAGGGGCAATTTCTGAGCACTTAGCCAGGTGTAACCCCTGTGCATCAAACGGGTGTGGCTCCCCTCAAAAAAACTATCTTGACTAAAAATAAGAATTATAATGATAATAAAAACCCTCACCACAAAAAGGTTGGTTCAAGTCCTCTCAAATTTTTTTCATGTCCCATCATCCCCTGTGCCCACACTGAAGCAGAAGCCTCATGTCCCAAGGGATTGGGCAGATTCAGGTTCAGAAGCATATTCAGACCCGACACAGGACATAACCCACATACAGGTAGAGAAATAAAAGAGATTCAGGAAAATTCCATCACATTTTACTCACTAGCAAGAAATACCAGCCTAGCAGACAGACTAGCTGTGGGGAAAAAAAACAAAAAACAAAGCTGAAAGCAGCTTCTCCCTGAGAAGGGGTGTATGTATGTGGGGGGATGGCAGGGAGTTACGTGTGGGGATATCTTTATTGGGAAGTGAAATACCACCCCCTGGGGTGGAAACAGATAAGATAAGGGACCAATCCAAAAGGTCACACACACACACACACACACACACACACACACACACACACACACACACACGGCTAAACTAGGTACCACTCCTATCTGTTCTCAGAGCACGCGCGCGTGCACGCGCACACACACACACAAACCATATGTATTTATTTACTAAATATTACCAGACTAGGGGCTGGAGTGATAGTAAAATGGATAGGACCCTTGCCTTGTATTTGGTAGACCTAGGTTTGATCCCTGGCATCCCATATAGTCTTCTGAACACCACCAGGAGTGATTCCTGAGTGCAGAGCCATGAGTAACCCCTGAGCATTGCTCTCTGTGGCCCAAAAAATTAAAAAAAAAATTACCAGGCCAGTAAAATAAATGCTCTTTGCATGTGGGATGATGCCTTTGTTCAATCCCCGGGACCAAACGTTCCCCTGAAAACTATTATAAGCAACTCTCAAACATCACCAGGTGTGGTCCAAAGAAAGGGGGAAATTACAAACCAAAGCTGATGATTCAGGTCAGTACTAGCCTAAAGGATATGAGAATACCCAAGCTGTTCAGTGAAGCTTGCAACTCATCAGGAAAGGTGTATAAAGTGAGAGTACTACCCAGAGGACATAGCAACACGCTTGCAGAGCAGGGCTCTCTGCATCTAATGGTGAGGTGAAATTAGAGGACGCTCCACATCATTCTGACTTCGATGAAGGAAATGCACAGAAACCAGAATCTTTAACTACAGGAATCTGACACCAACAACAGCTAATGTGCGAAAAAATTTCACCGGGACCACAGAGAATAACTCAGGGGTTGGACAATCTAGTATACCTGAAGCCCAGAGTCGGTCTTATGCCAGAAAACTTCAGGGGTAAGGTCTCCTTGTATTTAGGCCAAGGTTTTCCCTTCATATTCTGCTGGGCCTATGCAAACAACAACAATTGCTACTCTCACACCGTTATCATTGTATTTTTTTTGGGGGGGGTTGGGGCCACACCCAGCATTGCTCAGGGGTTACTCCTGGCTGTCTGCTCAGAAATAGCTCCTGGCAGGCACGGGGGACCATATGGGACACTGGGATTCGAACCAACCACCTCTGGTCCTGGATCGGCTGTTTGCAAGGCAAACGCTGCTGTGCTATCTCTCTGGGCCCTTTTTATTTTTTTAACTCTTATCCTTAAAAAAAAGAAAAGAGAAAAAAAATAAAAGAAAAGAGAGAGAAGAGCTTACTAAACTTAAAAAAAAATGTGGCTGGAGAGATAGCATGGAGGTAAGGCGTTTGCCTTTCATGTAGAAAGACGGTGGTTCGAATCCTGGCATCCCATATGGTTCCCTGTGCCTGCCAAGGGCGATTTCTTTTTTTTTTTTTTTTTTGGTTTTTGGGCCACACCCTGTGCCGCTCAGGGGTTACTCCTGGCTATGCGCTCAGAAGTTGCTCCTGGCTTCTTGGGGGACCATATGGGGCGCCGGGGGATCGAACCGCGGTCCGTCCTAGGCTAGCGCAGGCAAAGCAGGCACCTTACCTCCAGCGCCACCGCCCGGCCCCAAAACAGCTTCTTTTTTTTTTTTTTTTTTTTGGTTTTTGGGCCACACCCGTTTGACACTCAGGGGTTACTCCTGGCTATGTGCTCAGAAATCGCCCCTGGCTTGGGGGGACCATATGGGACGCCGGGGGATCGAACCGCGGTCCGTTCTTGGCTAGCGCTTGTAAGGCAGACACCTTACCTCTAGCGCCACCTTCCCGGCCCCAAGGGCGATTTCTGAGCATAGAGCCACCTCTAAGCGCTGCCGGGAGTGACCCAAAAACCAAAAAAAAAAAAAAAAAGTAACTGTGGTAAAATGCCTGTCTTGAATACAGGCAGGGGCTGGGAGGGGGGCACTGGTGGTGGTGGGAATGCTGCATTTGTGAAGGGATTGTCCTATTAAGGACTGAAACACAACTACAATCGTGTTTGTCATCACGGTACTTAAATAGTTTATTAAAAAAAAGAGTATTAATGACAAAGAGGCATATGCAAGTAATGATGAGGAAATGCCTACTTTGAGGGAGGAAAATGGTGCTAGGAGACTGTAAAAAGAGGGATTAATGGACTCATCAGCACTACTACTTCCAAGATCTATGTTTCAGGCATTGCAAAGTCCTTATAATTTTCATATTTAAATTTTTCCTCACTAACAACATTGAAAGTTTAATGGGAAGTATTTATAGTTAAGGAAACTGTAGCTTAGAAAAGTTGAGAATGAAGACAAACAGCAGGTAAGCACCAGGGCTCAAATCTAACAATTCCAGAACTTTCTTCTCCACCTCCATCTTTCTGTTAAAATGTACAAAGCCTGGCAGTTGCAGAACCTTTGTTCTGGTGGTAGTGGTGAGGTTATGTTGGTTTGGAGCCACAGCTGATGGTACTTAAGGGTTGCTTAGGGAACCATGTGATGCCAGGGATCCAAATATGGGGTACTGTGATTGAACCCAGGTTGGCTATGTGTAAGACAAATGCCCTACCCACTGTATGTGGCACCAGTTCCAAGGCAAGCACCTTAACTCCTAAACTATCCCTCTGGTCCCTAGTTTACACATATCTACTCCTTCTTTTTTCCTTTAACAGCAGAACTATTGGATTTTGGCTGAGCATATAACTATTTCTCAAAAAATAGAATTTCCTGGCTAATCTTGCAGCTAAATATGGTTATGCGACTAAGTTTCAGTAAGTTGAATATAGGCTCATACACACCGCCCTCCCATTCACTATCCTACTGGATGGAACAGACATAATGATGGAAAAGGGAAAAAACAGCCAACATGGACCATAAGACAGAAGGAGTATAATAAATATGAAATAACAAAAAATTGGAATTACTTTTACTTTTATCTGCAATGGAGAAATAAATTTTTTTTTGTTTATTTTGTTTTTGGGTCACACCTGGCAGCACTCAGGGATTATTCCTGGCTCTATGCTCAGAAATCGCTCCTGGAAGGCTCGGGGAACCATATGGGATGCCGGGATTCAAACCACCATCCTTCTGTATGCTAGGCAAATGCCCTATCTCCATGCTATCTCTCCAGTCCAGAAATAAATTTTTATCCTGTTTAATTCCCTCAATTAAATTGGATCTCTCGATTATGCTAATGAGATCAATACTTCAGCTTCTGTAAGACAGTACTATGTCTCAGGCCAGGGAAATGGTTCAAATGATAGAGCACACACTCGCAGACTCAAGGTCCTACATTCAGTCTCTGAAATTTCATGCCTCCCTAGCCAAGCACAGCCAAGGGGTAGCCCTGATAGTCCTCTCATACAACCTGGTCACATAAAAACTTGTTAGGCCCAAAAATACCACCTAAGCAAGGCTGGGAGTGGCCAGAGGGTTGCTGAGCACCTGAAGTAAGGTCCCTAAGAGAGGAAGAAGAAAGGGGGAAGAGGAAATAAATGAATAAATGAATGCTGTCTCAGGGCCAGAGTGATAGTATAACAGGTAGGAAACTTGCCTTGCATGAGTCTGACTAGGTATTGATCCCTGGAATTCTATATAGTTCCGAGTCCACCAGGGTGATTCCTGAATGCAGAGTCAGAGTAAGCTCTGAGCACTGCGGCTAACCACCACCACCACCCCCAAACAAAACAAACAAAGGATGTCTCATTCATTTCTCGACTTATTCCTACAGCACAGCATCTGTCATTTACTAGCCATATGGTCATAGAGAATCTGCTTCCTCTGCCACACCGCCTGGATCACAGGATAATTGATAAATCAAAAAATATGGTTTTCAAACTTCCAGCTGCAGTTTTTTTATTTCTCTTTGAAGTACTCATCAACATGCTTTCATCATATATAACAAGGCTGATTTTACTAGCAGAAATATAGTTATATAATATAAATGAGGTCTTAAAAAAAAGAAAACATTTCTGAGATTCCCTGTCAACATGTTTTCAACCAAGTAAAACTGATGAGAGAAAATCTAAAATTTAGACAGTTCTACCCATAAATGTACCTTTTATCTACATCTTGGAAGACTGCAATCATTGTAATTACGAAAGGGTTTGGTTCAGAGATCACCAGAATTCCAAAGGCAAATGTGGCGTGAGAAGTACTGAAAAAATGCAATGCAAGTACTTTAAAAATGAACCAGGAGGGGCCAGAGAGATAGCATGGAGGTAAGGCGTTTGCCTTTCATGCAGGAGGTCATCGGTTCGAATCCCGGCACCCCGTGTGGTCCCCTGTGCCTGCCAGGAGCAATTTCTGAGCCTGGAGCCAGGAATAACCCCTGAGCACTGCCAGGTGTGACCCAAAAACCAAAAAAAAAAAAAAAAAAAGAACCAGGAAGACTGGAGCAATAACACAGCAGACAGAGCATATGTCTTGTATGTGGCCAACCTGGGTTCGATCTCCGGCATCCCATATGGTCCCCCAAGCCTGCCCAGAGTGATTTCTGAGCACAGAGCCAGAAGTAATGCCTGAGCACTAGGTGTGGTCCAAAAACAAAAACAAAAAAGATGAAACAGGGAAAAGGAGAAAGAGTATAGATGCATGCAAGGCAGAATTCAGCTCAATTCCGAGCACAGCATATGGTCCTCCAAGTACTACCAGGGTGATCCCTGAGCCAAGAGCCAGAAATAAACTCTGAATACCATCAGGTATGGCCCCCAAACAAAAACAAAATGATCTTTTATCCATATCAAATACAAATCTCTTGGTGGCTAGTTACACAGTACAGTGGGGAGGCAAATGCCTTCCATGTGACAGGCCCAGGCAAATGCCTTCCATGTGACAGGCCCAGGTTCAATCCCCAGCACCCTATATGGTCTCTGAGCCTGCCCGGAGTAATTCCTGAACAGAGCCAGGGATAAGCCTCAGCACAACCTGCTGTGAACCCCAAAACAAAACCAAACAAACCAAAACAAAATCTAAAATTCTGTTTATTTTTCTTTTGTTTTGGGGTCACACTCAGTGATGCTCAAGATCTACTACTCTCAGCTCTGTACTCAGGGATCACACCTGGTTAACTCAGAGAACATATGGGGTACTAGGTATCAAACCTAAAAACTAGTTAAGCAGCATGTAAGGCAAGAGCTCTACCCACTGTATATCTCTCCAGCACAGAAATCTCTCTAAAACTCTGACACTGTAATAACTTAGAATTGGCTGGGCAAGAGGAAATTGGTGTGCCACAGCCAGTTTTTTTGTTTGTTTGTTTGTTTGTTTTTTTTATCAGTACAAGCAGGGCAGCTCTCCAGAGTGCTTGGGAAGCTAGGGGTCCTTTACAGCTTCAATGTTTCCAGCCAACCCAAGCATAACAGTTTCCTTTACACACCAGTAGAAAAGTACAGGTAGTATTTGATAAATATTTGTTAAAATAAAGTCCATTAACACCCTCCTGACTCTTCAGGGAGAAAGGCTTATCTTTCTTCTCAATATTTAATTCATTAATTACTTCTGGGTGTAGAGGGTTGAGAGAATCCACCAGGCAGTGCTCAGGGTTTATTCTTGGCTCTATGTTCAGGGATCACTCCTGATGATGTTAAGGAGACCAGGTGTGGTGCAGGGGATTAAACCAGGATTAGCATATTCAAAGTACCTTAATCTGTATCCCAGCCCAGTTTTTTTGTTTGTTTTTGTTTTGGGCCATACCAGTGGTGTTTAGGCTACTCGTGGCTCAGTGCTCAGAAAACTATGCAGTGCTGGTGGTCAAATCTGAAGCTCCCAGGAGCCAGAGCAATAGTAGAGTGGGTACGGAGCTTGCCTTGCATGAGTCAGACTAGGGTTTGATCCCCACCACCTCAGGTAATCCCTCGAGCCCACCAGGAATGATCCCTGAATGCAGAGTCAGGACTAAATACTGAGTATTGGGGCCAGAGAGATGGCGCAAGCAATAGGGCATCTGCCTCGAATGCACTAACCTAGGACGGACAATGGTTCGATCCTCCCATGTCCCATATAGTCCCCCAAGCCAGGAGCAATTACTGAGTGCATAGCCAGTAGTAACCCTTGAATGTCACTGGGTGTGGCTCAAAAAAAAAACTGAGTATTTTTTGATATTGTCAAATAATAAAACAAAGAAAATAAAAAAAAAACCTTGGGCTCCCACATATAAAGTAAATGAGGAAAAAGGCCTGAGATTGTTTTGAGTGATTTTATTTTCTCTCCTTTTGAAGGGAGGGAATTTGGGGACCATACTAAATGGTGCTGGGGTTGAGGGGTTACTCCCAGTTCTATTCTTGGGGACCATGCAGTGCCAATGATAAATCAAGCCTGGTCTCCAACATACATCACGTTTGACATGCACTCAATTTATAGAGCAATCTCTCCAGTCCATTTCTTTTTATTTTGGTGGTGCCAAGGATGGAAGGCAGGATTTCACATATACAAGAAAAGTGCTCTGCCACTAAACTATATCCCTGACCTTATTTAGGATGATTTTTTACCTAACAGAAAGAAAAAGAATGTATCACTTCATACTGGCATAGACTTACTGGTAGGTTATTTCTCCCAGGACCATTTGCTTATTCTCAATATTGTCCAATAAGCAGAGGGCTGCCAAGAGCAATCTGAGAGAGGATGAATTAAAGGTAATATAAATTGCTGTCAGTGTGTAGCTGCCTGGTAAATGTTCTGTTTTCCAGGCTCAGGTGTGAGAGAAGAAGATGTCTTTCTCAACTCGGGCAACTTAGTTCCTCTTTAGAGAATCGCCCATAGTAATTATGATACCTTTTCTTTTAGAACTTCATACTATTTTCACTGATGACTTAGAAAAGGTATCTTTTTTCATGGCACCTATTTATTTTGTTGTGGCACCCATAAATAAAATAGATCTCATAGCCCCAAGTCCAAGACGACTAGGCATCATTCCCAGAAAATCCAGCAAATCAGAATCATATTTAAGTGACAATTCTAGTTTCCTGAGAACAAATGATAAGGATGATGATGATGATTGATGATACTGACTGTATTCACCAGTTTAGTGATTCTAGGGCTAGAAATGGATATTAAGGTAGTCTGATTTTATTTAAAATATATTTTGGGCTTTCTGGACCACACTCAACAGTGCTTAAAGGGGTGTACTCCTGGCAGTGCTCTAAGGGATCTCTCCTGATGGGGCTAAGAGGGCCATTTGGGATGACTAAGATTGAATCCAAATCAGCCACATGCAAGGCAAGTGCCCTTATCTGCTGTACCATAACTCTAACCCAGGATTAAGTTGTTTAAATTTTTTTGTTTGTTTGTTTTTGGCCACACCCATTTGATGCTCAGGGGTTACTCCTGGCTAAGCACTCAGAAATTGCCCCTGGCTTGGGTGGACCATATGGGGGTGGGATCGAACCACAGTCCTTCCTTGACTAGTGCTTGCAAGGCAGACACCTTACCTCTAGCGCCACCTCACCAGCCCCTAAATTTTTTATATCTATTAAAGAGAAGGGAGTTTGGGTCATACCTGGAAATGCTCAGGGGTTATTCCTAGCTCTGCACTCAGGAATTACCTCTCATGGTGCTCTGGGAACCAAATGGAATGCCAGGGAACTGAGCACGGGTTGACTTTTAGCAAGGCAAGCACCTTATTTGCTGTCCTATTTCTATGGTCCCTCACGAAGTTATTTTAAACCAGAATTTGTCAGGCACCACTGATGTGGCCAAAGCATACCAAATGAACAAAACCTCACCAAAAGCCAAAACCAAAACCAAACAAAAATGGGGCTAGAGAGATGGCTCAGAAAGCTGGAGACCACCAGAGCTACACCCTGAAGTGTCTAAAAGGTCATGTAGTACCAAGGATGGAACCTCGTACCCTACATGTGCTCTGGTCTTTTGAGTTCTTTTAAATGTCAATATAATTGACAATGTCAATAAATATTAATATGTCAATATTAATGTTAATGTTAAAGACATTGAAACAGCTACAAGTGCTAGTCTGGAGATAAACCAGAGATAGAGATACCAGAAAAGCTATCTCTTACAGTCAAGATAAGGTTTTATCCCACACAGAGAAAAGAGCATAAGCAAAGCCTCAAAGATTTAAGAGAAAAAAAGGTGCAGGAAAAAAAGTGCCTGGAGCACAGAGGTGAAAAGGAAAGCTATTGAAAAGAGAAGTCCCCTTTCTTCCCAAGGCAGATAAGTCATGAAAAGAAGTGTAGGGCTTTGAGCAAAGGAATGAAGAGATTACACCAGCAGAAATGGGGCAAGAGCTAGGTCTCTGTAAATGAGGATGAACCATTGTCTCAGAATGTAGCTCTCAAGAGAATAGAGGGATTACCCAAAGACCCAAAAAGGAATAAAATATAAATCAGGGGCCGGGCGGTGGCGCTGGAGGTAAGGTGCCTGCCTTGCCTGCGCTAGCCTAGGACGGACCGAGGTTCGATCCCCCGGTGTCCCATATGGTCCCCCAAGAAGCCAGGAGCAACTTCTGAGCGCATAGCCAGGAGTAACCCCTGAGCGGCACAGGGTGTGGCCCAAAAACCAAAAAAAAAAAAAAAAAAAAAAAAAAAAATATATATATATATATATATATATATATATATATATATATATATATAAAAATCAGGCTGCTTATTTTTCTTTCTAGGTCTGAGGCTTAAGGTGAGAAAAGACAGGGTACCTTCTAGCTTACAATGTCCATCTCCCAAGTGGTTGTAAAAGAGAGACAGGAGCTGAGAAAAATCTCTATAAGCTCTCACTGTACAGTTTTGTGACAGAAGTGAGGGGCCCACAGCAGCTTCCACCACTATCCAGCACTATGACCTGGCTACCCTCAGACATCAGAGAAACCTACAGTTCCAACTACAGGGAATCTCCATGCAGCAACCAAGGTCATCTGAAGCCAGCTGTTTGCAGATAGTGGGTTCTTTGTCAGCTCTAATTTACAACTTCAAGAAAACTGCAGGAACTCATTTCAGTTCAGCACAATCAATACTTAACTCCCTGCTACCTGATGTCAGGTAGCTGTGTGCCAAACATGTAATTCTGAATGCTGAGGGAACAGAGCACAATGAGACATGGCCTCTTCCCTTAGGAAATTCACAATCTAGAAAGGAAGACAGTGATCAGAACAGACAGTTGATGCTGAGCAATGAGTCCTGAAAAAGAAGAAGCATGAGAAACTCCCACATCTCACAGAAGGACAAGTCACCCATGCATGGATTCGTAGAAAACTTCTCGAGCAGGAAGATTGTCTCCTTGCCCTGCTTTCATATAGGAATTGACAGATTGAGCATTTAGTAGCAAAGAAGTGATCTTCCGTAGTCAAAACTGCATGTGATGGGCCTTAAACCACCAAAACAATTTGGATAAAAAGAAGATAATCAATGCTGCTAAAGCAAGGTTTTCATGGGACATACGGGATTTGAGAGATTGTACAACAGGTAAGGTATTTGCTTTGTATGTGACTGACCCAGGTTTGATCCCTGCACACCATATGGACCCTGAGCCTGCCAAGAGTGATTCCTGAGTGCAGAGCCAGGAATAAGCCCAGAGGACAGCCAGGTATGGCCCAACCCCCATCTGAAAATAAAAAAGAATAAAAGGAAACTAGAAAGATGGAGACAGATGGCACACATATGCCATTAAACTTCCATTGTGGGGGACAGTGGGGAAGAGTGTAAGGAGACTAACAGTGCTAGAAAGACTATGCAGCAGTGGAACTTGAAAGTGGGGACCTGAGTATGCAGGCATGAACTCCAATCTTTTCAGTTCTCTCCCTGGCCCCCAAACTCTGTTTATACCAAACTAAAGAGCTGTTCAGAAAAAGGGATATGCAAAAAATGATCTTTGAATGAAGACCTAAGAAATTAAGAAAACAAAAAAAGCATAAGCCCCAACAAAAATAATTTTATTTCCTGCTTATTTATGAGCGACTTTTAGAAGGGATGGGGGATGGGGGAAATTCCCAAAATAAAACAACTCCAACAACTTACTCTTAAGAGGTCACACCTCAGCAAGTGTAAATCACTCCTTCTGAATTTAAATAGCACTATGTATCTTCCTTTCAGCACTTGTCACTTTCTGATGGGAAGCATAATTATCAGTCTCATCGCTAATGGTTTACCAGCTCCCTCTGGCTCCTTCTGGGCAAGAACTAGGAGATCCTGCTCATTCATTCCATTAAATGTTACTGCAACCTAGGCTGAAGAGGCAAGGGACCAAGACAAGAGAGCCTAGTACAAAGTGGTGTTCAACAAGTACATTTCATAGCATCGTGAAGTGACAGGATGAGGTGAAAGATACTCAGACATCCTCTATCCAGTGTTTTTCTGCCTTTGAGAGTAGGGATAAAAGTGAAGGACTCCCTTAGCAGAAAAAAAAAAAATCAAACATAGTAAACATTTTACATATAATTGCAAGGTTCACCATATCCGGAGGAGTGTGGTAAACTGTGGCTAAGTTTCCAGGTTCCCTCTTCAGTACTCTGCCTACAGCTGTGTAACAATTTCAGTAGGGCTATCCTGCTAAAAGCCTGCATGATAAAAGCCTAAGAAGTGACTTATGAAATTTCTTTTTGTTTGCTTTTGTTTGTTTGTTTGTTTGTTTTGGGGCCACACCCCATGGTCTCAGGGGTTGCTCCTCGCAGGCCAAAGAACCAAAAGTCATATTAAAATCTCCCCAAGTATGGGGGCCGGAGAGATAGCATGGAGGTAGGGTGTTTGCCTAGCATGCAGAAAGGAGGACGGTGGTTCGAATCCCGGCATCCCATATGGTCCCCCGAGCCTGCCAAGAGCAATTTCTGAGCGCAGAGTCAAGAGTAACCCCTGAGCGCTGCCAGAGTATGACCCAAAAAACAAAAACAAACAAAAATACACAAAAATAAAGTCTCCCCAAGTAGATAGCAAACTCTCCTCACCTGGTTGGCTTACAGGAAGCAAAAGATATGTGACTCAAAGTCACAAGCCAGCATTGTGCCCATCCCACCACTACATTATATGTATTGCCAGGAAATCTAAGCACAACAGAGGAGTCCTACAGCTGGGGCCAGTGGGATAGGCTAGGTAATCTTACAAGGCTTAGAACTCTGAGTCGTTTATAAAAGGAATTCAAGGAACACATTCAGATTACAAACCTGCAGATGCTATAAAAAATAGCTCTTGACTGAATATGTCAGTTCAGTCCACCTCTACTTGCCATAAACCATGCATTTAACTAAATCAATTGTATCATTTTCACTGTTTCTATACTGAATAAGAAGATAGCTCAGCTCAGCTAGTTCAGCAGGTAGGGCATCTACCTTACACAAACCTAACTCAGGTTCCATCCTCAGCATTCCTTCTGATTCCTCTAGCTTCAGCAGGAGTAACTCCTGAGCACAGAGTCAGAAGTAATTCCTGAGTACCAGCAGGTGTGCCCTCCAAAAAGCAAACAAAGAAGATAACTAAGGATGGGGTAGGTGAGGAACAAAGTCACAAATAATAAAACTAAATCATTTGTCTTTCACTATGATGACATAACCTAGATAAGACAGTTGGGATAAGACAGAGCTGGTCAGAACATCTACAGCCTAGAGAATACACAAACTAAGTAATTGCAGAAGACTATCTTTTCTAGCCCATGACTCAATGCCATCTAACCCATGCAGGTCTTGATAGAGAGAACCTCAATTCTCCTTGCCAGCAGTTCCATTTGTCCACATTAACCTAACACACACATCATCACCAAGGACTTGGCTTATACTTTAAATATTTCTAACTGGACCGTAGACTTCTTTATCACCTAGGAGGATAAGATTATGGACATACCTAAGACTCATGATCAAAGAGAACCCACAAGACCCAGACCAGCCAGACCACTCTGTAATTTTTCATTCTCTGTAACATTTTTATCAATTGATAAGGAATGCAAAGAGGCTTTTAAAACCTATACAGACGGCCCGGAGAGATAGCACAACGGCGTTTGCCTTGCAAGCAGCCGATCCAGGACCAAAGGTGGTTGGTTCGAATCCCGGTGTCCCAAATGGTCCCCCGTGCCTGCCAGGAGCTATTTCTGAGCAGACAGCCAGGAGTAACCCCTGAGCACTGCCGGGTGTGACCCAAAAACCAAAAAAAAAAAAAAAAAAAAAAAAAAAAAAAACCTATACAGACTAAGTTTCCCTATAAAATCCACTATAAAATGAGCCATATTAACTTAGTCCTATGCTAAGTTCTTCCCTCCATGGGGAGTTCCTCCTCCTTTCTCCTGTACATTTTTTTTTTTTTTTAGAGAGACAGGGTCTCACTATGTTGCCCAGGCTGGAGTGCAGTGGCTATTCACAGGCGCGATCCCACTACTGATGGGAGCTTTGACCTGCTCCGTTTCCAACCTGGGCCGGTTCGTGTGGGCGACCGTACACCCACATATTCAATGGATTTTTCACCGCTGCCTGATTCAAGCCATAAGTTTGCATAGCCCTGAGCCAAAAGAACCCTGCAAATAAATTTAACTCACCACAGAGAATCTGGCTTAACTAGATTCCTTAAACTTTCCATGGAACTTGTTTTTGTAACTGCTCTCATACAACGCAATTATAGATAGGCTTTTGTAAGGTTTAAACTGTAAGATCTATTAAGGATTTGCTTCCCCTCCCCCCATCCTGCCAGGTTTCTCCTTATCCTTCCCGCCATCAAAATGTGTCTGCTCCCATTGGTTAAAATCGTTGTACCTGTACAAATCTGATTGGTTTAAGTTTCAATCCTATGTTTTTGCTCCTCCCACTGAAGCAGGGTATAAAAACTTTGCTTGCTCCCTCAATAAACCTCTTGACAGGAACTCTGCTTGAGCGTTTTATTAACTTCTACGGCTTAATTTTCTAGGTGTTCACAAAAGAGCTTAAACACTTGCGAATTATTTGTATTCGCCTTCTACCTTCTGTCCTGGTTGAGAGAAAGCTGCTAGCCGGAGATCTCTCCCATTAAAGGGCAGAAGCGAAGACGAGTGCAGGTTCGCCCCTCCTTAGGCAACCAGGTGGTCCCCCGCTCCCGGGGGGGTCACCATATTGATGCCGAAATTAGTGTGGACACCCAATCGGCATAGCGCACTGCAGCCCAGAACTCCTGGACTCTAGCGATCCTCTGGCCTCAGCCTTCCGAGTAGCTGGGACTACAGGCGTGTGCCACCACGCCCGGCTCTCCTGTACTTTCTAATAAAATTTCTACCTTTTAACTCTGAGTCTCAGCATGTTTATAACTCAATATTTTCATTTTTGAAAATATTACAGAACCATAAGGCCAAAGAGATAGCACAGCAGTAAGGCCTTGAGTTCGGCTGTCCTGGAAAGACCAAGCTTGATTCCCAGCATCACATATGGTCCCCCAGCCTACCAGGGTCAATTTCTGAGTGCAGAGCCGAGAGTAACTCTTGAGTGCCGTTGGGTGTGGGCCAGAAATCAATCAATCAACCAATCAAGTACTAAATAAAGTTTGAAAATAAAAAAAAATATAAAAAAAATTAAGGAACTTGGGAATCATGTACTAACACAAAGACCCGCCATCACAGCTCCTACATCAGTCTGACTTTCAGGCCTTTGCAAAAGGGGCACACCATACTTTTTTTTATTTGTTTATTTTTATTTTGGAGCCACACCCAATGGTGCCCAGGGCTTACTCCTGGCTTCGACTATCACTCCTCATGGTGCTTGGAGACACCACATTGGGCACCAGGGATTGAACCATGGCCAGCAGCATATAAAAAAAGTACCTTAACGGGGCCCGGAGAGATAGCACAGCGGCGTTTGCCTTGCAAGCAGCCGATCCAGGACCAAAGATGGTTGGTTCGAGTCCCGGTGTCCCATATGGTCCCCCGTGCCTGCCAGGAGCTATTTCTGAGCAGACAGCCAGGAGTAACCCCTGAGCAACGCCGGCCCAAAAACCAAAACAAAACAAAACAAAAGTACCTTAACCCATAAACTATCTGTCTGTTTCATAAACAATCCTTTTATTTTTTGGTTTGTTCATTTTTGTTTTGGGGACATACCTATCAGTGCTTAGAGATTACTTCTGGCTCTGCACTCAAGAACTACTCCTGACAGTGCTCAGGGAATCATAAAGGATGCTGAATATCAAATTGAGGTCGGATGTTGCAAGGCAAATGCCCTACCTGCTGTACCACTGCTCCGGCCCCAACCACACAATCCTTTTCTAAAGAATTCCTACTCCCTTTACCTCTTGTGGTTGAATTAGGTGCTTGTATCTTCCAATGCCATGGGTGGGTTTTGATCTGTGCTGCCGACTGGTATTCAGTAGAATGCCACCTAAAAGAAAGAGAAAATATGTCCATTTCAAAGGTCGTGTGTGAATAGACAAGCTCTCCATGGTAAGACTGAGGATATGTCAGTAGTAGCCTCTGATGAGTTTAAAGAACTAGAGATATACCTTGATCCTCAAATTACTCAGTTTACTTCCCCCCACTTTTCTTTCCCTTTTTGGCTCCTGGGCTTTATTCAGTCTCCTTTTTCATTCATTCATATCTCCTTTTTTTATTTTTTTGAGAAAAACTGATGAAAAGAAAACAAAATATATTATCATAAGGATCCTGTTCCTTGTTCCTCTACAGGCAATAAGCCTCTTGAAGTTTTCAAGTTAGCAAAAATGACAGGTGGTAAATATAACCAGGAGGAAAAACATTCAGATTTTCACAAGGTTTTAAAAAACAACTTATTTGATTTGGGTTTTTTTTTTTGGGGGGGGGGTTGTTTTTTTGTTTTGTTTTGTTTTTGGGCCACACCCGTTTGACGCTCAGGGGTTACTCCTGGCTATGTGCTCAGAAATCGCTTCTGGCTTGGGGGAACCATATGGGACACCGGGGGATCGAACCACGGTCCGACCTACGCTAGCGCTTGCAAGGCAGAAACCTTACCTCTAGCGCCACTTTCCCAGCCTCGACTGTTTTGATTTGTGTTGGATGTAGCTATCCTTAACATATTTTGTTAATTGAATCACAAAACAAGCAAAGGGGACTGGAGTGATAGCACAGCAAGTAGGGAATTGTTTGCCTTGCATACAGTTGACCCAGGTTCGATTCTCAGCATCTCATATAGTCCCCTGAGCCTGCCAGGAGTGATTTCTGAGCACACAGTCTAGTAACCCCTGAACAGTGCCAGGTGTGGCCCCAAAACAAAAACAAAACTAAGGTAGAGATCAATGGGGATGTAGAATATTACTGAGTAAAAATAGAATTTCCATGTATATATGCATTCATTGTGGTAGATGCAGGGATCATGGATTCCCATATTTATTGGCATGTAGAGAGATATTTTAATTTACTTCTCATTATTTTTTGTTTTGTTTAATTGTATTGAGGGGTCACAGCTAACAAAGGGCTACTCCAGACTCTGTTTCTCTGCTCATTAATCCTCATTACTTTTATCTGCGATTACAAAGAGCTACAGTTAATATATATATATATGGAGCCGGAGAATTAGCATGAAGGTAAGGCATTTGCCTTGCATGCAGAATGATGGTGGTTCGAATCCAGCATTTCATATGGACCCCCAAGCCTGCCAGGAGTGAATTCTCAGCGTAGAGCCAGGAGTAACCCCTGAGCACTGCCGGGTGTGACCCAAAAATCAAAAAGAAAAACAAAACAAAATAAAACAAAACAAAACAAAACAAATTTAAGAAGCAAATTGGCCAGGTTCATCCAGCAAATAAAAGTAAAACTACAGGGGCCAAAGAGATGGAATGGGGGTGGGGCTTTTGCCTTGCATGCAGAGGGACGGTGGTTCGAGTCCCGGCATCCCATGTGGTCCCCCGAGCCTGCCAGGAGCAATTTCTGAGCGTGGAGCCAGGAATGACCGTTGCCGGATGTGACCCAGAAAAAAAAAAAGGTAAAACTACAATTTGTTACAATTTTTAAAAAATGTTTCTTTTTGGGGCCGGAGAGATAGCATGGAGGTAAGGCGTTTTCCTTTCATGCAGAAGGTCATCGGTTCGAATCCCGGCGTCCCATATGGTCCCCCGTGCCTGCCAGGAGCAATTTCTGAGCCTGGAGCCAGGAGTAACCCCTGAGCACTGCCGGGTGTGACCCAAAAACCACAAAAAAAAAAAAAAAAATGTTTCTTTTGGGTCCGGAGTGATGAGCAAGTGGTAGGGCGGTTGCCTTGTACCTAGGAAGTCCCATATGGTCCCCAAGCCAGGAACGATTTCTAGCGCATAGCCAGGAGTAACCCCTGAGCGTCACTGGATGTGGCCCAAAAAGGTAAAAAATAAAAAATAAAAAAAGTTTGGGACCAGAGAGATAGCATGGAAGTAGGCTGTTTGCCTTGCATGCAGAAGGAAGGTGGTTTGAATCCCGGCATCCCATGTGGTCCCCTGAGCCTGCCAGGAGCGATTTCTGAGTGTAGAGCCAGGAGTAACCCCTGAGCGCTGCCGGGTCTGAACTGCCCACCCCCCAAATAATAATAAAGAGATAAAAATAAATTTAAAAAGTTTTTTTTTTATTTGTGGTTTTTGGGTCACAGTCAGTAATGGTCAGGTGTCTACACACAGTGTACCTGACTCTACAGTAATCACTCTTGGTGGTACTCAGGGGATCATATGGGATACTGGAAATCAAATCAGGGTCTGCCATGTACAAGACAAGTGCCATGCCATCAGTACTATGTCTCTAGCCCCTAAATAATATGTTTCTTAAAATCTTTATGTGATAAATAATAAAAAGAAAAAGCAGGGGCCGGGCGGTGGCGCTGGAGGTAAGGTGCCTGCCTTGCCTGCGCTAACCTAGGACGGACCACGGTTCGATCCCCCGACGTCCCATATGGTCCCCCAAGAAGCCAGGAGCAACTTCTGAGCGCATAGCCAGGAGTAACCCCTGAGCGTTACTGGGTGTGGCCCAAAAACCAAAAAAAAAAAAAAAAGAAAAAGCACAGGAGCCAGAGCAATAGCACACTGGAGAAGGCATTTGTCTTGCATGTTGCCAACCCAGGTTTGATCCCTGGCATCTCATATCATCCCCCAAGTCTGTCAGGAGTGATTTCTTTGGGCCTTGTTACATATTTTCGTTTCATGCTAAACTGTCATTGGCAGAGAAATGATACATCTGCTGTTTTTAAAAGATTGCTCTGGGGTCCGGAGCAGTAGCGCAAGCAGTAAGTCGTCTGCCTTGCATGCGCTAGCCCAGGATGGACTGCAGTTTGATCCTCCGTGCCCCATCTGGTCCCCCAAGTCAGAACTGATTTCGGAGCACATAGCCAGGAGTAACCCCTGAATGTCACCGAGTGTGGGCCAAAAAAAAAGATTGCTCTGGTTGTTGCATGGAAAGAGGGTGGGCAGAGTGTGGGTCTAGAGTGCTAGGAGTTTCAGTGGCAGTCTTAGATGAATTGATGGTTGCTTGCCTGGGTCCATACTCCTCTCACTAGTCTTTCTTTTATAGCTGATAAAATAATCTTTCTTAAAGCAAATCAAATTATGTTATCTTCCATTAATTCAGTTTTCACTGTACACAAACATACACACATACTTTTATGTGTTTTATGTTTGCTTTTTTGTGGTACCAGGGATCAAACTCAGGATTTCACAATGTGAGGCATGCATACTCCCACTCAGTCATATTCCCAGCTGCAAACACATGCGTATTTTATTTTATTTGCATATTTTTCTACATTTTTGAGCTATACCCAATAATTCTTTTTTTTTTTTTTTTTTTTTTTTTTTTGGTTTTTGGGTCATACCCGGCAGCGCTCAGGGGTTACTCCTGGCTCTACACTCAGAAATCACTCCTGGCAGGCTTGGGGGACCATATGAGATGCTGAGATTCGAACCAATGACCTTCTGCATGAAAGGCAAAGGCTATCTCTCCGGCCCCATACCCAATGGTTCTTAGCGGCTATTTCTTGGCTCAATGCTCTAGTTGCTCTAGTTGGTTTTCAAAAGCTCATGTAGTTGAGGATTGGGCTTCCTCATACAAAACCTACACTGAATCTTTCTCTAGCCCCAAACATAGTGTTTTAAAAGTACTTATCAGGGCCAGAGAGATAGCATGGAGGTAAGGTGTTTGCCTTGCATGCAGAAGGTCGGTGGTTCAAATCCCAGCGTCCCATATGGTCCCCAAGCCTGCCAGGGGAGATTTCTGAGCATAGAGCCAGGAGTAACCCCTGAGTGCTGCCGGGTGTAACCCCCCCAAAAAAAAAATACTTATCATGTGCCAGGTACCAGAGATACCCATAAATAAGAAAGGAAATCTGCCATATAAAAATATATTCAGTGGTTTTCCACAGTCCAAAGACAACACTTCTTAGATAAGCACTAAGAACTTTGATGTAATCTAGTTCCAACCACTTACAATCTTGCTTTTTTTTTTTTTTTTTTGGTTTTTGGGCCATACCTGGCGGTGCTCAGGGGTTACTCCTGGCTGTCTGCTCAGAAATAGCTCCTGGCAGGCACAGGGGACCATATGGGACACCGGGATTCGAACCAACCACCTTTGGTCCTGGATCGGCTACTTGCAAGGCAAACACCGCTGTGCTCTCTCTCCAGGCCCACAATCTTGCTTCTTGACAAGAGCTGTACTTTCTTTTTTTTTTTTTCTTGGAGGGGGGGGAACACACCAGTGATGCTCAGGGATTACTCCTGGCTATGTGCTGAGAAATCGCTCCTGGCGGGGCTGGAGCGGTGGTGCAACCAGTAGGGCGTCTGCCTTGCACGCACTAACCAGGAATGGATCAGGTTCGATCCCCCGGAGTTCCATATGGCCCCCCAAGCCAGGGGCGATTTCTGAGTGCATAGCCAGCAGTAACCCCTGAGCATCACTGGGTGTGCCCCCCCAAAAAAAGATTGAACCTAGGTCTGTCCTGGGTCAGCCTCATGCAAAGCAAACGCCCTACCCCTGTGCTATCGATGCGGCCCCAGTACTTTCGTTCTGTATAAACCATGCAGTTTTCATGCCCCAGTAGTCCTGATATGGGACTGCCCCTGTGTATAGGAGAAATCCTATATAGCTTCCAGGGCCAATTCAAATATTACTGATTCGATGAAATGCTGCTGCTGTCTAAACATAGGTGCCACTTCATTGTTAGGGCTAGGAGACACGTCAATAGGCTGATCAAATGCTCTGTGTGGGGAAAACCTACATTCACTTTCTGAGCATTTAGTCAGTAGTAATATTTTGGCACCACCTAGTATCACCCCCTCCTCCCAAAAAAATAAGAGTTACTTTACTGTTTTAGCATTCTCATGCCTCTAGTTATATAGAAAAACATTTTGTCTAAGTAAAAAATAAAAACTCAAGTACTAGGCCTGGAGAGATAGCACAGCGGTGTTTGCCTTGCAAGCAGCCGATCCAGGACCAAAGGTGGTTGGTTCGAATCCCGGTGTCCCATATGGTCCCCCGTGCCTGCCAGGAGCTATTTCTGAGCAGACAGCCAGGAGTAACCCCTGAGCACCGCCGGGTGTGGCCAAAAAAAAAAAAAAAAACTCAAGTACCAACCACCATCTTTAAGTACAAAGAACCACAATCACCCATCAGTTATAACAGCAGAACCCAAACTGATCTTTAAGCTGATAACACATCTTCAGTGAAAGTGCTACAAACACAAGCCCTAGTCTCTCATCTACTATAATTCCTTCACATAGAAGCATTTTCAAATTCAGCTTGGGGCAATTCCTATCATTAAAGCAATTGGTTAATTAAGATGCTGGTGCAAACCACTGTTAAATGAACCATTTCCCCCCTTCAAATGAAAGGTTTGGGTCAAATTACCAGTGGTTAAACTGCTTAATTACCCTGTTGTTTTATTTGTGAAATTTACAAGTCTGAAAGCTTCTGATTTTCACAAAATTCTGCAGGGTGTCTCTACCAATCCTGCCTCCCTGCTTGTTGGCATTGAGCTGGGTTTCAGGCTGCCATCACATTTACATGGCAGTCTCCTGAGAGAAAAAGCAATTCTTTTCACTGAGGAAGACACAAAACCCCAGGAATTCAAAAGAAAATCTTAAAAGAGGCTTTAAAAAGTCTCTATTTAGCATAGTTATAGGATGTAATCACTTTAAGGACTGTTCTCACACCCTGCCCCTTTTCTCTCCATCTGCCAGAGCCAACTGTCCTTCAGTGCCCTTGTTTACCAAACTGGAAAGTAAACCCATCAATCCGTGCTGGGAACAACTTCACTGTAATTATTTCTCCTTCAAAACTGGTGTAAGCTTTTTTAGCAGGGCTGTGCAGGAGGGAAAGAGGAAAAATCGCTTCAGCCAAGAACCTAATTACGGGATATTCTGTAAAGTGAGTCCCTGGAGGGCTGATGCTTCCCAGCACCTGGTAAAGTGTCTGCTCAAGTAAGTGCAGATTTAAGGGGCTGGGGGAGGTTCTTAACATTTTATACCTAGACAATCTGTAATGATTTGGTCTTGGCAGCCACCTACTGTTTTTAAATTTTCTTTTCAAACTTTTTTCAGTTTTTCTAATTACATTGAATAACTTGGATTGTAGAGTACCATGTCTGTGAGCCTAGCTTTTGGTTTCCATTGTAATGAGAAAACTCTGAATTCCCTCCATTGAACATTTTTCATTCTATATTTACTTTTGCTCCTCTCAATATACTTAAATCAGTAAGGAAACCTGGTCATTACAGTCAAGACTCTTCCTGGGCACATGGGTGATGGCAGGAATGGAGTACTGCTCCCTGCTCTGTGTTTCTGATTATGTTGAATTCCAATGTTTCGATTTCTGAGTTCATCTGAATTGGGCTGAAGTGGTAAGATGTTTGCCTTGCATGTGGACTGACTTATAGTTTTATTCCCAGGTACCCAATAAGGTTCCCCCCAAAAAGAAGTCACTCCTGAACATAGAGTCTCAGAGATTAGCCCTTTGCCAGGTGTGGCCACAAAATGCCTCCCACATTCCCCAAAATGTTTTAAATAGTGATCCAGAGATAAGTACATCAGGTAAGGTGCTTGCTTTGCATACAGCTCACCTAAATTCAATCCAAGTACCTACCACATATGGTCCCCCAAGCATTGCCTCCAGTGATCACCGAACACCCTCCCCCCCCAATATGGCCCAAATTTTCCTCTCAAAATCATGCAAAATAGACCAGTGAAAGACCAGTGAAAGACAATCTAATCGAATACTTTGCCTGCAGGAGGTTTGGATTTGATACCTGGTTCCATATAATCCCAGGAGCAGCTCCCACACAAAGCATCAGGAGGAACCCCTCAGCAGTTCAGGGCCTGGCCCAAATAAACAAAAATATATGACATGCAAAACACATAAAAACCATGAAAAGTCAAAGAGAGAAGGACAAATCCAAGGTGATCTCACTCATCTGTTACATACAGAAGAGCAGAATGGATAGATAGAAAAGGGAACAGAGAGCATCAAATGGTGATAAACCCTTGAGCTGAATTACAAAACTGAGAACACCAAGGCAGTAAGGGAAAGAGGTGAGGGAAGAGAGATGAGGGGTACCAGAAGTGATATAAGGACAGTAATGGTCTTGGGTACTTTGGTGGTAGTGAAGGTGCAGTAATTTTGTATACTAAAACAATAAATGTTAAAATACTATTATAATCATGTTACCTACAATAAAAAAAATTTTTTTTGTTTTTGTTTTTGTTTTTGAGTCACACCAGGCAGCGCTCAGGGGTTCCTCCTGGCTCTATGCTCAGAAATCCCCCCTGTCAGGCACAGGGGACCATATGGTACGCCGGGATTTGAACCACCATCCTTCTGCATGCAAGGCAAACACCTTACCTCCATGTTATCTCTCCGGCCCCACAATAAAAATTTTTTAATAAAACAATAATAGAGTCATGGGACTGGAAAGATAGCGCAGTGGTAGAGCTTTTGCCTTGGCGCTACCTAGGATGAACCGCAGTTTGATCCCCCAGCATCCCATATGGTCCCCCAAGCAAGGAGCTATTTCTGAGTGCATAGACAGGAATAACCCCTGAGTATTGCCGGGTATAATTTTTTTTGCCCAAGAACAAACAAACAAACAAACAAAATAATAGAGTAACACCCAGCAGTGCTCAGGGGTTACTCATGGCTCTGTGCTCAGAAATCCCTCCTGGCGGAGCTCATGGACTATATGGGACGTCAGGGGTTGAACCAGGGTCAGCCACATACAAGGCAAATGCCTTACCTGCTATACTATCACTCAGCCCCTCACAGGTCATTTTCATAACCAAATTTATCCTATCTGCAAAGACACCTATCTATAAGATTCCCTAAGGTTGAAAGGTTGGAGAGTTAGTATAATAGGTAGGGCTCATGTGTGCACTTAGCCAACCTGGGTTTGATCCTGGCATCCTGTATGGTCCCCTGGAGCATCACCAGGAGTAATTCTGAATGCAGAGCCAGGAGTAATCCCTGAGCACTGTGTGACCCAAGAAGAAAAGAAAAAAAAAAAAAAAAAAAGATTCTCTATGGTTGCCAATATACCCTCAAAGTCAAAGAGCATTGCTAAATCCATTTTTATGATAATTTAAAGCACACACTTGATACTTTGACCATGTTTTCTTACTTAAAACACTCCTTTTGATTACCATGAAACTATGCTAATTATGTTTCCTCATACCACTTTGGCCTGCTTTTATCAACTTCATTAGTCATTTCTTCCATCATTTCCAAGTTTATTTTTTTTTTAATGTTAGGGGGTTTGGGGCCCCACTAAGCAGTGCTTAGTGGTTACTCTTGGCTCTACATGTAGGAATTACTCCTGGCAGACTTAGGGGGGACCATATGGGATGCGGGGGATTGAACCCTGGTTGGTAGTGTGCAAGAAAAAAAGCCCTGCCCACTGTATAATCATTCAGGTCCCAATTTTTTAAATGTTTATTTCTCATTGTGTGAGATCAAACCCAGGCATCATATATGCAAGGCAAATGTTTTCACTGAGGAGCAATGTGCCCCACCCTTTAATTTTAGGGCACCTTAATTCCTGGCTTTTGGGTCTCTTTCCTCATAATCTCATTCATTCCCACAGCTTCAATTAAAATCAATGTGATGATTTCTAATGATACATTTTCAACCTAGTTCTTTATTTTGATCTCAAAGACTGTGTATGCATCAGAGAGCTTAACATAGCCTCTTCACAGACACTCCAACTCATCACTTACAAAACTAGACAAAAAGCTTCTTCCAGTTGTTCAATTTAAGGCAGTATTAGAATGTATTCAAAGTAATAAATATTTAGTTTCTTTCCTTTTATTGGTTTTTATTTATTTATTTATTTATTTATTTATTGTTGCTTTTGGCTTTTGGGCAACACCTGAATGCCAGGGATCAAAACCAAGTCAGCTGCAAGTAAGAAAAATATATTATTCTCTTTTGTTTGAGGGGCCACATTCAGCAAATGCCCTACCTACTGTGCTATCTCTCTAGCCCCAAATAGTATATTATTTTTTTTTTGTGGATTTTTTTTTAAGGGGGCCATACCTGGTTCTGTGCTCAGAAATTACTCCTGGCAGGCTCAGGGACCATTTGGGATGCTGGGGATCAAACCTAGGTTGGCAGCATAAAGGCAAATGCCCTATTCACTGTACTATCACTCCAGCCTAATTTTTGTTTGTTTGTTTGTTTGTTTGTTTTTGGGCCACACCCACAACGCTCAGGGGTTACTCCTGGCTCTCTGCTCAGAAATCGCTCCTGGGAGGCTCGAAGGACCATATAGGATGCGGGATTAGAACCACAATTGGTCCTGGGTCAGCGTTTGCAAGGCAAACACGCTACCGCTGTGCTATCTCTTCGGCCCCATCCAGCCTAATTTTTATAGGGAAAAATATTTCTTATAAGACTCCACACTTCCAAATGACAAGGGCTCTTAATTTTGTGTGTCCCAGCAACTGAAATATAGTCTGGTATAATATTTGTTCAGATGAATAAAATTCATATTCAATAGTTTTATTTGTTTCTGTTTGGGGTCCACACCTAGAGATACTCAGGGATTAATACTGGCTCTGCATTTAAGGATCACTCCTGACAGGACTTGGAAAACCAAAGGAGAACCAGAAATTGAACCCAGATGAGCCATGTATAAGGTAAGTGACCTACCCACTGGACTATCATTCTATTCCCAAAACCATTTTTGAGGGGACAGGGCATTGGGAGGGGGATTCCCATGAGGGAAGCCCAAAACCATTTTTTTTTTTTTGGGGTTTTTGGGCCACACCCGTTTGACGCTCAGGGGTTACTCCTGGCTATGTGCTCAGAAATCGCCCCTGGCTTGGGGGACCATATGGGACGCCGGGGGATCGAACCGCGGTCCGTTCCTTGGCTAGCGCTTGTAAGGCAGACACCTTACCTCTAGCGCCACCTTCCCGGCCCCGCCCAAAACCATTTTTAAGATGTTGGTCTTTGGGACAGGTAGAAATGTTGATCTGTGGGCCAGAGAGATAGCATGGAGGTAGGGCATTTGCCTTGGATGCAGGACAGTGGTTCAAATCCTGGCATCCCATGTGGTCTCCCCAGCCTGCGATTTCTGAGTGTAGAGCCAGGAGTAATCCCTGAGCACTACCGGGTGTGACCCAAAAACAAAAAAACAGGGGCCGGAGCGGTGGCGCTAGAAGTAAGGTATCTGCCTTACACACGCTAACCTAGGAAAAACCGCGGTTCGATCCCCCGGCGTCCCATATGGTCCCCAACAAGCCAGGAGCAATTTCTGAGTGCAAAGCCAGGAGTGTCCCAAAAACAATACAAAAATGGGCCCGGAGAGATAGCACAGCGGCGTTTGCCTTGCAAGCAGCTGATTCAGGATCAAAGGGGGTTGGTTCGAATCCCGGTGTCCCATATGGTCCCCCGTGCCTGCCAGGAGCTATTTCTGAGCAGACAGCCAGGAGAAACTCCTGAGCAACGCCGGGTGTGGCCCAAAATCCAAAAAAAAAAACACAAAAAACAAAAAAACAAAAAAACAATTGGGGCCAGCGTGGTGGCGCAAAGCTGTAAGGAGTCTGCCCAGAGTCCCATATTTCTGGCCCCTTTTATTTATTTATTTATTTTTATTTATTTATTTTTTTGTGTGTGTGGTTTTTTGGGTCATACCCGGCAGTGCTCAGGGGTTACTCCTGGCTCCATGCTCAGAAATTGCTCCTGGCAGGTACGGGGGACCATATGGGACTCTGGGATTCAAACTGATGACCTCCTGCATGAAAGGCAAACACCTTACCTCCATGCTATCTCTCCAGCCCCTCTGGCCCCTTTTAATACTTGTTTCAAGTCAGGAAAAAGAGGTAGCTAACAGTCATAGAATAAATATAGGATAGAGCTAGAATCTGAACTTACTACAGAGCATACGTTCTTTATATTTTTAAACATTTATTTATTTTGGTTTTAGGGCCACATCCAGCGGCGCTCAGGGGTTACTCCTATCTCTGTTCTCAGAAATCGCTCCTGGAGTGGCTGGTGAGCTAGCACAGAGACAGGGTATTTGTCTTGCATGCAGCCAAACTAGGACGGACGGTAGTTCAAATCCCGGCATCCCATATGGTCCCCCGTGCCTGCCAGAAGTAATTTCTAACCTCAGAGCCAGAAGTAATCCCTGAGCGCCGATGGGTGTGACCCAAAAACCAAATACCAAAAACCAAAAAAAAAAAAAAATCACTCCTGGCAGGCTCGAGGAACCATGTGGGATGCAAGAATCAAACCCGAGGGCCTGGAGAGATAGCACAGTGGTGTTTGCTTTGCAAGCAGAATCCAGGACCTAAGGTGGCTGGTTCGAATCCCGGTGTCCCATATGGTCCCCCGTGCCTGCCAGGAGCTATTTCTGAGCAGACAGCCAGGTGTAACCCCTGAGCAATGCTGGGTGTGGCCAAAAACAAAAAAAAAAAAAAAAAAAAAAAAAAAAAAAAAAGAATCAAACCTGAGTCCATCAGGGGTCGATCACATGCAAGGCAAATGCCCTAATGCTGTGCTATCACTCTGGTCCCAGAGCATATGTTCTTTTTTTATTTTATTTTATTTTTTGGGGGTTTTGGGTCACACCCGGCAGCGCTCATGGGGTTCCTCCTGGCTCTATGCTCAGATATCACTCCTGGCAGGCTCATGGGACCATATGGGATGCCGGGATTTGAATCACCGACCTTCTGCAAGCAAGGCAAACGCCTTACCTCCAGCTATCTCTTTGGCTCCCAGAGCATATGTTCTTAATCACTATTTTAAGTTCTCACTCATGGTGCTCATACATGTAGGGTGCAGAAGTTGGAGAGTAGTGGGGATTTGGTCCTAGTCTTATCAACTATTCTCAAAGGTAATGTTAGGTACTCTTCTAGAAAAGTATTTGGGGCCAGAGGTAGGGTATTTGATTCACATACAATCAACATAGATTTGGCCCAGAGACTCTCATATGATTTCTCCAGGCTTGCCAAGAGTAACCCCTGAGCACTGTTGAGTGTGGCCCAAAAACTAAAGAAAAGTATTTAATAGAGTATTAGCGGCACCTAATGTAGAGATATTACTTTGGGAAATACTTGCTTACCTGCAGAACACATGGGATTTTCTCTAGCAGTTCTGTTCCTAAATAGGGAGAAGGCATGTAAATAATCAGATAGACACAGTCTATTTGCACAGTTATCAAAATTTGTACAGTCTGCATTAAAAGAAATATACCAAAGCTAGCTATAGCTAGACCCTTCTTTTTTTTTTCTTTTGGTTTTTGGGTCACACCCGGCAATGCTCAAGGGTTACTCCTGGCTCTACACTCAGAAATCGCTCCTGGCAGGCTTGGGGGATGCTGGAATTCAAACCACCATCCTTCAGCATGTAAGGCAAATGCCTTACCTCCATGCTATCTCTCTGGCCCCTTATTTTTTGGTTTCTGGGCCACACCCGGTGACACTCAGGGGTTACTCCTGGCCATACACCCAGAAATCCCCAAGCTCCTGGCTTGGGAAACCATATAGGACACTGGGAGATTGAACCACAGTCAATTGAACCACTAGTTCAGTGCATGCAAGGCTAACGCCATACCACTTGCGCCACTGCTCTGGCCCCTAGATACTTCTTCTTTTCTTCCTTTTCTTTCTACAAACATAAACTGACTATATACCAGACAGTGTGCTAGGTTCACAAAATGAAAAATAAGTAAAATCATCTATTTATAGTCTAACTGGGAGAGATACATGTAAATAAATGCAAGTCACGAAACAGCACTGATCCAGAACAAAGCATACACAAGATTTGGTGGAACATGAAGTGTGGTCATTTCCAACACAAAGAAGAATTATGAACTGAGTCTTTAAACATGAAAACTATTCGGAGGGGCCGGGTGGTGGCGCTAGAGGTAAGGTGCCTGCCTTACCTGCGCTAGCCTTGGACGGACCGCAGTTCGATCCCCCGGCATCCCATATGGTCCCCCAAGCCAGGAGCGACTTCTGAGCACATAGCCAGGAGTAACCCCTGAGCGTCACCGGGTGTGGCCCAAAAACCAAAAAAAAAAAAAAAAAAGAAAACTATTCGGGCTGGGGAAATAACTCAAAGAACTGTATCTCCAGCATATCCTGGTCCTCCAACCACCACCAGTCACGAACCCCACCCCAGCATGAAGCCAGATGAAGACCACTGAGTTTGGCCTCAAAAAAAAAAAAAAAAAAGAAAGAAAGAAACTATGCTTTAGGGGTGGGGTCAAAGACATAACTTAGGAGTTAAAGCATTTGCCTTATATGCAAATTAATTCCCAGTCCCACATATGGTTCTCTGAGCCCCACCAAGAGTGATCTATGAGCACAGAGCTAGGAGTAAAGCCCTGAACATTGCTGGGTATGGCCCCCAAACTAACAAACAAAAAATGTGTTTAACCTTCTAGGCAACACATTCTAGGCAGAGGTATGAATATGGCATGTTTGGGGAAAATAAACCGTTAGATGTGAATAGAACTTAAGCACAAGAGACAAGTGAAAAGAGGTCATAGGAACTCAGCTCATGGAGAACTTCTTATGCTATACTATAAGATGAAACCCAGCTATTAACCAAAAAAAAAAAAGGCATTCCCCCATCTTCCTCTTTCCTTTAAATTTCTCCCTTTGATATGTAATAGCCCACCTGGATAACTTTACCCTGCCCCACCTCGTTGAATTGGTTCTGGGAGAATAAAGAAAGTCAGTTTGGTTTGGTGTGTGCAGAGATACCATGAGGTAAGAAGCAAACTGACTTCATGATTCTTTCCTGACTGGGTTGGTTTATTAATCCTTCCTGGCTACCTTACCTATGTCAGACTCATCTGCCTGAGGTTGGAGATACAGTATGTGGGGTGATCTCATAAACTGGGACTTATTTCACATGCTATACTAAAGAGATTGGTTTTTTTCTGTGTCCTGGCAGATTTTAAGTATAGGAAAGATGTGATCCAGTTTAAGTCTTTTCTATTTGTTTTGTTTTGGGGACACACCTGGCATTACTCAGAGGTTACTCCTAGCTCTGTGCATAGGTATCACTCCTGGCAGACTCAGGGGACCATATAGGATGCTGGGGGTTGAACCAGGGTTGACTATGTGCAAGGCAAGAACTCTACCTACTATACAGTTTAAGTTTTAGAAAGTTAAACTCAGCAACAAATGAACAACAATCAGGAATAGAGAAGACTGAGAAAAGAGAACCAAGTTTCTGCAATAGTTCAAAAGAAAGAAGACAAGCCTCACATTAGAAAAGGCCAGGGAGGGCCCGGAGAGATAGCACAGCAGCGTTTGCCTTGCAAGCAGCCGATCCAGGACCAAAGGTGGTTGGTTCAAATCCCGGTGTCCCATATGGTCCCCCGTGCCTGCCAGGAGCTATTTCTGAGCAGACAGCCAGGAGTAACCCCTGAGCACTGCCGGGTGTGGCCCAAAAACCAAAAAAAAAAAAAAAAAAAAGGCCAGGGAGGAAGAGAGGAAGGGACAGCAAAGAAAGCTAGAATGCATACACAAGAACATGAAAAGAGTGCAGCTGCCTGTGAAGTAGTCTACATAACTAATCTTCCCAAGGGAAAGGGGTAGAGGTGAGTTTAGGGAGGCTTAGTGGTAGATGAAAGAGGTTGGGGGAGGAAGCTGAGACAATGCTGGAGGAGGGAGGGAGGGAAGAAGGGAGGTATGGGAGGATATGTGACTGGAAGTTTAAATGCATGAAATCCTATTAACAGTATTGTAAATCACGGTGTCTCAAATTAAAAGATTTTAATATATTAAATATGTTCAAAAAACTTTTTTTTTTGGATTTTGGGTCACACCCAGCTGTGCTCAGGGGTTACTCCTAGCTCTGCGCTCAGAAATTGCTCCTGGCAGGCTCAGAGGACCACATGGGATGCCGGGATTCAAACCACCATCTGTCCTGGGTTGGCTGTGTGCAAGGCAAATGCCCTACCACTGTGCTATCTCTGTGGCCCCTGTTCAATTCTTTTAAAAAATAAAATACTGTTGTCATATGTTTGAGTTCCTGGGTTCAATCTCACAGAAGTGCAAAAAAGAAAGAGAAGGGGCCGGCGAGGTGGCGCTAGAGGTAAGGTGTGTCTGCCTTGCAAGCGTTAGCCAAGGATGGACCGCGGTTCGATCCCCCGGCGTCCCATATGGTCCCCCCAAGCCAGGGGCAATTTCTGAGCGCTTAGCCAGGAGTAACCCCTGAGCAGCAAACGGGTGTGCCCCCCCCCAAAAAAAAAAAGAAAAAGAAAGAGAAAGAGAAAAGAAAAGATGACAGTTTGCAAAACTTGGTAATGAGAGTTTAGGACTGATTTATTTAGGAGTGCCTGGGTTAGAACCCAATGCCTCACTCATCCAAAGCACGTGCTCTAGCACTGAGCTACAGCCCTGGCCCAGAGTACTTCATAGCATACATAAGCTCTACTATCATACAATTGGTGTACCCTGCTTGAAAGCACACCAGCATTATTTTTTCATTATTTTTTAGAAAAGCTTCACTAGGAGCTAGAGAGGTAGTACAGGGTTAAGTTACTTCCATTGCATGCAGCAGGCCTCAGTTCAATCCTTAATACTACATGCACTCCTGAGTGTGGCCCCCAAACAAAAAGCCTTCACATAATGTCCACAATCTGCCTTTTTTTTTCCCAGAAATTCTGTCATAAAGTCTGCATTCTTTTAGCTTGGTATTCTGAAAAGAAACTCTGAACTAAAGAACTTGCCATTTACTGAGAACGGGATTAGAGTAAGTAGCAAAAAATGTAATGCCTAAAGGTAAGGCTTCTGCCTTCCAGGCAGAAGGAAGGTAGTTCGAATCCCAGCATCCCATAAGGTTCCACCATGCCTGCCAGGGGCAATTTCTGAGCATAGAGCCAGGAGGAATCCCTGAAGGCTGCTGGGTGTGACCCCCCCCCCCCCAAAAAAAAGTAATGCCTGAAATGCTTAGTAGATAAGCAAAGAAAACTGATGAAAGGAATATACTCTCTGAACATACACATAGTCCTAGGTTCCATCTCCTGAATCACACAGCCTCCTGAGGTGTAGCCCAAGTAGCCTCTGGCACTGCTTGGAAGTTCCAAAAACCAAAAAGACAATGAATGCTCACAAAATAAAAATGTTCTCTGAACCTAGCAGACTGCAAATATTAGCTAGATGCCATTGTTATTAAAATCCCCTTACCTTAAGATGGAAAAGGCTTGCTTACAAATTGTTTCATTTCTCAGATACAGCACCTATAACAAAACAAATTATGACAATCTCAATCATTCATAATTTCAAACACTCTGCACAAAAATATAAACAAACAAAAAGCACAAATAAAAATAAATAAACCTGGGGCCAGAGAGATAGCATGGAGGTAGGGAGTTTGCCTTGCATGCAGAAGGACAATGGTTCGAATCCTGGCATCCCATATAGTCTCCCAAGCCTGTCAGGAGTAATTTCTTTTTTTTTTTTTTTTTTTGGTTTTTGGGCCACACCCGGCGGTGCTCAGGGGTTAACTCCTGGCTGTCTGCTCAGAAATCGCTCCTGGCAGGCACAGGGGACCATATGGGACACCGGGATTCGAACCAACCACCTTTGGTCCTGGATCAGCTGCTTGCAAGGCAAACGCCGCTGTGCTATCTCTCCGGGCCCAGGAGTAATTTCTAAGTGCAAAGCTAGGAGTAACCCCAGAGCGCTGCCGAGTATGACCCAGAAACCAAATAAAATAAAATAAAATAAAAAATAAAAAAATAAACTTTCTTGGGGCTGGAGAGATAGCATGGAGGTAAGGCATTTGCCTTACATGCAGAAGGACAGTGGTTCGAATCCCAGGATCCCATATGGTCCCTCGAGCCGATTTCTGAGCATAAAGCCAGAAGTAACCCCTGAGTGCAGTGGGGTGTGACCCAAAAACCAAAATAAATAAATAAATAAATAAACCTTCCAATCCCAAAATAATTTACTTATTTATTCATTCTTAATATTGGGCAAGTCTTTGTGATGCTGAAGGCAAATGCTGGCTCTGTACTCAATGGTCATTCCTGGCAGTTCTCAGAGGACCATAGGCCATGCCAGGAATCAAAGCCAGGTCAGCTACATGCAAGGCAAGCACCTTACCTCTATACACTCTCTCTGGCCCCAAATAAATTCTTGATTTTTAATTTGTTGTTGTTGCTGCTGTTGTTGAGTTTTTTTAGACTACACCCAGCATGCTCAGGGTTTACTCCAGGCTCAGTGCTTATGAATTGCTTTTAGTTGGGGTTTGGGCTTTGATATGGGGTTGGGATCAAACCGAAGTAAGTATACTTGCAAGGTAAGTACCCTACCAACTGTACTATTGCTTTAGCTGTTTCCAATTTTTTTGTTTGTTTTTGGGTCACACCCAGCAGCACCCAGGGGTTTGGTTACTCCTTGCTCTGCACGCAGAAGTTACTCCTGACAGGCTCAGAGGACCATATGGATGCTGAGGAATGAACCAGGGTCAGCTGCATGTAAGGCAAATGCCCTACCTAATATACTATCGCTCTGGCCCCTCAAATTTTTTTAAATTGTGATTTACAATAGTGTTAATGGTTGAGTTTCATTGCAGCATCACACCACCATCAGTATCTACTTCCCCCACTATTATCCCAATATCTCCTCCCATCCTATTCCTCCTGTCCATTTTTTGTTTGTGGGACACCTCTAGTGGTGCTCCAGGCTTACACCTGGTTCTATGTTCAGAGATCACTCCTGGCAGTGATTAGGGAATAATATGGAATGCCAGAAACCAAACCTGAGTCAGCTGCTTACTTGCTGTACAAAGCAAATATTTTACTTGCACTACGAACTCTGTAGTTCCACTATCTTCAATTTTTTTTTGACCCAGGATGAACCCAAATCGATCCTTGGTATACCATATGGTCCCCTGAAACTACCAAAAAAATCTATTAAGTACCAAGAGATATACTAACAGATATTAAAAACTCTACCAAATTGGGGCTGACGTTTTAATACAGCTGGTAGGGCGCTTGTCTTGCATGTGGCTGACCCAGATTCAAAGTCTGCAACCCATATGATAACCCAAGCCCACAAGAAAAGATTAGTATGAGCAGAGCTGAGAGTCAACCCTGAGTGCTGCCAAGTATGGCCCTAAAACAAAAACAAAAACAAAAAACCTGTACCAAACCAAAAAAGTAAAATAAAAACTGTAATAACATGGATAAACCCTGAAAACATTATTCTAGATGTAAGTTACCACAAAGGACCAAATATTGTACAATTTATTTATATAAAGTATCTAAAATGACAAAAAGTATTTTAGAAAGAAAGTAATAATTACTTAAAGCTGGAAGATTTAGGAAGCTGAGGAGGACATGTAAGGAATACAAGTTTTATTTTGGGGGTAATAAAATTTTCTAAAATTGGTAGTGCTGAGTTTTAGACAGTTCAAAGTATATTAGATTTAGATTTTTAATTTTTTTGTTTTCGTTTTGATTTGATTTTGTTTGGGGCCACATCCAGAGGTACTCAGAGACTATTCCTGGCTATGAATTTAGAAATCACTTTTAGCAGGCTCAGGTGAACATATGGGATACCAGGGATCACACCTTGGTTGACCACATGGAAAGCAAACACCCTACCCACAGTCACAAACTAAATAGATGAAATGTACAGTATGTAAATGTATCTTTTTCTGGGGGTCCACACCTAGTGACACTCAGGGGCTACTCCTTGTTCTGCACTCAGAAATCGCTCCTTGCTTAAGGGACCAGATGGGATGCTGGGAATCGAACCTAGGTCCATCCTGGGTCTGCCTTGTGTAAGGCAAATGCCCTAGTGCTATGCTATCTCTCCAGCCTCTGTAAGTTTATCTTGATAAAGCCATTTTTAATATGTAAGTACATTTTTAAGGATCAAAGAGATAGTTCCAAGGGCTAAAGCACATTTTACATGTAGGAAGCTTAGTGCTGATCTGGGCACTGTATGCCTCCCCCTCCCCCACAAGCATCACCCAGAACAATTTCTAAACAGTGAACCAGCATAGCCCCTCCCTCTACCCCATTTCTCCCTAGGTATGGTCCCAAAACAGAACAAACAAAACAAAATATAAGTATAAGCCCTATACTATAGGGCTTTGGATGGTAAGAGAGAGATATACTTTTAGAGCCAGAGAGAGATCTCAATGTGTGAGCACATGCTTTGTATAAAGGAGACTCAGATTTAAATCCAGCACCACATGGTCCTAAGTGTCACTGGGAGAAGTTCCAAGCATCACACTAGAAGTGGTCCTCAGTATTGCTCGGTGTGCTCTAAACACCAAACAGAGACTGAAGAGATAGTCTAGCAGGTAGGGCACTTGCTTTGTACATAGCTGATCCAGACTCAACCCCTAGGGTTCAATATGGCCCCCCAAGCCTGCTGAAAATGAGGACAGAGCCAGAAGTAAGCCATGAGTACCGCTAACATGGACCCAAATAAAAACAAGGAAAAAAAGAAAATTAGACGTCATCCAAAGAACGTGAGCCATGAACATTGCCAAGGATGTGAACAGACACAAGGAAAAACAAAGTACATAAAAGATGCTAAAAATCAGGGCCCGGAGAGATAGCACAGCGGTATTTGCCTTGCAAGCAGCCGATCCAGGACCAAAGGTGGTTGGTTCGAATCCCGGCGCCCATATGGTCCCCCATGCCTGCCAGGAGCTATTTCTGAGCAGACAGCCAGGAGTAACTCCTGAGCACCGCCGGGTGTGGCCCCCCCCCAAAAAAAAAAACCAAAACCAAAAAAAAAAAATAGATGCTAACAATCATACTTCAGTTAGATAATAAAGATAATGTTTGCAATATACGATACTGGACCCACATGAAAATCAGCGTATTAAACAATTCAAGGAGAGATGAGCTATGACTAACTTTCCCAACTCCATTCACGGTCCCAACCACATAGCTTAGCTCTTTCTTCCCCTCTCTAGAAAGAGCAAATAGGGCCAGAGAGATGGCTCAATAAGCTGAGTTTATACTTGGACTGTGTTTTATACCCAAGCATGATTTCCCAAGGGCTAGAAGCAACCATGAAGGGCTAAAAATTGTCCCTGAGCACAATCAGTATGGCCCAAAACTAAAAAAAAAAAAAAAAAAAAAAAAGAGGGGCTAGAACAATAGCACAATGGGTAGGGCATTTTTCTAGCACACAACCAATCCAGGTTTGATACTTGGCATCCCATATTGTCCCCCAAGCCCACCAGGAGTGATTCTCAGTGCAGAGCCAAGAATAACCCCAAGCATTGCTAAATGTAGCCTAAAAGAAACAAAGAACATATGACTCTTAAATTCTTCCCAGGCCTAAGATCTCTCAACTATGACAAACAGAATAGATTCTTAAATTGTTCACTTCATACGAAAGTAGTATTGTATGAGAAAGATCTTGATGGATCATTTCTCTTTGCTTGAATTGTTCCAATTTCAGAGTCTCTACAAAAGCTAATTATTTAATTACCTAAAAGCCAATCATAAGGGTTGACAACTTTCTGGAAGACATTCAAATTATGGTGTGAAATCTCCCTTTCAGCACTGGAAAATGTGCTTCCTCTCCTTGCAATGCTTGGCATTATTTATCAGGACAAAAGTCGTCTATTTTCGGACTGAATGCACACATGCTCCCTACCCTCAGTCAGCAGATGAAGAGCAGCTCCCGCTCTGAAGCGAACAGAGGAGGCGGTGATGCTATTGAATAAATGAATGAATGAATGAGGACACAGCTGCTGCAGTGAGGGACAAAAATACTTGTTCCAATGGGCCAGGGAGTCAGGAACTGGGAAAGGACTGTCCACCACCAAAGAACTGAAATCATAGAGCAAAATCAGTAATGTGTGAGCAGCATCAAACACCAGAGCCCAGTGTTGGTTGGAGTTGAGGATGTGCTGGTGACAGCAATAAGTCAGGGGCTACAAAAAGCATTTGAATGATTTTTAAATAAACATTAATAAAACATATATGTATACTAACAAATATTCAAAATAGTAATGCTGGGTTTGGAGATGTGGAGTGATGACAAAGTGCTTGCCTTGATGCATGAGACCTGCATTTGATTCCAAGCATCACAGACACAGACACACACACACACACACACACACACACACAGACACAGACACACACATAGACACACACACAGAGACACGCGCGCCACGCAAAACTGTTATTCTTGCTTTCTGAATATGACTAAAGACTTCACATATTTTTCACTTTTTTTTTTTTTTTTGGTTTTGGTTTTTGGGCCACACCCGGCGGTGCTCAGAGGTTACTCCTGGCTGTCTGCTCAGAAATAGCTCCTGGCAGGCATGGGGGACCATATGGGACACCGGGATTCGAGCCAATCACCTTTGGTCCTGGATCGGCTGCTTGCAAGGCAAACACCGCTGTGCTATCTCTCCGGGCCCCACATATTATTTTTCAATCACTCTTTCTACACAGCCTCATGATGGAGGCATTATTGAGATAATCACCTTCATTCCATAAAGAAAACAATAGTAATTTAGCAAAGTTGCCCAAAGTTAGGGGTTTGATAAGAGGTACCAAAAATTCGGGCCCGGAGAGATAGCACAGCGGTATTTGCCTTGCAAGCAGCCGATCCAGGACCAAAGGTGGTTGGTTCGAATCCCGGTGTCCCATATGGTCCCCCGTGCCTGCCAGGAGCTATTTCTGAGCAGACAGCCAGGAGTAACCCCTGAGCACCGCCGGGTGTGACCCAAAAAATCAAAAAACAAAACAAAACAAGAGGTACCAAAAATTCAAATCCAAGTCTGACTGAATCCAAAGCCCATGTTTTCTATTCTTCTATACTCTGGTTTTTGGGTCACACCCAGCAATGCTCAGGGGTTACTCCTGGCTGTATGCTCAGAAATTGCTCCTGGCAGGCTCGGGGGACCATATGGGATGCCAGGATTCGAACCGCCGTCCTTCTGCATCTAAGGCAAACGTCTTACCACTGTGCTATCTCTCCGGCCCCTACTCTTCTATACTCTTAAGCGTCATATAAACAAACAAACAAAAAAAAAAAACATGAAAGAGTTATATAGGGGCCAGAGTGATAGCATGGAGGTAAGGCCTTTGCCTTTCATGCAGAAGGTCATTGGTTCTAATCCCGGCATCCCATATGGTCCCCCCCGAGCCTGCCAGGAGCAATTTCTGAGTGTAGAGCCAGGAGTAACCCCTGAGCGCTGCCGAGTGTGACCCAAAAAACAAAAACAAAAACAAAAACAAAAAAAAAAAAAGAAAGAGTTATATAACAAATTTTTGGCAGGGAAGGGGCACACACCTGGCAATGTTCAGGGGTTAACTCCTGGCCTTGCACTCAGGAATTACTTCTGGAAGTGTTCAAGGAACCATATGGGATGCTGAGGGAATCCAGGTCAGCCACATACAAGGCAAGTGTCCTACTTTGTTGTGTTATCTCTACAGCTCCTATACTAACTTATATTGATGAAATTTTGAAGTGGTCTTTCTTTTCTTTTTGTTTTGGACCACACTCAGTGGTACTCAGAGCATATCTGCACTGTATCTGCACTCAGGATACTCCTGGAGAGCTTGGGGGACCATATTAGATGCCAGGGATCAAATCTAGGTTGGTCATGTGCTAGGCAAGCACCCTACCTGTTGTGTTATTGCTCCATGTCCTCTTTATTTTTCTTATTTTTTGGTTTTGGGCCACACCAAGTTGTGCTCAGATAGTACTGTAGGTAGGCATTAGCCTTAGACACAGCTGATAGGGTTTAATCTCCACTACCCCATATAGTTCCCCGAGTCCACCAGGAGTGATCCCTTGACACAGAGCCAGGAGTAAGCCTGTGGAGGGCATCCTGAATTGTAAGTGTAACCCCTACCTCTACTCTTACTGTTCTGCATCCTCTCACTTGGTGGAAGCACCATTCTTTCAGTCTCTCAATTTCCTGTAAGCCCTCTGAAAGTACAAATGTAGTTTTAATTCAAACTCTTGGTGCATGCTCCTTCATCTATTCTATCACCTTAAGTCCTAGTCATTAAACAGCCTGAAGCTTTCCTAGCCACTCACACTTGGCTTGGGTACTGCTGTTGGCCAGACATATTGCACCTAAAAGCTTTCATTGGTCTAACAATTCACTAAGTACTTACGTGTTCAATTAGTCTCCCTTTTGTATGTACATGCACACCCACAGTCCCAACCTAGGGCCTCAGACTTGTGAGGCATTTGCTCTGCCAGAGTTATATCCCAAGCCCTAGTTTATTTTGCCAAAAAATATAAGTTATAAACCAAAAAAAAAATACAATGCCAGCCAGTGTGCCACTGATGCTAAAAACAAAGGCATGAAGAAAATAGAAAAATATTTTCTAGATGTCTTCCAGAATTTAACAATTTATAGTAAGAACCCCCCCATATATATATATGGGGGGGTTCTTACTATAAATTATATATAAATTATATATATATATATATAAACCTTTTCCCTGAGTCTTCAAACTCTGCCCTTTTTTTTTGTTTGTTTGTTTTTTGTTTTTTGGGTCACACCCAGCAGTGCTCAGGGGTTACTCCTGGCTCTACACTCAGAAATCGCTCCTGGCAGGCTCGAGGGACCTTTTGTGATGCCAGGATTAGAACCACCAACCTTCTGCATGAAAGGCAAATGCCTTACCTCCATGCTATCTCTATGGCCCCCAGACTTCTTTTTTTATTTTTTTGGTTAAACTCTGCCCTTCTAAGCAATTTGAAATTTGCATCCTCCTATTTCTTATCATGACTTCCTAATTCATTCATGTTTGTCGTTTGTTTCAAAGCTTACTGATATTTGTTCATATGAACTGTGCTGTGTTAGCCTTCACTGTTTTCACTGGAAAATATCTCATTATCTAAGCAATCAGACTCCAAGGCTTTTCGTTCTAGACTGGTTAAGACAATCTTTTGTGATTGCCACTGCTCCCATAACTACATCCTTATAGTGCAAAATAATCCTGGAGAAAAGAATGGTAATCTCAGGGTGGGCAACATTCAAACCTAAGTCTAATAGTCCAGGGACATCCTTTTTTGTTTTGTTTTGTTTTGTTTTGCCATCAATTTTTTTGTGTAAATCAATTCAAAGGGTAAGTCAGTATCCCTAGTGCATTCTGACTTCCACAGATAACATCCTGTCATCTTGACCAATCAATATGTATTCCACGGCCTGATAAATATCAGCATTAGCTTCTTAACTGGGTCCACTCTACTTTATAACTTCTGTTGACACAAAGGGGTAAGTGATTCCACTCAGTTTTACTCCATGAAAGCTGGGTTTACACTCATCTAAAATTTAAGTCAATTTGCTAAAGACCTTTTAAGATCCCACACAATGAGCACTAAGCTAAGCGTTTGAAGTTCTCACTCCAGTTCTTTCCTGCACTTAAATGCCAACATTTGTTCACTACTTATTCATTCAGTATTTATCAGCTACTTGCTTTAATCCCAAGAACACTGTAGGCTGGTTACATAAAGCCATGAAGAAAATACAGCTGCCTCAGGGCTGGAGAGGTGGCGCTAGAGGTAAGGTGTCTGCCTTGGAAGCACTAGTATAGGACTGACCGGTGTCCCAAATGGTCCCCCCAAGCCAGGAGCGATTTCTGAGCGCATAGCCAGGAGTAACCCCTGAGCGTCAAATGGGTGTGGCCCAAAAACGGGTGTGGCCCAAAAACCAAAAGAAAAATACATAAATGAATAAGTTAAAAAAAAAATAAAAAGAGGGCCGGGAAGGTGGCGCTAGAGGTAAGGTGTCTACCTTACAAGCGCTAGCATAGGACAGACCGCGGTTCGATCCCCCGGCGTTCCATATGGTCCCCCCAAGCCAGGGGCGATTTCTGAGCGCATAGCCAGGAGTAACCCCTGAACATCAAACGGGTGTGGCCCAAAAACTAACAAAAAAAAAGAAAATACAATTGCCTCCTTTGTATCTTTTTATGTAGGAAATAGATGTGCAGATTATTTATTTATTTATTACTGACTTGAAGGCCACACCCAGATGTCCTCAGGACTTCTGGCTCTGTGCTAATGATTCACATTCCTGACAGAGACCTGGGGACCATGTTGGGTGCCGGGGACTAAACCTAAACTAAGCTAGCAGTATGCAGGGCAAGGGCCATACCCTTGTACTATCTTTCCAACCCCTATATTATTCTTTTTTTGGGGTCACACCCGGCAGCATTCAGAGGTTACTCCTGGCTCTATGCTCAGAAATCGCTCCTGGCAGGCTCGGAGGATTTATGGGATGCTGGGATTAGAACTAATGACCTGCATGCAAGGCAAACGCCTTACCTTCATGCTATCTCTCCGGCCCCTGTATATTATTCTTTTAATTATTTTTTGAGGATGGCACACTCAGTGGTGCTCAGGGGTTACTTCTGGCTTTGCACTCAGAAATCACTCTTTAGCAGGCTTGGGGGAACAATATGGGATGCCAGGTTGGCAGCATATAAGACAAACACCCTACCCACTATACTATAGTTCTGGACCCCTTTGAAGATGAATTTCACAGATATGAAACTAGAGAGAAGTCAAATAACCTGCTTAAGATCAGAGAGTCAGTAAGAACTAGAATCCATAGACTTTTCCTTATAGAGTATTAACCAGTACTTCCATATAGGCTGAAAATAAAGATGATAATAAATAAGACAGTATATGATTAGATGCCAAGAGATGAATGACCAGCAAGGAGTTCAGAATATAAGCAGACATTTTAGCAGAAGACAGCAAAAAGGTTTATAGAAAAAGATAAGACTTGTGCTGACCTGGAGCATGAAGCATTTGGAGAGTTAGAGATGAAAGAGGAAGTCTCAGTTTCCCCTTGCCTGCTGACAAAAGTGGCTTCATTTTAACTACTTCCATTCTACATTTGACATTATACATTCCTGCAGTTTTCCCTGTCTTCAAAGAGAAACTTGGAAAACTATAACCCAAGGGCATACCTTAGGTCAAAGATTCAATTGTGCCCTGGACCTTAGCTGACTCACAAAAGGCTGAAAGATAAAAACAGGCTGTGCCGGGACAGAAGGTCAACAGAGTCCTAAATAACCAAAAACTTCCATTACTTCTCCCCAGCCTAAATGGGAATGAGGGAATGTTAGAGTTATCTTAACAACATGAAAGGTCCTCAGTTAACAGAATATGTCTAGAAGTGGAGAAGAAAGGGGAACCCTGGGGCCAGAGCAGTAGCACAAGTGGCAAGGTGTGTCTGCCTTGCCTGAGCTAGCCTAGGACAGACCACAGTTCGATCCCACAAGCCAGGAGCTCACAACCAGGAGTAAACCCTGAGCATCACTGGGAGTGGCCTGTAAAACAAAAAAGAAAAAGAAAAAAAAGAAAAAAGAAAGGGGAACTTTTCATCCCTTTTTTATCAGATAAACATTTAATAACAAAAACACAAAGACTCAATTTTCCAATCAAAGATCCCTACAAAACAAGCCATACTTTAATTTAGTCTTAGGCTAAATTCCTCCAGGTAGGGAAGCTTCTTTTTTTATTTTTTCCATTTGATTTTGAGGGCCATAGCCCTCTGGTCCTGTAAGCTTGACCTGCCCTGATAGGGAAATAGTGTGAGTGAGTGAGTGAGTGAGTGAGTGAGTGAGTGAGTGAGTGAGTGAGTGAGTGAGTGAGTGAGTGAGTGTGTTTGGATCACATCCAGCAGTGCTCAGGAATCACTACTGACACTGCCCTCAGGAATTAATCTTGGCAGTGCTCAGGGTACCATATGGGATGCCAAGGACTGAACCCAGGTTGGTCTCATACAAGGCAAATGCCTTTCCTGCTGTACTATCATTCTAGTCCAAAGAGAGTTTCTCTTCTACTTTTCAATGAATCTATCTTTCTGAGTCTAAAAATATTGAAGAACCTGGGAACACTACCATCGTTCCTGCAATGGTAAGAGGGTGAGAACAAGCCAAGTAAGAAGGATCCATAGGCTCAAGGATGAGGAACTCATCAGTGAAGCCCACAGAGAAGTATGGGCTAAGGTTTTGTCATGCAACTGACCCAGGTTTGAATCCCTGAAACTGCCAGCGATCACTATTGGGTACAGAACCAATCTCCTCTCCACCCCAACACCCACCACACACACAAATTTCTGCATTTGTTTAATAAAGAAGAAGTAACAGTGCAGATCAGAAAAGTAAAGGCAGGCGTGAGTAGCCTTCCCTTCAGGAAGAGAAAAGTGAGTTAAGACTTTGAAAAGCTTTATATTTCCTTGGATCTTTTTTTAATTTTTATTATTATTTTAGTTTTTGGGCCACTCTCTAAGTGCTCAGAGATTACTCCTTGCTCTGCACTCAGAAATCACTGGCAGGTTCGGGGGACCTTATGTGATGCTGGGAATTAAACCCAGGTCTGTCCTGGGTCGGCTGCATGCAAGGCAAATGCTCTACAGTTCTGCTACTGCTCCAACCCCCACTCCCTTGGATCTTTAGATGATAGATTATAGACAGCTTTCCAAGAGCTATCAAAGTAGAGAATAGTCAAAAATAGTGTTCCTTGAGGAAAAATAATAATTCCTTCATTTCTCAAAATCTTTTTTTTTTTTTTTTTTTTGGTTTTTGGGTTTTACCCAGCAGTCCTCAGAAGTTACTCCTGGCTCTATGCTCAGAAATCACTCCTGGGAGGCTTAGGGGACCATATGGGATGCCGGGATTCGAACCACCATCCTTTTGCATGCAAGGCAAATGCCCTACCTCCGTGCTATCTCTCCGGCCCAATAAGTCATTATTTTAAGCAACCTGTTACAACTGAAAGAAGACAATAGCACTCTGTTAAGTGGACCCAAACCAGTTCACCAAAGCACTTATGCAGGCTCACAGTTTCTATTAGAGTTCTTAAAATAAAGTATTGCAGGTGAAAACAGAGTTCATTATACTTCTCTCTCTCTCTCTCACTCTCTCTCTCTCATTATACTTCTCTCTCTCTCATTATACCTCTCTCTCTCTCTCTCTCTCTCTTTCTCTCTCTCTCTCTCTCTCGTTTTTGGGCCACACCCAGCGGTGCTCAGAGGTTACTCCTGGCTATCTGCTCAGAAATAGCTCCTGGCAGGCACAGGGGACCATATGGGATGCCGGGATTTGAACCAACCACCTTAGGTCCTGGAACGGCTGCTTGCAAGGCAAACGCCGCTGTGCTATCTCTCAGGCCCCTTTTCTCATTTTTTTAAACTATTCTTTCTGAAGGCACCAGGGTTGACAATACTGTTAATTACACTCTTCATTAGGGCCAACTCGATAGCACAGCTGAGAGAGATCTGCTATCTCATTGCTCCAGACACTAACGTTTCTTTCTATTCCACATACGTGAGAGATTTTCTTAAAATTTATTATGGAAGTGGTGACGAACACACATATAAATGAATAGAGCTAACTTCCTGTCTTCCACAAAATAGTAAACGAAATTATAGATAGATGGGGCCGAAGAGATAGCTCTGCAGTAGGGCTTTTGCCTTGTTTGCGGCTGACCCAGGACAAACCCAAGTTCGATTCCTGGCATCCCATATGGTCCCCTGTGCCTGCCAGGAGCGATTTCTGAGCGCAGAGCTAGGAGTAACCCGAGTGCCACTGAGTGCGGACCGATAGATAGATAGATAGATAGATAGATAGATAGATAGATAGATAGATAGATAGATAGATAGATAGATAGATAGATAGATAGATAATTCTAAAAACTGTTTGTTTTGGTTTGGCTTGGGTGCTACACCTGGGGTTGCTTAGATAGATAGATAGATAGATAGATAGATAGATAGATAGATAGATAGATAGATAGATAGATACATAGATAGACAGACAGACAGACAGACAGACAGACAGACAGACAGACAGACAGATAGATAGATAGATAGATTCTAAAAATAGTTTGTTCTGGTTTGGCTTGGGTGCCACACCCGGGTTGCTCAGATTTTACTCCTGGGCTCTGCACTCGGAAATCAGTCCTGGCGAGATCAGGGATCCCCATATAGGATGTTGGGGATCGAATTCGGATGGACCACATGCAAATCAAACGCCTTACCCACTGTGCTATAACTCAGGCCCAATTTCATAAACTATATATTCTTTTTTTTTTCTCCCGTCCCCTATATACCTTTTTTTTTAACCCATCTATCATCAGGTTGCCTTACATCCTAATCAATTTATTAATTCAAACTATTATTCTTTTTTTTTTTTTTTGGTTTTTGGGTCACACCAGGCAGTGCTCGGGTTATTCCTGGCTCCAGGCTCAGAAATTGCTCCTGGCAGGCACGGGGGACCATATGGGACGCCGGGATTCGAACCGATGACCTCCTGCATGAAAGGCAAACGCTTTACCTCCATGCTATCTCTCCGGCCCCCTATTATTCTTTTTTCTAAAAAAAAAAAAATTCTTTTTCTGGAAATGAATGCCCTGATGCAAAAAATAAAATGACCAGCACAAGGTCACACAGAAACAGCTCGGGACCAAATGCTACTACTGCGCTTCCCAACACGGGGCGGAGCTTTGCTGCGGACCAATGAGCGGCGGAGTTCTGTGAGAGAGGCGGAGCATATGCCTGAGGGGCGGGGCGAGGGCGGGGCGTCAGGAGTTCGGTCCCGGGGAACTAAGAGGAGCCGCGTGTGCTCCAGGGAAGAAGTGTCGGCAGGCTCTCCCTCACACCGGATGTCTGCGTTGGCGACAGCAGCTCCGGGCATCTTCCAGCTCAGCTCTCCCCACCGCCTTCCCTCATCCGAAGCGCTTGGTCCCTTCATTACCTTTGCCAGCGCTCCGCTCATCCTGCTCTAGTGCTGTGGCCTGGAACTGTGCAACGTGAAGCTCGACCCCGGAAGTCCGAAAACGGTGACGGAACAACTCCGGTCGGGTCCGATAACAATATCCGACCGAGATTCTCAAGTCCCGCAGCATCTTGGTTCCGGGCAGCTTCTGAGCCAGACTTTTCTCCCAGGCTCCGCCTTCACTGTGGCTGTCACTCACTGCTGGTTCCCCGGGGAGATCGAAAAGATTGAATTGCTCACTCTGTGTCGTCCGATAGTTTTGCACCCAATTTCTGCCATTTGGTCTCTGTCGTTGACGTTCTCCCATATTTGTTTATAAGTTCCTCAAGGAGAGAAATTCTGATTCATTCATATCAGTGTTAACTACACTAATGACTCCTCACCTCTGTTTAAGAGGTGATTGACGTTAACTGAACCTTCCTGGCTTTCAGTTGTCTCATAATAATTGACAACGATTTTATCGATAGTGGTTATCATTTTGTGCAGTGCATTATTCTGAGAGCATTGCTTAATGTATTCCTTAGAGCACACCAATTAGTGAGATATCACTAGACTTCACACTCTTAAACTGTGATGCTTAGGCCATAAAGGATACAGCAAAAAGATTAATGGACTTATCGAAACTCACCCGCAGCAGATCTGAGTTTCAAAAATCGTTCTCATTTGTGCAAGATGCGTTCCCTCAGACACACCCTGAGAAAAAGCCATTACACACATTTATCTGCCATACATCCATAGCCATTAACTTAGCACTCCTTTATGCCAGTTCTTTGATTGAACCCTGTGGACACAAAGATAAATTAAAACCTGTGAATACAGAACCCTGTGAAGACACCTGACCTGTGCCCTTCATGGATTCACAAATTATTGAATTTCATCAAATACAATTTATGCGGCAAAACAACAGTAAAAAGATAATAGACAATTTGGGCTGGAGCGATAGTACGACAATTTACAAAATGGGAAAAATGTTAGTGATAAACCTCATAAAGTGTTAAAATTAAAAATTTATAAAGAATTCATGCAGCTCAGCAACAAGCCAACAAATATCCAGATTTTTTTTTTAAGTTCTTAGGTTACACTTAGCTATGTTCAGGGCTTACTCCTGGTTCTTCACTCAAGAATTACACCTGCAGGGCCTGAGCGGTAGCACAGCAGTAGGGCATTTGCCTTGCAGGCGGCTGACCCAGAGTGGACCTGGGTTCAATCCACGGCATCCCATATAGTCTCCCAAGGAGCGATTTCTGAGTGCACAGCCAGGAGTAAACCTGGCCAGGAGTAAACCTGGGTGTCACGAGATGTGGCCCCAAAACAAAAAGAAAAGAAAAAAGACTTACACCTGGCAGTACTTGGAGAAATTATGTGAGTTGCTGGGGATCAAACCTGGGTCAAACACATGTACCCTACCTGTTGTGCTATCTCTCTGGCTCAAATAACCTGATCTTTTTTTGTTTGTTTGTTTTGCTTTTGGTCACACCCAGTGATTCTCAGGGGTTACTCCTGACTCTGTGCTCAGAGGTTATTCCTGGCAGTGCTCCGGGTACCATATGAGATGCTGGAGATCGAAATCAGGAAGACCCAGGTTGGCCATATGCAAGGCAAACACCCTACCTGCTGGGCTATTGCTCCAGCCCATAACCTGATTTTTTAAAAGAATAAAATGAACAAGTTATACATAGAGGGGAGCAATTACACTAGCAGTCTAGGGGTCAAGCAAAGGAGATATGGGATGTATGCTGGGACTAGGGATGGAGGGAGGACAACATTGGTGGTGGGAATGGTCCTTTTTTATTGTCACTATGTACCTTAAATATTACTGTGAAAGATTCGTAATTCACTTTGGTCACAAAAATTATTTAAAAATAAAGGATAGGGGCCGGAGAGATAGCATGGAGATAAGGCATTTGCCTTTCATGCAGAAGGACAGTGGTTCGAATCCCGGCATCCCATATGGTCCCCTGTGCCTGCCAAGGGCGATTTCTGAGCATGGAGCCAGGAGTAACCCCTGAGCGCTGCCGGGTGTGACTCAAAAACGAAAAAAAAAAAAAAAATAAATAAAGGATAAATGACCAAATAAACACATCTCATACTCATCTTTCTCTCTCTCTTCTATCTTCTATCTTCTCTCTTTCTCACTTCTCCGTCTTTCTCTCTTCTGTCTCCTCTCTCTTCTCTCTCCCTCATCCCCTCAATTGATCTACTTACCATAAGCATTTCTCAAAAGAAGTCATACAGGGGCCGGGAAGATGGCGCTATAGGTAAGGTGTCTGCCTTGCAAGCGCTAGCATAGGACGGACCGCGGTTCGATCCCCCGGTGTCCCATATGGTCCCCCCAAGCCAGGGGCGATTTCTGAGCGCATAGCCAGGAGTAACCCCTGAGCGTCAAAACAGGTGTGGCCCAAAAACAAAAAAAAACAACATACAAATGACCAATAGGTGTATAAAAATATTCATCTACACTAAGCATCAGGAAAAATCAAATTTAAAAAAATCACAGTGAGTTACCACATCACACCTGTTAGAATTATAACTTGTCAAACAAAAAGGTAACAACTGTTATCTAGGATTTGTGGGGGAGGAAAAATGTAACTAGTTTCACAATTATAAAAACAGTACAAAGTACAAAGTTCCCTCAAAAACTTAAAAAATACAAATACTGGCCGGAGAGATAGCACAGCTGCGTTTGCCTTGCAAGCAGCCGATTCAGGACCAAAGGTGGTTGGTTCGAATCCCAGTGTCCCATATGGTCCCCCGTGCCTGCCAGGAGCTATTTCTGAGCAGACAGTCAGGAGTAACCCCTGAGCACCGCCAGGTGTGGCCCAAAAAACAAAAACCAAAAAAAAAAAAAATACAAATACCACTGTCTGTAGTTGCTAAAATAGCCATCTCACTCTAGGTATGTATGTATGTATGTATGTATGTATGTATGTATGTATGTATGTATGTATGTATGTATGTATATGTATATTTATATACATATATCCAAAAGGAGTAAAGAAAATTTCAAAGAAATGGTTATACTCTCAATAAGAGCACTATCATTAATAATACCTAACATAATGAATAAATCTTAAGTATTCATCAATATATATAAAGGATAAAGAAAAAATATATGTAATCATTCATCCTTTAGAAATAAGTTCTGGGGGCCCAGAGAGATAGCACAGTGGCGTTTGCCTTGCAAGCAGCCGGTCCAGAACCAAAGGTGGTTGGTTCGAATCCCAGTGTCCCATATGGTCCCCCGTGCCTGCAGGAGCTATTTCTGAGCAGACAGCCAGGAGTAACCCCTGAGCACCGCCGGGTGTGACCCAAAAACTAAAAAAAAAAAAAAGAAAGAAAGAAATTCTGTGGGGGGGGGTAATAAAAAAATAAAAAGAAATAAGTCCTAAGTCCTGGGGCCGGAGAGATAGCATGGAAGTAGGGCTTTTGCCTTGTATGCAGAAGGACAGTGGTTCGAATCCTGGCATCCCATATGGTACCCCGAGTCTGCCAGGAGTGATTTCTGAACGTAGAGCCAGGAGTAACCCCTGAGCACTGCCGGGTGTGAACCAAAAAAAAGTCCTAACATTTGTGACAGCTTGCATGAGTCTGGAAGACATTATGTCAAATGAAATAAGTTGAAAGACAAACATTATATGATATTATTTTTTATGTTTGTTTTCTGGTCACACCCAGTGACATTCATGGGTTACTCCTGGCTTTGTGCTCAGAAATCACTCCTGGCAGGTTCAGGAGACCATATGCAATGCCAGGATTCGAACCACCATCCATCCTGGATTGGCTGCGTACAAGACAAACACCTTACCACTGTGTTATCTCTCCGGCCCTGTTAGGGCATACCTAAGCTTTTAGGGGTCTCATCCCACTAAATGTATCTTCAGATTTTCCTGGTGGGTTGAACTAATTTAACCCCCATGGGGTTCCTCAAAAGGCCCGCTGTGGATGCCTTTTTCCCCTGCGTGGATGGTTGAGGAATTTCCAAAGAGATGCCTGGCAGTACATTTTCAGCCAGTATTTGACTATCTCTCCTTTGTATATATCAGGCAAAATAATGGTCTCTATCAAATAATTTGGCTCAGAAATTCCAGCACCAAAAATTATTTGAGAACCCCTTTTCTGGATAATAGCCAGCCCTAAAAGTTAAGACAATACCTTTCTCTCTTTTTCAAATATGTCCTTGCAGATGCATTTTTCCAGTAATCAAGGGCGTAACCAGAATGCAGATCCTGGCTATTGACAATTGACCTTCCTTTAGAAATAGGGAAATTCGGGGCTGGCGAGGTGGTGCTAGAGGTAAGGTGTCTGCCTTGCAAGCACTAGCCAAGGAAGGACCTCGGATCGCGACCGAGGTTCGATCCCCTGGCGTCCCATATGGTCCCTCCAAGCCAGGGGCAATTTCTAAGCGTTTATCCAGGAGTAACTCCTGAGTATCAAACGGGTGTGGCCCGAAAGACCAAAAAAAAAAAGAAATAGGGAAACTCATTTTTGCAGATTTGGCTCCTTCCTTTACTTAACCTCTAAAACAATAGAGTCCAGTCTAGTAAAGATCAAGTTCCTAGATATTTTCTACTCCCTCCTAATCCTAATTTTGCACTTAAAGTAAGCTTGCAAAGAGTTACCTTAAGTTGTGACCTTCTCTTTTGTAACCTAAAATTTTTACAGTCACACCCATACAGGAGTCTCAAACTCGAGGCCCACGGGCCCGTTTGCGGCCTTCTGTACAACATTACAACATTTTGTGGCCCTGCCCTAGAGGAATCTTTTGTTTCGTTTTGTTCTAGTTGTTTGGGTCACCCCCCCCCCCAATGTTCAAGGCTTACTACTGACTTTGCACTCAAGAATCACCCCGACTTTGCCTCCTGAGGCCCCCAGGTAAAATGAGTTTGAGACCCCTGGTAGGTATTGTTACTGTTGTACTATGCTTTGTGATTATAATTATTATTTACCTCTGGCTAATTTTGCCCCTATAAATTCCCCTGCTCAAAAAATTAAACTTGTCGCACTCCTGCCAGAAAAACGTGTTGATCCCACATGCTCTGTGTGTGGTTTCATTATTTTATATTTCATATTTCGCCGTCCGTGCAACCCACTCTCCCCAAAGTGGATTCACTAAAATCTCACTGATGACTGTAGGACAGAAGCCGCCTATAGCACGGCTCCACATGATCTTACTTAAACAAATCTAAAACAAACTCAGAGTATTGGTTACAAGGGTTTGTGGCAAAGGGTTGGGGGACAGAAAATATTGGTCAAAAATTACAAACTTCCAATATTACGAGATACCAAATTTAAAGAATGATGCCTATAGTAATGTATGTGAAGTGAGTTGTTAGTGTTAAAATGTTTCTGAGGATCAAATCAAGAGCCTCATACTGTAAGACAGGCACTTTTCTACTGTCCTACCCTGACCCCTGCCTGATACCTGCCTATTGTTAATAACACCTTATAGAATATCTGAAATGTACTAAAAGAGTAGATTTTTTTTGGGGGGGGGTCACACCCGCTTGATGCTCAGGGGTTACTCCTGGCTAAACGCTCAGAAATTGCTCCTGGCTTGGGCGGACCATATGGGAAGCTGGGGGATCGAACCGAAGTCCTTCCTTGGCTAGGCCTTGCAAGGCAGGCACCTCACCTCTAGCGCCACCTTGCCGGCCCCTAAAAGAGTAGCTTTTAAGTGCTCTCATCAAATTCATAAATAAAGTCTCTAGTTGAGGAAATGACATTCACTAGCTGGGCTGTAAATAAAATTGTTTTGTTTTGAGGCCACATCCATCAGTGTCTAGGGATTACTATGAACTGTATTCTCAGTGACTATTTCTGTGGTACAAGGGAACCTTAAAAATTGACAGAGGGAGGGCCCAGAGAGATAGCACAGCGGCGTTTGCCTTGCAAGCAGCCGATCCAGGACCAAAGGTGGTTGGTTCGAATCCCGGTGTCCCATATGGTCCCCCGTGCCTGCCAGGAGCTATTTCTGAGCAGACAGCCAGGAGTAACCCCTGAGCATCGCCGGGTGTGGCCCAAAAACCAAAAAAAAAAAAAAAAAAATTGACAGAGGGGCCGGAGAGATAGCATGGAGGGAAGATGTTTGCCTTGTGGGCAGAAGGTCGGTGGTTCAAATCCCAGCATCCCATATGGTCCCCCAAGCCTGCCAGGAGCAACTTCTGAGCATAGAGCCAGGAGTAACCCCTGAGCACTGTAGGGTGTGACCCAAAAACCAAAAAAAATAAAATAAAAATTGACAGAGGTTGAATCTGGTAATCTGCATGCGAGGTAAGTGACTTATCTAGTGTACTATCATTCCCGATCTAATAATCTTTTTATTATGCCAAGACATCATGCTATACACTCAAGCACGATTTCCATTTTATTCTCCTTCCCTCCCCTTAGCAGTTTTTTTAGACCACATCCAGTAGTACTCAGGATTTATTCCTGGCTTTGCACTCAGGGATTACTACTGGCAGTGCTAAGAGTATAATGTGGTACAGGTCCAGATTAGCCATGTGTTATACAAGTGCCCTACCCACTGGACTACCAATCTAGCCCCTGCAATTGTTAGGATGACTGGGGGTATCATATGCACACACGTGGTTGCGTTACTCACACATTTTGGTTGTGATGCTCATACTCTCAGCCCAGAGCTTGCTAGAGATTGCACTCTTTTAGATGCACAGTTCATGTACCTTAACGAAGTCACACTTTAAATTGTGATGCTTATGCCCATTCTAGTGGTAATAATTGCTGTGGATCACACACCTTATTTCTGTTGACCATGTACAACAGGTTGGAGTACTCCAGAGAGCACACTTTGTTGTGGTGCTGGGCGTTCCAAATAGCAAAATCATGCAGGTGAACTTGATGCATATGGGTAGCACTGGGGATACAATTCTCAAGCAATCTGATCCCCCGAGCCCTACCTTGAGTGATCCCTAAGTGCAGAGCTAGAAATAAGCCCTGAGCATCACCTTGTGTGTCCCAAAAACTAAAAAGAAAGAAAAATAAGGTACTTTTTTAATTTGGAGCCAGGCTCCAGCAATTTTAATCACTGAAAGCAGCTTATAGAGATTAGTAGAAAGGCCAAATAATAGACAAGTAGGGAGGAAAAAGAGAATTCCAATAACAATGATAAATATATTCTGTGGATGAAAGAGGTATGTAGAAACAAACTTAAAATCCAATGAAATAGGGGCCGAGAAATAACCTGGAGGTAGGGCATTTGCCTTACATCCAGAAGGACGGTGGTTCGAATCCCGGCATTCCATATGGTCCCCGAGCCTGCCAGGAGCGATTTCTGAGCATAGAGCCAGGAGTAACCCCTGAGTGCTGCTCGGGTATGACACGAAAAAAAAAAAAGAGAGAAACAAAACAAAAAAATCCAATGAAATAATGTGCAGCTATTTTCATTGTCCTCATTATTATTACTGAATATCTTGTTATTATTCTTAGCAAGGAAAAGGTACAAAATTGGCCAATTTTGGGCCAGAGAGATTGTGCCAATTGGGTCAGAGAGATTGTGCAAGAGTTAAGGTACTTGCCATGCATCCCAAGATTTTATCTTGGACACCATTAAGGTCCCCAGAACACAGCCAGGGGTCACATCTGAGCAAAGAACCAGGAATAGTTGCCTATCATCATTGAGTATGTGTGGCACAAATCCCTGCAGAAAATAAAATGAAGCAAAACTGATGAATATGAAGAGAGTTTCATGACAGGGAATTTGCTTTGTTGTTGGAATCCCTGCTATGATTTCTTATTCTGTTTTGCATCATTTCTGCAAATGATGAAATTTCAAGGAGCTACAAAGAGCTGCGTAAGTAAATCTATGTCCCCCAAAGGTACCCCCAACCCCCAGGGATAGAGTTGCTATGAGAACATCTAAAGAGAAAAGTACATGGTTAAGTGATACTCTGAACATAATGTACTTCACAAAGTGATTATTCAATAAAAAGTAGCCACCATCAATTACTATGAGCCCATTGGAGGTCAGAGAGTTACTTTAGGTTAATCACCACTTAAACTGAGGTTCAGATCTCTACATCTTGTGCAAGTCACTAAAATGAGCTAATAAGACCAAATTTCATTCCTTAAGGTCACATTTAAAACTGGGACTAAATACTAATAAGTAATAAACAATAAGATGAGAGAGAGGATTCGGTAAAAAAAAAAAAAAAAAAAAAAAAAGAAAGTGCTGAGAAAACAGATGGCAAATATTTCTGCTTTAAGAAATAACAACATCATACATCCTTCATGACAGTGACTGATTATGGCTGCATGGGTGTCTAAACTGTTGTGATCCAGAGAGATGGCTCAATGGGCTGAAATGCATGCTTTTCATACAAAAGGCCTGATGCAGCCCATAGCAGTTCCTGAACCCAACAGGGTGTGGCACCCAAGGCAAAAAATAATTTATTAAAAATTAATAAAATATGTTGAAATTTTAGACAAGTATTGTATGTTTTTGGATCACACTCTGAAGTCTCCAGGGTTACTCCTTGCTCTATGCTCAGGGATCACTCCTGGCTGTGCTTGGAGGACCATATAAGATGCCAAAATCAAACCCAGGGCCAGCGTGATAGCACAGCTGTAAGATGTTTACCTTGCATGCGGCCAACACCGGATGGACCCCAGTTCAAATCCGGCATCCCATATGGTCCGTTCCCCGCCCCCTATCCCAACTTGCCAGGAGCGACTTCTGAACGCAAAGCCAGGAATAACTCCTGAGCGCCGCTAGGTGTGACCCCCCAAAAAAACAAAACAAAACAAAAAAGAAAAATCAAACTTAGGTTGGCTGCATACAAGACAAGTGCCCTACCTACAAGTGCTATCATCTTGGTCCAGAATTTTTTTGTATGCAAAGTTTTATTTAGGAACAATGAAAGAGAAAAAGAATCCCTTTAAGTAACATAAAAGTTACTGCAGAGTTGGGGCCGGAGAGATAGCATGGAGGTAAGGTGTTTGCCTTTCATGCAGGTCATTGGTTTGAATCCTGGCACCCCATATGGTTCCCCGTGCCTGCCAGGAGCAATTTCTGAGCCTGGAGCCAGGAATAACCCCTAGTGTGATCCAAAAACCACAAAAAAAAAAAAAAAAAAGAAAAAGAAAAAAATTACTGCAGAGCAATAGGACATGAATTCTATCTCCAGCACCCTATGTGGTCCCCCAAGCCCCAACAAGAATGATCCCTGAGTGCAGAGCCAATAGCAAGTCCTGAGCACCTTAGATGCAGCCAGGAAGGAAGGAAGGAAGGGAAGGAGGGAAGGAGGGAAGGAGGGAAGGAAGGAAGGAAGGAAGGAAGGAAGGAAGGAAGGAAGGAAGGAAGGAAGGAAGGAAGGAAGGAAGGAAGGAAGGAAGGAAGGAAGGAAGGAAGGAAGGGAGGGAAGGAGGGAAGGAGGGAAGGAGGGAAGGAGGGAAGGAGGGAAGGAAGGAAGGAGGGAAGGAGGGAAGGAAGGAAGGAAGGAAGGAAGGAAGGAAGGAAGGAAGGAAGGAGGGAAGGAAGGAAGGAAGGAAGGAAGGAAGGAAGGAAGGAAGGAAGGAAGGAGGAATTACGTATCCCAAGTTGGGATGTCAGTGTCTCCAGAATGAGAACATGTCTAGAAATAACTTTGTTTTTTGTTTTTTTGTTTGAGTCACACCCAACAGTTCTCAGGGGCTACTCCTAGATCAGTGTTCTGACTTGCTCCTGATAGTGTTCAGAGGACCATATGTGGTCCTGAGATTGAACCTGGTTTGGATACATGCAACACAAGCAACTTCCCTTCTTGCTGTACTATCTCTTTGGTCTTTCTATCTTCTTTTATAAATCCTATGTAATATTTTCAGTGGTAGAATGATATGATCACTTTGAGGATGACAAAGCTAAAGGAATTTGCCTTATCTAAATTTAAACAACCTACATCTAATTAAAAATAGGGTAATGAGGGGCCAGAGAGATAGCATGGAGGTAAGGCGTTTACCTTTCATGCAGAAGGTCATCGGTTCGAATCCCAGCGTCCCATATGATCCCCCGTGCCTGCCAGGAGCAATTTCTGAGCACGGAGCCAGGAAAAACCCCTGAGCACTGCCGGGTGTTACCCAAAAACCACACACACACACACACACACACACACACACACACACACAAATAGGGTAATGATAATAGATTTTTAGCTCTGAAATATCCCTTCTTATGCTTATAATAAATAGCAAAAGCAGGGGACGGAGAGATAGCATGGAGGTAAGGTATTTGCCTTGCATACAGAAAGTCGGTGGTTCGAATCTCGGCATCCCATGTGATCTCCTGAGCCTGCCAGGAGCGATTTCTGAGCATAGAGCCAAGAATAACCCCTGAGCACTGCCGGATGTGACCCAAAAACAAACAAATAAATAAATATCAAAAGCAAACTCAAATCTCTGAAGTCTCCCCATTGACAGCTCTAGATCTCAACATTTAAAGTTGGATCACAAGCAATTTTACTGAAGAACCAGCAATGAAGTAAACCTTTCCCCCAAAGAAGGCTAAATACACAATCACACTGATCTTTACTTCAGCCATTCATTTCTCCTTAACTTAATTCATTTATCTTATACTTAGCCTTGTACTACATAGTCTTAAGAGAGCAGTTTTCGTATTTTATTTGTATCTCGAGCATTTGTCACAGATCATGAAATGAAAAGAGGCTCTAAGAAATGTTGATTTAATTGTGTTAATATTTAGATTGTGTTAATATTTACATGTAATTATGAAATTTTTAATTTCCCCAATTTTTATATCACACATAAAGCAGTATGGAGGAACTTTGATTTTCTGTATTAATATTCATAAGCCAGCCTTCTTTAAAACCAAAAAGAAAAAAAGAGAAAGAGAGACCTGCTCATGTCCTCTGCATAACCACATCAGAGAAAGCCTTAGGGATCAAGAGAGAATAAAGGGAAGTCCTTTGAATGAGCATATTTGATCTCAGGTTAAATTTCCTTTAAAGTAATAATTCTATGGTACCTATTATAAAAAGTTTCCCAAGGGTGCCAAATAGCTTTCATTTACGGCATAAGTGAAAGTATATGCATTAAGCTACCTCAAATTGAAATGATTTTAATGTCAGTGGGAATTTTCTGCTTCCATTTTTGGGTATGGTTTTGGCACAAAGAACATCATTCTTAAGGAGAGGGAAACAAAAGGCCAGAAAAGGGAGAGGATTGGCTGCCTAGGAAAACCAGGAGGGATGGTGTGACCCCAAGCTTGTTCTTTACCTGACTTTTTTTTTTCCCCCTGATAGTCAGATGCTGCCTTAGTTCCTACCTGACTTTTTTTTTTTTTTTTAACAAGACTGAGGTAAGTGAGTGGAGATTGCTTAACTCTGGAGAGAGGGAAAAAGGATGATGAAAGAGGCTGCAAGAAGGAAGCTCAAGTGGTTACTGAGAACACAGAGACAGGTGTAAAGGGAGGGAAAGAGAACAAAGAACAACCCACCAGGCAGCAAGGACAGAAACTCTAGAAAGAATTTTTCTAAGGGGCCAGAGTAATAGCATGGAGGTAGGGCGTTTGCCTCGCATATTGAAGGACGGTGGTTCAAATCTCGGCATCCCATATGGTCCCCCGAGCCTGCCAGGAGCGATTTAACCCCTGAGCGCTGCCGGGTGTGACCCAAAAGCCAAAAAAAAAAAAAAGAATTTTTCTAAAGAGAATTCCAGAACCAGAAAGCAGATGGAGCCAGTCCAGGCCCCAGCACAGGGACACTGGGCCCCCAGCAAGATTGTTTTGTCTACCCTCCTCCCACCCCTTGTAGGTTTGCACTAAACCATAGCTTTCACCATCACTCAAAAAGTTTTGTTGTTGTTGTTGTTGCTAGTATTTGTCTCTGATTTTATGCTACATGGCCAGTGCTCAGGGCTTACTTGTGGTTCTGCATTCAAGGACCACTCTGGTGGTTCTCAGGGGACATATGGGATACAAGGGATCAAACTGGGTTACGGAGAGTGCCTTATACTCTGCTCAGTTTCTCTGGCACCAAGGTATTAATAGCTCAGGTGTTTTGTTTGTTTGTTTGTTTGTTTGCAAGGCAAACACCACTGTGCTATCTCTCCGGGCCCTCAGGTGTTTTTTTGTATTGGTTTAGTTTGGTTTGGTTTTGGTTTGGGGACCACACTCAGCTGTGCTTAGGGCTTATCCTGGGTCTGCACTCAAGGATCAGTCCTGGTGTAGCCTAGGGGACCATATGAAGTGACAAGTATTGAATGAGAGTTTGCAATATGCAAGGCAAGTGTCCTACCCACTGTACTACCTTTTCCAAGAACTTATTTTGAACTAGAAAGAATTCCCTGTGTTGTTACTACCCGAAACTCAAAAATCTCATATCTACCAGGAAGCAAAAACAAAATAAACAACAACCAAATAAAAAAACAAACCCGAGCCCAGAGAGATAGCACAGCGGCGTTTGCCGTGCAAGCAGCCGATCCAGGACCAAAGGTGGTTGGTTCAAATCCCGGTGTCCCATATGGTCCCCCGTGCCTGCCAGGAGACAGACAGCCAGGAGTAACCCCTGAGCACCGCCGGTGTGGCCCAAAAACAAACAAACAACAAAAACAAACAAACAAAAACAAAAAACAAAAAAACCCCAGAATTTGCTCTAGCAAACTTCTTATAGTCTAAAGTGTAATTATTCTGCCTAGCAACCTAGGATTAAAAGATGAAAGTGTGGGCCCGGAGAGATAGCACAGCGGTGTTTGCCTTGCAAGCAGCCAAACCAGGACCAAAGGTGGTTGGTTCGAATCCCGGTGTCCCATATGGTCCCCCGTGCCTGCCAGGAGCTATTTCTGAGCAGACAGCCAGGAGTAAACCCTGAGCACCGCCAGGTGTGGCCCAAAAACCAAAAAAAAAAAAAAAAAAAAAAAAAAAGATGAAAGTGTGGGACTGGAGAGATAGCATGGAGGTAAGGCATTTGCCTTGCATGCAGAAGGACAGTGGTTAGAATCCCGGCATCCCGTATGGTCCCCCAAGTCTGCCAGGAGCGATTTCTGAGTGTAGAGCCAGGAGTAACCCCTGAGTGCTGCCGGGTGTGATAAAACAAACAAACAAACAAACAAACAAAAACAGATGAAAGTGCCAGTTTTACAAAATCATGATGTAGAGATAGATTTGTTTTAGTTTTAGGGCCACACCTGAAGTTACCCCTGACTCTGTGCTCAGGAATCACTCCTGGCAGTGTTCAGGGGTTCATATGGGTTATCTGTGATCAAAGCAAGCACAACGCCTGTTATACTATTATGCTGGCCCCTACTGATGCAGATTTTGAAACGAACTCCTCATAATACAGTAATACTTCCTTGATATGTTGCAGGAGGAACTTCTAATCTCCCTGACTGCTTCATTCTTAAAATGAAAAAAAATTTTTTGTTTTGTTTTGTTTTTGAGTCACACCTGGCAGCATTCAGGGGTTACTCCTCGCTCTGTGCTTAAAAATCGCCTCTTGCAGGCACGGGAGACCTTATGGGATGCCGGGATTCAAACCAGAGTCTGTCGTGTGTTCGCTGTGTGCAAGGCAAGCGCCCAACCACTGTGCTATCTCTCTAGCTCCTGAAATTAAAAATTTTTAATTAAAAATGTCCACATTTTTACCTCCATGTCTATTGCCCAAAATATAATCATCGCCTCTCTCTCACCTTCCTATTGGACTGTCCTAATTAACCTATCATCTCTTTTTTTTTTTTTTTTTTTTTTTTTTTTTTTGGTTTTTTGGGTCACATCCGGCGGTGCTCAGGGGTTACTCCTGGCTGTCTGCTCAGAAATAGCTCCTGGCAGGCTCAGGGGACCATATGGGACACCGGGATTCGAACCAACCACCTTTGGTCCTGGATCGGCTGCTTGCAAGGCAAACACCGCTGTGCTATCTCTCCGGGCCCTAACCTATCATCTCTTAGTCTCATCCCCATTCCAATTTATTACCAAAAGCAGTCTTCCTGGAGCACAGATTAAAGAAACAGGAAAGAGGGGATGGATCAAGTAGAATAGTACACAACTGATATGTGCAAGGTCTTAAGTACCACCTCTGGCACCACAAGGACTCCCAGCACTGCCATAGGAGGCCCTGGGGCCCCTATAAAAAAATAAACCAGAGGGTTGGAGTGATAGTGGAGTGGCTAGGGCACTTGCCTTCCATGCATCCAATCCAGGTTCAATACCCAGTATCCCATATGATCCCTGAGCCCACCAGGAGTGATCCTTGAGTACAGAGCCAGGAGTTAGCCCAGAGGACAGCTGGGTGTGGCATCAAAAAAAATAAATAGGGGCCGGAGAGATAGCATGGAGGTAGGGTGTTTGCCTTGCATGCAGAAGGACGGTGTTTCGAATCCTGGCATCCCATATGGTCCTCCGAGCCTGCCAGGAGTAGCCCCTGAGTGCTGCTGGGTGTGGCCCAAAACCCAAAAATACATAAATAAATTTTTAAAAATGGGGCTAGGGGGCGGGAATGAGAGATATCATGAAGGTAAGGCATTTGCCTTGCATGCAGAAGGACAGTGGTTGGAATCCCGGCATCCCATATGGTCCCCCGAGCCTGCCAGTAGCAATTTCTGAGCATAGAGCCAGGAGTAACCCCTGAGTGCTGCTGGATGTGACCCAAAAACCAAAAAAAAGGGGGGGCTGGAGAGATAGCACAGCGGTAGGGAGTTTGCCTTGCAAGCGGCTGACACAGGACCAATGGTGATTCGAATCCCGGCATCCCATATGGCCCCACATGCCTGCCAGAGCGATTTCTGAGCAGATAGCCAGGAGTAACCCCTGAACGCAGCCGGGTGTGGCCCAAACACCAAATAATTAATTAATTAATTAATTAAAAAGTAAAAATAAAAATAAAAACAAATCTAGGAGATTATGTAGAGGTTAAAGTTCATGCCTTGCATGTCCTAGGACCAGGTTCTTCCTCTACCACCAGAGCACTACCAGGTGCCAGCATCACATGCTAGGGCTCTCACATTAAACCACAAGTTCAGTAGGCTGAGTATTACCAGGAATGGCCTGAGCACTTCTTGAGAAGTTCCTCCAAAAAAATAAAATAAAATAAAACACACAAACACACATACCTTTCAGTAACTATAAACAACCACTAAATCTAACATCATTTAGAAGAAGAAGAAGAAGAAGATGAAGAAGAAGAAGAAGAAGAAGAAGAAGAAGAAGAAGAAGAAGAAGAAGAAGAAGAAGAAGAAGAAGAAGAAGAAGAAGAAGAAGGAGAAGAAGAAGGAGAAGAAGAAGGAGAAGAAGAAGAAGAGGAGGAAGAGGAAGAGGAGGAGGAGGAGGAGGAGGAGACAATGACAGGGCCATGGGTGTAGATCAAGGACATACAATATGTATAGATCTGAGTTTGAGCCTTAGAAGAGAACAGAAAATTAGTGTGATTTCTCTCAGTGGAAATGAGAATGAGAATGAGGACTTGATTAATACTCATACTTCTCTTTTTTTTCTATTTAAAAAAAATATGGAACGCTTCACGAATTTGCATATCATCCTTGTGCAGGGGTCATGCTAATCTTCTCTGTATAGTTCCAATTTTAGTATATGTGCTGCCAAAGCAAGCACAACCCCTAATACTTTCGAGAAGCCTGGCCTTTAAAGAGAGCTTGTCTCAACACAAGTCTACAAAAAACTTCAAGCAAGTGAGTCAGGTTTTTGACTAGACTTCCTCACATCAAAAGGCGGTGTCAGGAATTCCCAGCACTGGTTCTTGCACAGCATTTAGTAACCTGTCAGTTTCCGTAGGGAGGCAGTAATGAGTAATTCTTTGGGGGAACCTACTGATCTTTGCTTGCCAGTAGGCATCACCTTCACTTCATGTGCCACAACAAACCCCAAGTAGGCACATTCAGACCACTGGACCATATGCAGTTCTTAGAGCCAAGCCCAACATTTCCTGGCAACAGAGGAGGCAGTTACCGATAGGACAGAGGCTTTCAGAGCCTACAAGTAATGATTAAAATTCCTGATCTGGCTTCCTTCTGGGAGTTAGCCATGATGTAAACTCTATCCTGTGCTGACTTCCTTTTGCTCAGGCACAGATCCCTTACAAACCCCTTCCTGCAATAAATTTTGCCTGGAAAGAAAGTTAATGGATAAAGAAATAAGATTTCTAGGTCAGGGGATCATTAAAACTAGATTCCAATTTAATCTTCAGTTCTATGTAGGATCACCTGAATCACTGAATGTAGTGCTGGACACTAGCTGATGTGACTATAGAAACCCCCAGCATGGTGATTTCCTAGTGACTCCTTTGGTCCCTGGCTCTGCAGATTTCAAGCTGCACCACATCCTTAGGCCTTAGCATTGAGATGTTTTAGCAAGTAGACTACATACGGATCACTCAGAGTGGTTGGTTCCCAGGTACACTGAGCACTACTTGGAAATCTCCTTCCAAAAGTAATAAATTTACTATTTCAACCAATTCTGTTCCTTTCCCATTGCTTTTAATATTATAATAACTCTATTCAATGTATTTTCTCTCCCTATGGACTTTATTTACAGATGTGTTTCATATGATCACTATACTGTGACTCTTTATCTTAGCGTTCTTTCTGACTCAACATTGTTTCTCCCAACATCTCCAAAGCATCTCAGATTGGAGGCATCAGAAACCATGTGTGGATGAAGATAGGAGCTTGCTGAGGAATACCTTGGGTCTTCTTGTTTGTTGATCAAGAAATAAATGACTCTAGGGCTAGAGAGTACAGGTACAGTTGGGAAGGTGCTTGCCTCAAGCACGGCTGACCTTGGTTCACTCCTCCAAATTAACAAGGGTTACTGCTGAGCATAGAAATAGAGCCAAGGGCCCGGAGAGATAGCACAGTGACGTTTGCCTTGCAAGCAGCCGATCCAGCACCAAAGGTGGTTGGTTCGAATCCCGTTGTCCCATATGGTCCCCTGAGCCTGCCAGGAGCTATTTCTGAGCAGACAGTCAGGAGTAACCCCTGAGCACCGCCGGGTGTGCCCCCCACCAAAAAAAGAAATAGAGCCAAAAATAGCCCCTGAGTATGGAGTCCCCAAACACTACCTGACCTCTTTCCCCCAATTAGGTGATGATCCATAATCAGATTTTTTACAATCTCCCCTCCCTATCCCCAGCAATATCTATCCCCAAGGTAACTTGGATACCAAAAGTTACTTCTCTCATATAAAATAAATTCATGGAAGACCTCCCCTATCCTGATTCTCTGCCTAATTAGAATGGGTAGTATAGGACAAAGCCATTTGGACTTTGGAAAGCTAATAGCTAGGAAGAAGTTGGGGCCCTACACTCCCTCCTTCTCCTCCTCCTGTTCTCCCCACCACCACCCCCTGTTTGTTTTTGAGAAGGCTCTGATTATACTTCTACACTTGGTTAAAGCTTGCACTTGTTTCTTCAAAGGTCATTAACAATTCCAAGGCATTATGATTCTGAGTTTCTCATGATTATAAAACTCTAAAATCCTAAGACTGTAAAGCCCGAAGGGTCTTGTAATTCTTGTGGAACTGCTTTACAAAGGGAACATGAAGTTGTGAAACAGCGAGTTCTTAGCTTTCTCTCATCTACGTGCCCCACCTCCGAAGGGCTATTCACAAATTCCAAAGTGCTTTAAGTGTGTACTGGTGTACTGGGAACCTGAGAACAGGTTTACAGAGCTGGGATTACCGAAGTGAAAGAGGATTGAGGCTAGTGAATGGGGAGGGAACACTGAGACAATGGTGGAGAGTGCAGGGACCATGAGGGTCACTCTGATGGAGGGTGTGGTGTTAGAACATCATATGCACAAAACCCTGTCATTAGCAGCATTGTAAATCACGGTGCTCCAAATAAAAAAAATCAAAATTTGTAGAAGTCTGGGGGAAACAGACAATAAATATTAATTGGAGAACTATGCACATTCTGGAAAATTTATCCATTGAGTCCTTTATACTCGACATAATGAAAACGAAAAAAAAATAGCATATAATATAATAACAAGCAATACATAACCTCCTAGTGTCCCAGTTTTTTAAAAAAGGAATAACAGTAGCTAATCATGACTTTACGTGCTACATCACTTTTCTGTTCATGAGGCTTTCCCTAACTTCCCATGGGGCTATCTTATATGGGCGTATATGGGCGTACAATATAAAATATAAATATATTTTTATAAATTTGGATTAAAAAAATGCTTTCACTTCAACGTGTCTGGCCGCACCATACATCACCGATTTATCTGGGAATGGGGATGTAAAGATGAGTCATAGGAGGAGGAGCCAGCCTAGGATCTAGCCTGGAGCCCACTAGGCAGGGAGAGGGACGAGCACGAGCGCGGGGTGTGGCGTGATCATCTCCGCTGGAGTTCAACCCGGAAGCGCTGACGGTGGCATCCTACCGGGCAAAATCCAGCCGGAAACCTGGGACTAACGTGGCAGCGGCCGCAAGTCAGCAAACTCAGTCTGGCCGCGGTGCTCGCCTCTGCACGCCACGCCCCGGTGGCAGGCTAGTTCCCGCCCCTTCTCCATTCCCATTGGTCCGTTGAGCTTAAGCTCCGCCCCACAGAGGCGGTGTAGTCCCACCCCCTAGTTTGGCAGAAGCGGCCATGCTGAGTGTGGCCACACTCCCAGGGTGGGGTCGTGTGTCTTTTCAGGCCCTCTCTTCCCATTAAGGCCTTCTCCTTAGTGGTGGGCTATATAGAGACCACTGGACAGTGGGTTTTTTTTTAGGTGTACTTTAGAGAAGGGCGTTTGTGTGAAGTACTGAAGTCTCCCCCCAATGACTGCAGTTCCCTAGAGGCGAGGGGGTGGGGTAGGGGTTGTTTTAGAGGTGATGTCATCGTAAAACCTTTCCAAGGTCCTAATGCCCACGGTTATCATCTCAGACTTACTGAAAACCAGGGATCCTAAGGGATAAGATGACCATAGAACATGTTCTAACTGGGGAAGCTTTGAGAGTGTAAGGGGGAATAGTAGAAATAATTACTATTGCACTACAGAAGGACTGATCTGGCATTGGTAAGAGACCCTGCTTACAGATTCTAGTTAGAGAAATTAGCCCCCAAAATTGTGAGTAGTAAAGTGTACACAAGATTTTCTATTTGGAGAGAGAGTTAAGAATCAAGGCACTTACTTGCCTTGTACACAAGTAGCGACTTATCCCTGAGCACAGCTGGATATGGTTCAAAACAAAGGCTTTATTATTTAAAAAATATTTTTCTATTTTAACTATTTAAGCATACAATTTAGTGGCATCAATTACATTCAAATCGCTGGTCTATTTCCAACATTTCTCACCACCCTATTACCTCCTTCCATAAACCAGAGGTAATCTCTAATCTACTTTTGGTCTTTTTGAGTTGTCTGTCCTATATATTGCACATGAAATCATACAAAATTTGTCCTTGTATGCCTGGCTTGTTTCACTTAGCATAATGTCAAAATTCATGTTGTAGCACGTGTCAGTATTTCCATTTTATGACTGAATAACATTCAACTGTATGGAAGTAGGACAATTCATCTATTTATCATCTGATAGCGCGTGACTTGTTTTGGCTATTGTGAATGATGCTACAATGAATATTATCATACAAATATTCGTTGAAGTATCTATTTTAAAATTTTTCCCTTTTATTTATTTATTGGTTTTTGGGCCACACCTAGCTGCATTCAGGGGGTATTCATGGATCTGCACTCAGAAATCAGTCCTGGCAGGTTTAGAGGACCACATGAAATGCCAGAGATCAAACCCACGATGGCCGCATGCAAGGCAAGCACTCTACCTGCTGTGCTATCACATTGGCCCCTTTTGCCTCTAATTCTTTTGAATATATATGCCTAGAAGTAGAATTGGCAGGGTCATATGGATAATTCTGTGTTTCAATGTTTTGAGTAACTTTTACCCTGTTTTCCACAGACTGTATTACACTTCAAATAGCAGAATATGATGTTCCCAGTTTCTTTCTCCACATTCTTACCAGCATATATTTTCTATTTATTTATTTATTTATTTATTTATTTATTTATTTATTTATTTATTTATTTATTTTGGATTTTGAGTCACACCCAGCTGTGCTCAGGGCTCACTCCTGGCTCTGTGCTCAGAAGTAGCTCCTGGCAGGTACGGGGGATCATATGGGATGCCAGGATTTGAACTGGGGGTCTATCCTGTGTTGGCCACGTGCCAGGCAAGTGCCTTACCACTATACTATAGCTCTGGCCCTATTTTCAATTTTTTTATTGGGGGAGGGACCACACTGGCGGTGCTCAGAGGTTACTCCTGGCTATCTGCTCAGAAATAGCTCCTGGCAGGCATGGGGGACCATATGGGACAATGGGATTTGAACCAACCACCTTAGGTCCTGGGTCGGCTGCTTGCTGTGTTATCTCTCTGGCCCCATTTTATTGGAACATTTTCATAGACATCCTATCAGAATACTGGAGTCATTCATGTACTATTTGTGCTTATAAAAATAATTTAAGAGTGCTCGCTTCGGCAGCACATATACTAAAATTGGAACGATACAGAGAAGATTAGCATGGCCTCTGCGCAAGGATGACACACAAATTCGTGAAGCGTTCCATATTTAAAAAAAAATGATAATTTAAGAGGGGCCCGGTGGTGGCGCTAGAGGTAAGGTGCCTGCCTTGCCTGGGCTAGTCTTGGATGGACAGTGGTTCGATCCCCTGGCGTCCCATATGGTCCCCCAAGCCAGGAGCGACTTCTGAGTGCATAGCCAGGAGTAACCCCTGAGCGTCACCGGGTGTGGCCAAAAAATAATAATAATAATTTAAGAAAGATAATATGGGGCCGGAGAGATAGCATGGAGGTAGCGGGTTTGCCTTGCATGCAGAAGGATGGTAGTTCGAATCCCGGCATCCCATATGGTCCCCTGAGCCTACCAGGAATGATTTCTGAGCGTAGAGCCAGGAGTAACCCTGAGCGCCGCTGGGTGACCCAAAAACCAAAAAAAAAAAAAAAAAAAAAAAAAGAAAGAAAGAAAAGAAAGATAATACAGTTGTTTGATCCCTGACACCACATATGATCCCCTGATTCTCACCAGGGTTTGATCCCTGAGCAAAGATCCAGGTGTTGTGTGGGCCAAAAACAAAACTAAGAAATTTTTTTTTTTTTTGGTTTTTGGGCCACACCCGGCGGTGCTCAGGAGTTACTCCTGGCTGTCTGCTCAGAAGTAGCTCCTGGCAGGCACGGGGGACCATATGGGACACCGGGATTCGAACCAACCACCTTTGGTCCTGGATCGGCTGCTTGCAAGGCAAATGCCACTGTGCTATCTCTCCGGCCCCAAAATTAAGAAATTTTAAAAACTTAAGGAAATGAAAGGGAGGAAGGGCTAGAGTGATGTTACAAAGGATAGGACATTTACCATGCAAATTTGTTTTGTTTTGTTTTTGCCACACACACACACAAAGACACACAGCAAAGACCAGGAATTACATTAGTCTCTTTAAGGACCATTCCTAACAGGGTTCAGATGACCATATAGTATGTCAGAAGTTATATCACAGTTGGCTACATTCAAGGCAAGAACCCTATACTATACTATACTATACTATACTATACTATACTATACTATACTATACTATACTACACTATACTACACTACACTACACTACACTACACTACACTACACTACACTACACTACACTACACTACACTATTGTTTGGTCCTGACATGTTTACTTTAGAAAACATTTCTACTGCGCCCCAGCCACTGGATCCCACCAGCAGTGGAGGGAGGGGGTCCTAGAGGGCAGCAGGAAGGGCTAGGTCTGACTTGCTCTGGCCTGTGCATGGTCCTAGGGAAAGAGGAACACTCCCAAGGAAGAAGGGCATCTTTTGTTCTCCACTTGTTACCCTTCAAGGTTGGAAACTAAGGATTTTTTTAACTTTTTTTTTTTTTTAAATAAAACTGTAGGGGCCAGAGAGATAGTACAACGGTAGGGCATTTGCCTTACACACAGCACAGCCGATCTAGGACGGATGGTGGTTCAATTGCTGGCATCCCATATGGTCCCCAGTGCCTGCCAGGAGCGCTGAGCACTGAGCTGAGCACCACTGGGTGTGACTCAATGCCCCACCCCCCAAAATATCCCTATAAATTAAAAGCACACACATTTTGAGGGGCCCGAGCGATAAAACAGCAGGTAGGGCATTTGCCCTGTATATGGCTGGCTGAACTGGGTTTGATCCCAGCCATCCCATATGGTCTCCCTGAGCCTACCAGGAGTAATTTCTGAGTGCCTCTGGATGTGGCCTAAAAAGGCAAAACAGAACAAAACAAAAGACATTTCTATGCATTTTTGTGGATCTAGGGATTACAGGGAGCAGAGATTCCAGAATCATGTCCAGGCCTGTTGAGTTTATGTTGAGATTATGTAACTGGCAAGGTTATAAGGTAGGTGCTTTAAGCCACTGCACTCATTACTCCTTAGCCAACATTTTTAACATTATTTCATTGAACTCCACTAGAGTAAAACATTGAGGTAGAAGTAGGTCAAACTAAAGATAAAATTTATGAAGAATTTAGATATTAAAAAACAGGATGGGCCCGAAGAGATAGCACAGGGGTGTTTGCCTTGCAAGCAGCTGATCCAGGACCTAAGGTGGTTGGTTCGAATCCCGGTGTCCCATATGGTCCCCCGTGCCTGCCAGGAGCTATTTCTGAGCAGATAGCCAGGAGTGACCCCTGAGCACCGCCGGGTGTGGCCCAAAAACCAAAAAAAAAAAAAAAAAAACCAAAAAAAAAAAAAACAGGATACTGGGGCCGGAGAGATAGCATGGAGGTAAGGTGTTTGCCTTTCATGCAGAAGGTCATTGGTTTGAATCCCGGTATCCATATGGTTCCCCGAACCTGCCAGGAGCGATTTCTGAGCGTAGAGCCAGGAGTAACCCAGGAGTAACCCTGAGCGCTGCCGTGTGACCCAAAAACCATAAAAACAAACAAACAAACAAAAACAGAGTACTGGGGCCGGAGAGAGAGCACAGCAGCGTTTGCCTTGCAAGCAGCCGATCCAGGACCTAAGGTGGTTGGTTTGAATCCCCGTGTCCCATATGGTCCCCCGTGCCTGCCAGGAGCTATTTCTGAGCAGACAGCCAGGAGTAACCCCTGAGCACCGCCGGGTGTGGCCCCCCAAAACAAACAAACAAACAAAAAAGCCAACAGGATACTGAAATTATATGTAAGCACAGCTATTAGTATAATATTACTAGGTAGAAGGCCAGAAAGATAGCATGGCGGTAAGGCGTTCGCCTTGCATGCGGAAGGACAGTGTTTCAAATCCTGGCATCCCATATAGTCCCCCGAGCCTGCCAGGAGCGATTTCTGAGCGTAGAGCCAGGAGTAACCCCTGACCGCTGCAGGATGTAACCCCCCCCCCGCCCCCAAAAAAAGGGACCGGAGAGATAGCATAGAACATAGAGCCAGGAGTAAGCCCGCCAGGTGTGACCCAAAAACCAAACTGTCAGTCACTGCTTAGTTTTATTTCTTTGGATTGTGAGTATCGACTCCTTCCAAATATAGTCACTTATGGCATAGTAATGTCTCTATCAACAATATACTACATTTGGGAAGTAGTCCCAGAATATTGTCTAGATGTCGAGTAGGTTTTATCATTTAAATATATTGTGTAAATACACAAAGGTGAAGTTGCCTGACAATACATTTCTCAGAACAAACATTTCTCAGAAGTTATTGTTACATCACTACAAATACAGGAGATATAACTATATTTGTAGTTAAAGAACAGAGTCCTTGTGTAGTAAAGCTCTATCTTGGAATCACTATGACTTTTGCCTGTTCATTACTATCAAAGCATAAACATGTGGTATTGAACAGGAGAGCTCAATATTTTAACTCTTGTTGACCTCAGACAAAAGCTATTTAGATATATTAGAGGTAGAAAGATAATACAGTTGGTAAGTCATTTGTCTTTTGTGTGTGTGTGTGTGGTTTTTGGGTCACACCGGCAGTGCTCAGGGGTTATTCCTGGCTCCAGGCTCAGAAATCGCTCCTGCCAGGCACGGGGGACCATATGGGATGCTGGGATTCCAACTGATGACCTCCTGCATGAAAGGCAAGCGCCTTACCTCCATGCTATCTCTCCAGCCCCAAGTCATTTGTCTTGCCTGCAGCTGATCCAAGTCCAACCCTCAGAATCCCATCTGGTTCCCTGAGCACTTTCAGGAGTGATTTGTACTCAGGAATTCCTATTCACTCAGAACCCAAAGAAATCCCTGAGTATTTCCAGTGTTGCCCCCAAACAAACAAAAAAACATTAGATATTTTAGAGAAGGATGTAATTTATTTGTAAAACAGTGGTAAATGCAAGGCATGTGAGGGGTACTGTATCTTAATGATTTATGTTTGCAGCAACTTTTATTTTGCCTCTCAAAATAGAGCTCTGAATGTTAATATTCATGCTCAGTAGGCAGCAAGGTAAAATTTAGAAAATTAGACACTTAAATGTTCTTTTTTATTATAATTTCAAAATTGTTTTATCTTTTTTTTTTTTTTTTTTTTTGGTTTTTGGGCCACACCCAGTGACGCTCAGGGGTTACTCCTGGCTATGCGCTCAGAAGTCGCTCCTGGCTTGGGGGACCATATGGGACGCCGGGGGATCGAACCGCGGTCCGTCCTAGGCTAGCGCAGGCAAGGCAGGCACCTTACCTCTAGCGCCACCGCCCGGCCCCAAAATTGTTTTATCTTATTACTGACATTTAACTAATAACAATTTACTACACTTGAATTTTTGCCTTTTGTTAGGAATTAATAAATTTAATAACACCTATCAAATTCTTCAAAAGCAAAAAAAAAAACAAAACTTCCCTATCTAGGATCAAAGAAAAAGCACAGCAAATGAGGCGCTTGCCTTGTACCCAACTGACCCAAGTTTGATCCTCAGTGCCACATAAAGATCCTGAGCACACCAGGAGTGGTTCTTGAACACAGAGTCAGGAATAAACCCAGTACAACATTGTGTGATTCAAAAACAAACAAATAAAATTTTTTTCTCCTGTATTTTCAGGTTATTTGGCTAGTTTTATAAATTTTTTTTTTTTTTTTTTTTGGTTTTTGGGCCACACCCAGCGGTGCTCAGGGGTTACTCCTGGCTGTCTGCTCAGAAATAGCTCCTGGCAGGCACGGGGGACCATATGGGACACCGGGATTCGAACCAACCACCTTAGGTTCTGGATTGGCTGCTTGCAAGGCAAGCACCACTGTGCTATCTCTCCGGGCCCGATACCTTGTATCTTAAATGCAACAACAGTTGCAAAGTAGACTTCTCAGAGCAGGCAGGACAGGTGATAGAATACAGTAATAGTGATTTATTATTTTTATATCTTTATTCGTTTTTGGACCATACATGGTAGTATTTGGGGGCTACTCCTAGAACTTTGCTTGGGAGGATACCATGTAATACTGTGAATGGAATTCAGAGTTCCCACGTGCAAAAGCATTTGCTTTAACTTTTTTTTTTTTTTTTTTTTTTGGTTTTTGGGCCACACCCAGCGGTGCTCAGGGGTTACTCCTGGCTGTCTGCTCAGAAATAGCTCCTGGCAGGCACGGGGGACCATATGGGACACCGGGATTCGAACCAACCACCTTTGGTCCTGGATCGGCTGCTTGCAAGGCAAACGCCGCTGTGCTATCTCTCCGGGCCCATACTTTTATAATTTTTTTAAATTTTATTTGTAGGCGGAAGGTTGAGCCACAGCCAGGTGTGCTCAGGGCTTATTCCTGTTTCTTCACTTAGGATCATTCCTGGCAGCCTCAGGGAACCAAATGGGATGCCAGGAATAAAAACAGTTTGAGAGGGGCCGGGCGGTGGCGCAAGAGGTAAGGTGCCTGCCTTGCCTGCGCTGGCCTTGGACGGACCGCGGTTCGATCCCCCGGCGTCCCATATGGTCCCCCAAGCCAGGAGCAACTTCTGAGCGCATAGCCAGGAGTAACCCCTGAGCGTTACCGGGTGTGGCCCAAAAACCAAAAAAAAAAAAAAAAAAAAAAAAAAAAAAACAGTTTGAGAGATAGCATGGTGGTAAGGCATTTGCCTATCATGCAGAAGGATGATGGTTCGAATCCCAGCATCCCATATGGTCCCCGGAGCCTGCCAGGAGCGATTTCTGAGTATAGAGCCAGGAGTAACCCCTGAGTACTGTGGGATGTGACCCAAAAACAAAACAAAAAAATAAGACTAGGATGGATGCAAATATATTTCAATATTTTTGGAAGTTATCCAGTGTTGCAGAGAGGAACCATAAAACTTTCTATGATTCCATATCATTTTTCTTATTCTGGTCAAATAAATGAACATTAGCTAGAGTATTCATGATAAAAACAGATAAACAAACCCATGTTTCAATTACATATACATGGAGAATCTACCTACAGGTGGATTCCAAAATATCCTTCCTTGATCTAAGGAATGGAGTAGGGTCTTCACGATGAAGGGACTCATCTCTCCAGATGAGGAGAGATGACTAAATCCATATGTTCTTTATTCAGATTATTTTTATGCCCTAGAGACAGATTTCTACAAAAGAAAGCTCATTACATTTATTCAAAAGGACATATGTGGGGCTAGGGTGATTTGCCTTGCACATAGCCAACCTGAGTTCCATCCCAGGCATTCCTTTTGGTCTCCTAAACCCACCAGGAGTCATTTTTGAGCACAGAACCAGGAGTAATCCCTGAGTGCTGCCAGCTGTGGCCCCCAAACCAAAATAAATAAATAAATAAAGGCACATGTATGTAATTATTCATTACAGCATTTGTACAATAGCTAAGATATGGTATCAACCTAGATATCCATCAATAGATAAGTGGATCATGAAGATGTGGTATATATTCACAATGGAATATTACATATTTGTAAGAACCAATGAAATCATGCAATTTTCTACAATATGGAACTAGATGATATTATATTAAGTGAAGTAAGCTAGAAGAAGGACAAACACAAAGGAATCTTGCATATGTGGCATTTAAGCAAGTAGACAGGGAATACAATGCCTTTTTATTTATTTCTTTGTTTTTGTTTTGGGGCCACACTTGTAGTGCTTGGGGCTTACATCTGCCTGTGCACTCAATGATCATTCCTGGAAGTGCTCAGGGGACCATATGGGGTACCAGGGAATGAACCCGGGTCAGCTATGTGCAAAGCAAATAACTTACCTGCTATACTATCACTTTGGCCTCTGGTACATCAGTGGTATAAAGCAAGGGAATAGCTGAATATCCAAACATCATAGTCAACAGTACTGAATCATGAGACCCAAACTTTACAGTCAAATAAAAAAAGTTCCCTGTATGGGCCGGAGAGATAGCATGAAGGTAAAGCATTTGCCTTGCATGCAGAAGGTTGGTGGTTCGAATCCTGACATCACATATGGTCCCCTGAGCCTGCCAGGAGCGATTTCTGAGCATAGAGCCAAGAGTAACCCCTGAGCATTACCAGGTGTGACCCAAAAACCAAAAATAAAAATGTACCTGTCAAGATGCAGCCCTACTGGAGGCCGGAAGGGTTATTAATGGATGTGTGGGGGAGAAAATCTGGGTTCAGTGTAGAAGGAAAGTAACATTGGTGATAGGATTGATGTTGGAACATTGTAAGTCTAAAACTCAACTTTGAATAAGTTTGTAAATCATGATGCTTTACTAAAATAATTTTTTAAAGCTTATTACTGGGGGCCAGAGAAAGAGAAGAGAACAGTGAACAGGGCACTTGCCTTGAATGTGGCCAACCCAGGTTCCACTCCCAGCACCCCATATAATTCTGAGCTCTCCAGGAGTGATTTTCCAAGTAGATTCAGGAGTAAATGCTGAGTTCTGCCAGATGTGGCCCTCCCCCCAAAACAAAACAAAAAACAAACAAAATAACAAAGTTATTACTAATAACTTACCTGGCAAGAATTTTAATTCTGTATAATACCCCCATTAAAAATTTTAGTTTTAGGGGCTGGAGTAATGGCATTAGAGGTAAGGCATCTACCTTGCAAGCACTAGCCTAGGACAGACCTTGGTTCAATCCCCTGGCCTCCCATATGGCCCCCCAAGCCAGGAACAATTTCTGAGTGCATAGCCAGGAGTAACCCCTGAGCATCAAATGGGTGTGGCCAAAAAGAAACCAAAAAAAAAAACAACCAAAAAATCAAAAAAACAAAAAAAATTAGTTTTAATTTTATAATCATAAACAATTCTAAAATCTAGCTGGAATTGGATGGGGGTAGGAAATTATGAGACCCTCTGAACTTCAGGGAGAGCCCAAGGATTCTAGGACATGTCGATCACAGTGGGGCAAAGAGCTGTGTCCTGAACTTCAGAAGGAAGGTCTGGTGTTACAAGATACTTTGTATTGATTAGACTTGTCCATAGTTAGAAATCTTTTTTTTTTTTTTTTTTTTTTTTTGGTTTTTGGGCCACACCCGGTAACGCTCAGGGGTTACTCCTGGCTATGTGCTCAGAAGTTGCTCCTGGCTTGGGGGACCATATGGGACACTGGGGGATCGAACCGCGGTCCGTCCAAGACTAGCGCAGGCAAGGCAGGCACCTTACCTTTAGCGCCACTGCCCGGCCCCTAGAAATCTTTTTTTATTGTTAAATTATCTTTATTTAAACACCGTGATTACAAACATGATTGCAGTTGTATGATTACAGTCATGTAAAGAACACCCCCCTTCACCAGTGCAAGATTCCCAGATCTCCCTCCTCCCCACCCCACCCACACCTATACTCGAGACAGGCTTTCTACTTCCTTCATTCATCCACATTGTCATGATATTTCTCAGTGTAGTTATTTCTCTAACTGCACTCATCACTCTATGTGGTGAGCTTCATGTCATGAGCTGCACCTTCCAGCCCTCATCTCTCTTGTCTCTGAGATACTGCTAAAAATGTCTTTAATTTTTCTTAAAACCCATAGTGAGTGAAACTATGCTGTGTCTTTCTCTCTCCCTCTGACTTATTTCACTCAGCATAATAGATTCCATGTACATTCCATGTATAGAAAAATGTCATGACTTCATCTCTCCTGACGGCTGCATAGTATTCCATTGTGTATATGTACCACAGTTTCTTTTTTCTTTTTTTTTTGTTTGTTTGTTTTTTGTTTTTTGGGTCACACCGGGCAGTGCTCAGGGGTTACTCCTGGCTCTAGTCTATTCTCAGAAATCGCTCCTGGCAGGCTCGGGGGACCATATGGGATGCCGGGATTCGAACCGATGACCTTCTGCATGAAGGTCATAAGGCAAACACCTTACCTCCATGCTATCTCTGGCCCCATGTATCACAGTTTCTTTAGCCACTCATCTGTTAAAGGGCATCTTGGTTGTTTCCAGTGTCTGGCTATTGTAAATAGCACAATTGGAAATCTGTCTTCTTGCTGTTCTTGCTGTTCTGGACCCATAGCTCTGAGTGGCTTCACAGTATTCATGACCTCTTTCACCTTGCTCTAAACCATCCAGTCTTGACAGTGCAGATGAAGAACTGGAAACCATTTTTTTGTTTGTTTGTTTTTTGGTTTTTGGGCCACACCCAGTGACGCTCAGGGGTATGCCTGGCTATGCATTCAGAAATCGCTCCTGGCTTGGGGGATCATATGGGATGCTGGGGGAATCGAACCGTGTTCCTTCCTAGGCTAGTGTAGGCAAGGCAGACAACTTACCCCTTGCACCACCGCTCCAGCCCCTAGAAACCAGTTGTATTGAATCCAGTACTTGTCATGGACAAGCTGCCAGAACTCGTATGCTTCTGGGTGAAATTCTCGTTATCAAACTTCTCTCTATAAGTGGATTTGCCACCAGTTCCTGGCACATAAATACTAGGATGATTCTGTGAAAGCAGGAACCTTTGTAGTCAAATCCTTTCTCCCCAATGCTGAGAATATGAACATTTTCTTTTGTCTTTGGAAATTTGTCTGCAAATACCTCAAAGCAGATGTGGCTCACAGGCTTGCCAGTGACAAAGATGTAGAAGTATATGGTAGAATTGACCACAGCTGCACAACACAGGATATCAGTGGTGGTGAGATCTGCAAAGCTAATACTTTCATTTTTCATTCCTCTAGAATCTAGATAGTTTGGGGATTGGTAAAAAAATTTTTTTTCACCAGCCTGCTGGGCTTCTGTGAACAGACTGGTGAACTAATTAACATGCCAACGTGATACATTTAGGGAAGGTCTGCTCAGAAGGTCTGGGTCTGATTCTGGTTCTGCACTTTCACTGGTAATCATGTAGAAATTAGAGCTAGGAGAAAAGAATAGGATTAGGGACCCATCCCTGGCATACTTGGGCCTCACCTTTCATTTTCAGGCAACACATAACCCCTCTGACACACTGGGAGTGTCCCTGGTGGCCTCTAATCTTATCAGATCTAGGAGTGACCCCTGGGCTTCTGCTTGGGAGATGAAACAAATAGACAAAACCTAACAGTAGAAAGACAATAGAGCGTATTTAAAATCAATCCAGGGGATTTAGAATACAGGGATTTAGAATCAATACAGGGATTTAGAATACTTGCCTTATAAGTGCATGGCTACAGGTTCAAATCTCCTGTTCCACATGCATGAGTTTCAGTCAGGCCACTCTGCTGTCTGTGAATCCCCAATTCCAGCTATTTCTAGATGCACTGCCACCAGGTGTGTGTGGGATCACCACCACCTCCTGTGAGCACCACCTGCTAAAGATGCATGTGCCAAAAAGTATGAATTCTGATAAGTACAATGTGCAGCCTCCAGTGAGCACCACATTAAGTGGGAGCCAGCAGTGAGTATGTGTGCAAGCTCTACAGTCAAAGGAGGGCAACCACACATCAGCAATAACAACAAGGCCACAGGGATAGAAAAACTTAAAAGAAATTACTAAGAGGTTTGGGGTTGTGGCTTAAATGGTAGAATGCAGGGGCCAGATCAATAGCATATCAGGTAGGGCATTTGCCTTGCATGCAGTAGACCTGGGTTCAATCACTGGCATCCCATATGGTCGCTGGAGCCTGCCAGGAGTGGTTTCTGAGCACAAAAAAAAATTTTTTTGGACTGCACCCGATGGTTACCTGGCAGTCTCGGGGGACCATATGGGATGCCGGGGATCGAACCTGTATCTGTCCAGGTTGGCAACGTGCAAGGTAAACACCCTACCACTGTACTATCACTCCAGTCCCAAAATTAAATAATTTTTGTTTTGAGACTACTCCTTGTGGTGCTCAGAGGACTATATAAAGTGCCTAGGGTCAAACCCTTCTCAGCCTTAACCTCTGTATTATCTCTCTGACCTTATATAAATAATTATTTAAAGTTTTAACCAGAGAAATAGTTTAATGGACCGAACTCATTCATGCTTTGTGTATGAGAAGCCCAGGTTCAATCCCCTGCACCTCTGTGGCTCCAGCACTGCCAGAAATAATGCCAAGCACTGAGCTTGGAGTAACTGAGCATACCCAGATGCAGCTCCAATATAAAAACACACACACACACACACACACACTGAATTTTAAATCACTAAAGCACTAAAGAAGATATTTTATGTAAATATCATGGCAAAACTGCCTGATAATGAAGAGACCAGTCTGGGAGAGTGGGGGAGACCTTTACTTTGTATAATGAAGAACTAGTTAACTTTTGGTAGGGAATCTGCACTCAGCAGTGCTCAGGTATTATTCTGGCTCTGAGCTCAGGAATCACATCTAGTGGTGCTCTGGAGATCATATGTGATACTGGGAATCGAACCCAAGTTGATCGCTTGCAAAGCAAGTGGCCACCTACTGTACTATGGCTCCATTCCCTATAACTAGTTAAATCTTATTTGCATAGAAGTTGACAAAGGTGGGGGCCAAAGAGATATCACAGCGGTAGGGTGTTTGCCTTGCAAGCAACCAATCCAGGACAGATGATGGTTCGAATCCCAGCATCCCATATGGTCCCCTGTGCCTGCCAGTGGCGATTTCTGAGCAAAGAGCCTGAGCGTGACCGGGTGTGACCCAAGAAACCAGAAAAAAAGAAAAAAAAAAAAAAAGACGTTGACAAAGGTTTAAAGAAAGGCCTTATTCATATTTTCTGTGTTCAGTAATTCCAGGAAAGGAGCCAATGGAGGGAATCTTGACCTGCTCTGTGTTGTTCTTTCCAGTTTTAACCCCATATGTACTATTGTGCAATGTTGTACTAAGCAATGTGCTGCAATTCCTATTTCTTTTTTTTTTTTTTTTTTTTTTGTGGTTTTTGGGTCACACCCGGCAGTGCTCAGGGGTTATTCCTGGCTCCAGGCTCAGAAATTGCTCCTGGCAGGCACGGGGGACCATATGGGGCGCCGGGATTTGAACCGATGACCTCCTGCATGAAAGGCAAACGCCTTACCTCCATGCTATCTCTCCGGCCCCTGCAATTCCTATTTCTAAAACAGAAAGTAGGGCTGGGGAGATAGTTGAAAGGGGTGGGTAGTTCAAAGCCCCCTCCCCCAACCAGCTAGCCAGATTAGATCTGTAGCCACCAAGTCTGCACTGTCAGGCCAAAGCCCCAAGCCTTACTGGAGAACTCCCCCTGCCCAATAATATTAAAAGAATTCACTATTATCTGTTATTTGGGATCTTACTTCAAATGGAATACTGTATATTTAAATAAAACTAAACTCCCTTTCTTGATCTCGATCAAGATCTTTATCTTTTTTCTAGTTGCTTTTTTGTTTCTTTTCATCCTTCAGAACCAAATTCCTTGAATGAAAAAGTCTTTTCTTCTTGCTTCTTTTTCTTTTCTTTCTTTTTTTTTGTTTTTTGTTTTTTGTTTTTTTTTGGGGGGGTCACACCCGGCAACGCTCAGGAGTTACTCCTGGCTCCACGCTCAGAAACCATCCCTGGCAGGCACGGGGGACCAACATATATAGCTTTATTGAAATTTTTTCTATATGTCTCAAAAGAGATAGACATCAATGAAAAAGCAGAGACAAAATATTTTTCTGGGCCAAAGATTGGCTCAATGGTGGAACACATGCCTAGCCTTCTTGAGGCCCTGTATTCAATGCCATATATCACAAATATCTTTTGCTGCTCTTTCTAATGGAAAAAACAATATTTGGCACCAGTACACAACTATTTATGCAATGAATAAATGAGAGTATTAAAGCAAAAAAAATAAAGCAAAGTATTCTTGAAAATGAACTAGTATAATAATGCACTGCTAAATGCCATTTGCCATTTTTTCCTCCTTTTAAAACAATTATAAATTATAAACTTTTTTTTTCCCACACTCGGCAGCGTTCAGGGGTTACTCCTGACTCTGCACTCAGAAATTGCTCCTGGTAGGCTCAGGGAACCATATGGGATGTCGTAACCGAATCCCAGTTTGTCCCAAGTCAGCCACGTGCAAGGCAAACACCCTATCCACTGTGCTATTGCTCCAGCACCAACTTTTCTTTTATTTTGCTTTTGAACACTCCCAGCAGTGCTCAGGGATAACTTCTAGGTCTATGCTCAGGAGTTGCCTTGAGTTACCACATGTGCCTCCCATATGCAATGCATGTGTTTAGCTCATTTAACTAGCTCTCTAGCCTTAACATTACAATTTTATTATAGTTTATCTTCTTCTAATCAGTAGTGTCTTTATTTACTTGTTATTTGTGGGGAACACATGGCTATTCTCAGAGCTTACTTCTGCTTCTTTCCTTAGGGGTCACTCCTGGCAGGACTAGGTACCATATTGTGGTGCCTAGAATTGAACCAGGTCAGCTGTGTGCAAAGCAAGAGCCTTCCCTGCTGCACTATCTCTCTGTCCTCAACCATATACTTTTGTGTTTCAGTCATAGCAATTTTATTTATGGGGCCAGAGAGATAGCACAGCAGGAAGGGCATTTGCCTTGCAAGCAGCCAAACCAAGGTTCGATCTCTGGCATCATATGGTTTTCTGAGCCTGCTAGGAGTAATTTCTAAGCACAGAGCCAGAGTAGTCCCTGCGCGCCTACAAGTGTGTCCCAAAAATCCAAAAAAAAAAAAGAAATTTTATTTATTTGCCAGTAACCAATTTAGGAAGGGAACATGAAGCAATTATAGACAACAAAATGTAATGGAGAATGTGCTGGGTCCTTGGAGGTGGGCAGTTTCACTTATAGATATATATAGAACCCTATTTTCCGTTCTGAATAGTGTCTGCATGTGTCGACTGAAATTGGGACAGTAGTCTTGTGATCGTTAGGAAAGATGGTATCTGAGGGCAAAGTCAATACATTGAATAAAGGCAGTGCAGAAAGACAGAAGGCCTGGATTTAGCAGAAGCAGACATAGCTGGGCTGAAATAAGCCAATTCTACAACTCCCCAAGCTTGAAGCTTCTTCTCGTGATTTGTCCTATTTAAATTATTTAGAACTGGGTTTTCAGTTTCTTGTAGCAGCAAGATTGTTAACTGATAGTGTTAATAAATGGATAACAGGGCCGGGCGGTGGCGCTGGAGGTAAGGTGCCTGCCTTGCCTGCGCTAGCCTAGCACGGACCGCGGTTCGATCCCCCGGTGTCCCATATGGTCCCCCAAGAAGCCAGGAGCAACTTCTGAGCGCATAGCCAGGAGTAACCCCTGAGCGGCACAGGGTGTGGCCCAAAAACCAAAAAAACAAAAACAAAAACAAAAAAAAAATAAATGGATAACAGCAAACAACATGTGTCTTTATGTTAATTTTCCCCCTTCATCAGAATCAGATTATAGTGAAGTGTAGGCAAAGGGCACAGGTCAGCTTTGTTGTTTATATTGAACAACTGGATTAAAGATGTTTTTGAAAACCTCCTTTGGAAATAACTGTTAGCATACTGACCTTGATAGAATCAGATCTGGGCAACCAAAACAATTAATATGACAGGTAAGGCTAGAAATGAAATGGTAGGATCAATATGGAAACTTCTTACTTGCTTTGTTTGTTTTGTGGTTGTTACTTGGAGTTGAATCCAGAATTTTACACATGTAAGACAAGTATTCTACTGTTGAATTAAATAACCCCAATGGCCCAAACAGCTTGCCTTTACTGATTAAAATATTGAGAAGTTTCAGCCAGCCTCAATACCACCTAATGCTGCCATTTTCAGCCCAATGGGAGAGTCTGAACTATAATATATATGTTCAGGAGACTTGAAGGTACATATTATTGATTATGACTCTTGGTAACATTATAATATCTTTATACATTTTCAGTACTTTTATCTTTTTTCTTCCCCTCTGTGTACTCAAATTCTACCAGTATGCCCAGACATAGCTGAGATTTTATTTTAGTCATAAACATATTGCCTCATGAAGTAACCTTTCTTTCTCTTAATCTTACAAAGGTAATTGCCTTTGTACTTTATTTAGCAACTGGTTATGCAATACTTCGGGATATGTCTATTGTTTGGAAATGCTGTTTAAATTTTTAAAAAATTAAAGAAGCTAAAGGAGCTTCTTTAAAAGGCAAGACAAACATCTCAGCTCTTGACATTGAGTATGCCATTCTTGAGTATAACACTCCTAATGCTTCTGGTACTCCTCTAAGAAATTAAGAAAGGTATGTTTACTCCTACCCTGCTAAAGGATTTTAGAAATTTGCAATAATGAATAATGTTTCATTTATATTGAATGTTCTTTATCTGATTAGGTGTCTTTTTAACATCGATAGAGATTTTTATTGAGGTCTTATTTATTGATGCAAAAAATTAAGCAGTATCCATAATATTTTTTTTTTTTTTTTGGTTTTTGGGTCACACCCGGCAGTGCTCAGGGGTTACTCCTGGCTCTATGCTCAGAAATCGCTCCTGGCAGGCACGGGGGACCATATGGGACGCCGGGATTTGAACCACGGACCTTCTGCATGAAAGGCAAACACCTTACCTCCATGCTATCTCTCCGGCCCCATTATCCATAATATTTTCTAACATAAAGCCAATATTCCTTTTTGTTCCAATATTTCTTTTCTTAGGGTAAAGCATACTTCTATATAATTATACACATATTTATATTTCCCTCTTACATTTGTCTTAATTCTCTTTGCTCTCACTAAACTTTTTTTTTTTTGGTTTTTGGGTCACACCCAATAGCACTCAGGGGTTACTCCCAGCTCTACACTCAGAAATTGCTCCTGGCAGGCTCTGGGGACCATATGGGATGCTGGGATTCGAACCATTGTTCTTCTTCATGCAAGTCAAATGCCTTACCTCCTGGCTATCTCTCTAACCCCATGCTCTCACTAAACTTTTGCATTTGTAGGATTTCTCTATTTCATATAAATTTTAAAATATATTAGCAAAAAATATACATATCAGCACATAATTAATCATAATATTTTTGTTTTGTTTTGGCAAAACCCCCGGCAGCGCTCAGGGGTTACTCCTGGCTCTATGCTCAGAATTGCTCCTGGCAGGCTCAGGGGACCATATGGGATGCCGGGATTTGAACCACCGACCTTCTGTAAGAAAGGCAAATGCCTTACCTCCCTGTTATCTCTCCAGCCCCAATTAATCATAATATTGATTTTTCAAATATATATACCTATAAAAATAGTGTACTACTCAGGATTGGAGTGGTAGTCTAGCGAATAAGGCCTTTGATTTGCAACATATCCCAGCATATCATATCATATCATATCATATCATATCATATCATATCATAGAATATCCTGAGCAACATCAGGAGTAATTCCTGAGTGCAGAGCCAGAGTAACCCCTGAGCCTGCCTAGGAGTGGCCTCCAAAAGCCCCCAAATGTGTATTGTTCAATAATCTATAGTTTATTAACAGTAATGTTTAGTTTATTAACAATGATGCACTACATCGGGATTATTTTATCACCCCAGAGAGAAAAGGCTAATATGTGGCATAATGTTTCCAAGACTCATCTTTGTTGTTTCATGAATAACATTTTATTTCATGGTATAACATATTTTGTTATTCAATTAATCAATTAATGAACAATTTTAATTCTTTAAATTTAAATTTAAACATTGAGGGTCAATGTTTCTAAGTTTTGACTATTAGAAATAATGATGCTGTGAATATTTGTGTACCAGATTATATATGGACATACATTTTCAATTCTCTGGGATGTATACCTATACCTTCAAGTGAAATGTAGTTATGTGGTTAATCTTGAGAGGAAGTGCCAAATTCATTTCCAAAGTGAATGACTCAAGCTTACCAACAATAATGTACAAAGGTTTAAATTTATCTATATTCTTCCTCCTTAATAATGGTTTGTCTTTTTTTATTCTTGTCATCGTAGAGGAATAAGTGGTATCTCATTATGATTTTTGATTTGCATTGCCCTGATGACTAATAAAATTGAACCTGAACTCTCTTTAGTGTTCAGGGGCTATTCCTGGCTCTTTGCCAGGACTCCTTTCGATGTTGCTTTCGGGACCATATACAGTGCCAGGGATTGAACAGGAGTTGGCCTTATGCAAGGAAAATACCTCAACCCCCTGAACTCTCCTTGGCTTAAGTGTCTTTTCACTTGTTTATTGGTCATTTTACATATTTTCTTCAAAGAAATGCCTAATCTTTGGTCTGTTGTTAATTGGTTACTTGTCTTTTAAAATTATATATAATATATTATTACATTATATATTATATATAATTATATATATATATTCTGGAGGCTGGAGCGATAGCACAACCGTAGGGCATTTGCACACCCAGGATGGACATCCAGTCCAGGATGTATCCCAGTTTGATTCCCAACATCCTATATGGTCCCCCAAGCCTGCCAGGAGCGATTTATGAGGGCAGAGCCAGGAGTAACTCCTGAGCACTGCTGTGTGTAACCCACTCACCCTCAAATTCTTTAATCAAATTACTATAAGATTCAGTTACAAAGTTGCTGATGATTGAGTTTCAGTCATGCAATGTACAACACCCATCCCTGGACCTATATGACAATAAGAGTTGGAAATGATCTCTCTGGACAAGGACTGTGTGCTGACTGGAGATAAAGTGCTATGCATGATACCCCTTCAATAAAAATATTGCAAACCACCATGTCTAAACAAAAAAAATGGAAGAGAGAAAAAATAGAAATAGAGAGAAAGAAGAGAGCAAAGAAATACGCTGCCCCACAATCAGTGGACAGACAGGACAGAGGGAAACTGGGGACACTGGTGGCAGGAAATGTGTTTTTTAGTGAAGGGTTGAACATTTCAGGGCTGATACTCTATCATGAGCAACTTTGTATCTGTGAAAAAAATTGTATTATGAACAACCTTGTACCCACAGTGTTACATTTTTAATTAGCGTTTAATTAAATACATTAATTAAAATATAAATAAATAAATAAATAAATAAAAACAACAACTGGGGTCGAAGAGATAGCACAGTGGAAGGGCATTTGCCTTGAAAGGAGGCGATCCAGGACAGATGGTGGTTCAAATCCCAGCATCTCAGATGGTCCCCCATGTCTGCCATGGATGATTTCTTTTTCTTTCTTTTTTTTTTTTGGTTTTTGGGTCACACCCAGCAGCACTCAGGGATTACTCCTGGCTCCATGCTCAGAAATCGCCCCTGGTGCTTTCTTCGGCAGCACATATACTAAAATTGGAATGATACAGAGAAGATTAACATGGCCCCTGCGCAAGGATGACACAAATTCGTGAAGCGTTCCATATTTAAAAAAAAAAAAAAAAAGAAAAGAAAGAAAGAAATCGCCCCTGGCAGGCACAGGGATGCCGGGATTCAAACCACCGTCCTTCTGCATGCAAGGCAAACTCCTTACCTCCATGCTATCTCTCCGGCCCCATGCCATGGATGATTTCTGAGCACAGAGCCAGAAGTAATTCCTGAGAGCCACCGGGTGTGACCCAAAAACCAAACCAAACAAACCAAACAAAATACCCATCCCTTTACCAATGTACATTCCCTACTACCAATGCCTTCCCCCACCTGCCTCTTCAGCAGACTCTTTTTTTCTTCTCTTTCGCTGTCTCTCTGTCTCTGTCTGTCTCTCTCCCCTTTTTCCTTTTAGATACTGGTTTGTAATATTGAAGAGGTATCATTCATTCCACTTTACCTCCTTTTAGTATCCAGTTTTTGTTCAGAGTGATCATTTCCAACTATCATTGTCATAGTGGTCCCTTTTCTGTCCTCACTAACTCCCTTATAGGGTCACTTGTCTTTTTCAGTTGTGAAAGTTCTTGATATATACTGAATTCTGGGTGTATATCAGAGCTATGATTTGTAAATATTCTCCCCATTACAAGTGTCTTTTCATTTTAGAAAAGTTAATTTTCAATGCACTCCTAGTTTTCTTCATTGTTTGTTTTTAGAATTTTATTTAAAGCACATTGCTGGGGGACTGAGGATATAGTACAGCGGGTAGGGTTATTGCCTTACACACAGCTGACCTAAGTTCAATCCCAAACATCCCATATTGTCCTCTGAGCACCACTAGAAGTCCTGAGTGCAGAACCAGGAATTACCAGTTAGCATTGCCAGGTGTGACCCCAAAACAAAACAAAATAAAGCAACAACAAAACAAAACAAAACTCCAAAACAACTACATTTCTGGAACCAGAGAAATAGTACAGCAAGTAAAGTTGTTTTCAGTTCACATTGCCAACCCAAGTTTGATCACCAGCATCTCATCTGGTCTTCTGAGTGATTCCAGAGTGTAGAGCCAGGAGTAACCCCTGAGTATTCCCAGATGTAGCACAAACAACAAAAAAACAAGTTCATATTACTTGCCAGGAAGATATCTTAAAGGCCAGTGAGAATGGCTTGCATGTGAAAGGCCTGGGTTCAATTACTAGCATCTCATGGTCCTACTCATCACCCTTGAATACTGAGCTGGGAGTAGCAGCATTTGCTCCTGGCAGTGTTTGGGACACCATAGCAGTGTCAGGTATTGAATCTAGGTTAGCCATGTGCAAGGTCAGTGCCTCCTGTTCTATCTCTTAATCCTCCTAACACTGACATTTGATTCAGAATGTGTGATCGTTGGTGCTTGTTAATCAATTTTTTTTGTTTTGTTTTGTTTTGGTTTGTTTGTTTTTGGGTCATACCTTGCAGCGCTCAGGAGTTACTCCTGGCTCCACACTCAGAAATCACTCCTGGCAGGCTCGGGGGACCACATGAGATGTCCGGATTTGAACCACCGTCCTTCTGCATGCAAGGCAAATGCCCTACATCCATGCTATCTCTCAGGCCCCTGTCATTTGGTTTAATGTGTGTGATTGTTGGTGCTTGTTAATCAAATTTATACAAGCACCAAAGCTCAAATGTGTGATTCTTGATGAGCACCACAATTAAAAGTATGTAAACACATACCTGAAGATATTCAATCCTTGGTATTCTAAAATAAAGGGAAGGGGAGAATTACCCTTTTTTGTTTCTTTGTTTTTGGTTTTTGGGTCACACTGGTAGTGCTCAGGGGCTACTCCTGGCTCTACACTCAGAAATCGCTCCTGGCAGGCTCGGGGGACCACATGGGATGCCGGGATTCAAACCACTGTCCTTCTGCATGCACAGCAAATGCCCTACCTCCATGCTATCTCTCCAGCCCCAAATTCCCCTTTTTTGTGTGGGAGGGGGTCACACCCGGCAGTGCTCAGGAGTTACTCCTAGCTCTATGCTCAGAAATCGCTCCTGGTAGGCTCCAGGGACCATATGGGATAACGAGATTCGAACCATCATCCTTCTGCAGCTAAGGCGAACGCCTTACCGCTGTGCTATCTCTCTGACCCCAAATTTCCCTTTTTAATGTTTAGGTTTTAGTGCTCAGGGAATACTTTAGCTTAGTACTCAGGACTTGCCCAGAGGTGTTTCAGGTGACCAGGTGGTGCTGGGGATCTTGTCCAAGCTTACTATATAGGCAAAGAATAAATACTACCCCTTTAAGCTATCTCCCAGGTCCTAGAATGGAAGAGTAATATAAAAAAGCAATTATGTTTAATCAAACTGATATATATGTATTTTTAAGAAGTCTAATAGTACTAAAATGCTATTTTCATGTGTCTATATTTTGTTGTATATCTTAGTAAGTTTTCCTTTACCTTTTTATGTTCCTCCACTCCATTTTCTATATGGTTTAACATTTTATTGAAAAGTAACTCTAGTGACTAGAGAGACAGCACAAAGGCTAAGGCCCTTGCCTTGCATGCATCCAAACTGTTTTGATCCCCAGCTTCTCATATGGTCCCCCAAACACTGCCATGAGTAATTCTTGAGTGTAGAGCCAGGAGTAGTCCTAAGAAAAGCTGGGTGTGACCCAAAAAATTGAAGATAAAAGTAACTCTAAAAATTTTTGGGGGGACTAGAGATCATAGTAGAGAGGTTAAGGCACTTGCCTTGCATGTAGCCAATCCTGGTTTGATTCCCAAAATGGAGTACAGTCCCCTAAGCACCTCCAGAATTGAGCCCTAAGCAGAGAGCAAAGAGTAGCTCCTGAACATTGCTAGTTGTGTCTGACTTTACCTTTCAATAAAGACATTTATTGGAAAGAAAAAGGTTGGATATTTGGAACCTTGCATATCTGGAAATAATTTTTACCTTGTTTAAGGTAAAAATTAAAATTGTAGGGCCTGGAGAGATAGCACAGCGGCGTTTCCCTTGCAAGCAGCCGATCCAGGACCAAAGGTGGTTGGTTCGAATCCCAGTGTCCCATATGGTTCCCCGTGCCTGCCATGAGCTATTTCTCTCTCTCTCTCTCTTTTTTTTTTTTTTTTTTTTTTTTTTTGGTTTTTGGGCCACACCCGGCGATGCTCAGGGGTTACTCCTAGCTGTCTGCTCAGAAATAGCTCCTGGCAGGCACGGGGGACCATATGGGACACCAGGATTCGAACCAACCACCTTTGGTCCTGGATCGGCTGCTTGCAAGGCAAACACTGCTGTGCTATCTCTCTGGGCCCCAGGAGCTATTTATGAGCAGACAGCCAGGAGTAACCCCTGAGCACTGCCGGGTGTGGCCCAAAAACAAACAAACAAAAAATTTTAAATTGTAGTTTTCCTAAATTCTAGTTGAAAAATCTTTTATTCTTCATTGCTTCACTGCCTCAGGTTTACAATGCTATTGTTGAGATGGTTGATACAACTTTGATTTTCAATATATCTTGCTTATACTTTCTGGAACATTTTTTGTTTTGATGCTACACCTGATGGTGTGGAGTTACTATAGACAGTGTGTTGGAGAGTATTTCCTGGCAATGCTCAGGGGACCTATGCAGCACTGGGGAATTGAGCCCTGAGGCTTTCTATAAGTGATGCATAGGCTCAGTCCTTTGAATTGTATTTCCTGTTCCTGTTCAAACATTTTGCAGAGCTAGAGAGATAGTACAGTGAGTAGGAGATTTGCCTTATGAGTGACTGACTCGGATTTGATCCCAGGCATCATGTGTCGTCTAAATGAGCACTGCCAGTAATTCTTAAGTGCAAAGCCAGGAGTAACCCCTGGGCACCTCTAAGTGTGGCCTAAAAATAAAAACAAAAAGGGCTGGAGAGATAGCAAAGCAGTAGGGCGTTTGCCTTGCACGCAGTTGATTTGAACAGACGGTGGTTCAATCCCAGCATTCTATATGGTTCCCCTGCCTGCCAGGAGCGACTTCTGAGCGCAGAGCCAGGAGTTAACCCTGAGCGCTGCTGAGTGTGACCCCAAACCAAAAACAAACAAACAAACAAAAAACTGAACCTTTTTTTTTTTTTTACTTTTTATAATATATTTACTTAAGCACCATGTTTACAAACATGTTTGTAGTTGGGTTTGTTATACTAAAGAACACCAGTGCAACATTCACCAGTGCAACATTCCCACCACTGATGCCCTCCCTCTCCCTTTCCCCACCCCTGCCACCTCTATTCAAGACAGGCATTCAATTTCTCTCATTACCATTGTCATGATCATTTGGGGGGGGTCACACCCGGCGGTGCTCAGGGGTTACTTCTGGCATGCTCAGGAAACTATATAGGATGCCAGGATTCAAACCGGGGTCCACCCTGTGTTGCAAGGCAAATGCCTTACAGCTGTGCTATCGCTCCGGCCTCTGTCATGATCATTTTTAGTGCAGTTATTTCTCTAACTGCACTCACCATTTGTGGTAAGCTTCATATCATGGATCGGTCATTCCAGCCCTCATCTCTATTGTCTCTGTGTATTATTACAATAATGTCTTTTATATTTCTTAAATCCCATAGATGAGTAAAACTATTCTCTCTCCTCTTTCTCTCTCTCTCATTTTACTCAGCACAATAGTTTCCATGTCCATCCATGTATAGGAAAACATTTATGACTTCATCTCTCCTGATGGCTGCATAGTATTCCATTGTGTATATGTACCACAGTCTTTAGCCACTCATCTTTTGTTGGGCATCTGAGTTGTTTCCAGATTCTAGGTATTGTAAATAGTGCTGCAATGAATATAGGTGTTGTATTGGGTTTTTGTGTTCCTAGTGTATATCCCTACGAGTGAAAACCAACCTATTTTTGCACTTAATATTTCTTTGTTTTTTTCAAATAGTTCCTATATTGTGTTCTGAGTCTTCTGGATTAATATACTCTTCAAATTTTATATGTCTTAGCTACTTGCTAAGATATGCATTCTGGAAAGTTTCCTTAATGTCACTGTCCAATTCTTTTATTTTCAAACATTGGATATAATATTTTAATTTCTAAGAAATCCTGTTTTTAATTTTTTCCCTCAAAATAGGATCTTAGGGCTAGGGAGATAGAACAGTGGGTAACATGCTTGTCTACCTGAGTTTGATATATGATCTGGCATCACATATGGTCCCAGGAGTCCTGCCACAAATAATCCTTAAGCACAGAGCCAGGAGTAAGCCCTGAGCACCACTAGTTGTGAACCAAAACCAACCAACATAAAAAGGTGGGGGGAAATCTTGCTCATTTTTCATAAATGCAGTAGGTTTTCTCTTCTCATAGTTTCCTGCTTTTTGCTTTTGGTTTATTTTTTTTTTATTTCACGTTGGATATTTTTCATTCCAAGTATATGGAAAGGAGAACCTTTGCAGTTTTTCAAGAGGAGACATCAAACTAATTAAGGCACAACATGAGTGGATGGCAATGATTTATGAGAAGGAATCATTATGATTGGTGGCCAACTGGCTCTGTGCATGTGTGTGTGTGCATATGCGCACATACAAACATTGAAAAATGGAAGGTTTACTAGGAACTGGCCCTATGAGTGAGGAAGTATGGAAGAGAAATAAACAGAAAGAAGACATATGCAATTGTGATAGATTCCTCACCTGTTCAAACAAGAAGCTTTAGAGGTGAGATGGATCTTCACATTTGTCTAGAATTGATGCTAGGGGACTGGGCTTTGTAGTTCTATATCATCAGCAGATTAGTCCATTAATGGATGCAAACTGCCAAGACTACTACTGTCTATTATAAAAGAACATAAATCAGGAAGAGCAGGATTGAAGAATTGTATGCAGCAAGGTTTGGGAAGGGGCACACTGTTTTCGTGTCCTGTCCAGGAACACTATTCTTCTTTCACATCCATGTGTTTGCCAATACAGAAGAGTTCTTAAACTGAAATTGAAATTGAAAGTTACACTACATTCATAAAGATCTGTAGGGAACATATGAGGCTGGTTGCCAGCATTATGGAATGTGCTTATGAGATGTTTGGTTATCAATACTCCTGTCCAGTCTTCTAGGAGCATCTCAACTTCAGCTATACCTTAAATGTTCCATCCATCTTTAAAGACAAATGAATTCATAATGATGGTACACACTATTTTTTTTAAAATTTCTACAGTTCCTTAGTTTGGGACCCTTACATTACTTCCAATTCTTGTACCTGTGTTTCACCTTCATGAGTCTTTCCAGAGTGCGTTCTGATTGCTGACTGGCTTTTTTTTTTTGTATGCTTTCCCTTCAGTAAGCACTTTCTAAGCTCTATTTAGTAAGTTACCACTCTTCTATCTTTGTCTACCCCTTTAAAATATTATGGTTTTGGGTTAGTGATATCAAAATCAGACTTTGTATTTTAATTTTTATTTTGGAACAATTTCATAAAAGGAGAGGAGTAAAAACATCTTTAATCTTCCATCCTAAAAATGGATGTGTATTCAATTTTGTCAATTGTCAGTTTTGTCACTATCTTACTGGATAGTGAAGTGACAAAATACTCTGGTTGTAGTTTTGATATAAAGTGTAGTCACTTGATGCTATTCAAAATCTTAATAAAAAATCTGAAGAAATATTCACAAAATGAGAATTTCTTTTGGCATCTCAGGCAAGTCACAAGTCTGTTGGCATTTCAATGAAAACAGTACCGGTCTCACTTCTCTGTCCTAAGATGCTCCGTTCTCTACATATACAGCACTTTAAGCAGTTGTTCTCTTTCACTTTGAGAGTGATTATCTCTTAGTTGCAGGTGGAATGATTCATTCTCCTGTGCATCTTAGAGAAGGCTATTATATGTGGGGGATGGAGAGTGGGGAGAGAAGAAATCTAGCAATGTGTCAGGTATTACACATTCTGGACGAACATAAAAAGAACTTCTTCCCCCACTGCAATTTCAAAGCCTGGATGGAAGTAATACCCCACATATAAGGCTCTGAGAAGTCACATTATTCATAACAAGGACCATGATTCACAAGAAGAGAACAAAATGGAATTATCAAAAATAGATTCTGTAGATCAATCTGTAACAAAAATATCTTCTGACTTAGCTCATGAGTTGGCTATAATCACAGGAAAGAACATCCCAGTTGAGTACTACCACCTTCTTCTCCACCTTGCTTGAATAACCTTTATCCTTTTCCCAGAGCTCATTCTTCTTGCAGGCCAAAGTATTTGGAAAATAGGTTTTGACATGAACCCTCATCACCACACTTGCCCCCTTGCAGTCCTTTTAAAATAAGATTTACTTATTATTAACATGCCTTGTGTTAATTGTGCTCATTTAATGGATTACCTTGAATTATTGAGCACTCTTTATGCTTCGTATATTGACTCACCATTATTTTTAGTAGCAATGATTATAGTAACCTACAGAGTGGGTTAAAAGGGCTTCACATCTGATGGAATTTGAACTCCTGCCAGAGCTATTATTTGTTTCAAATATGGGTAATATGATTTCAGTCCTTTTACCTGGGCAGTGTTTCTTTTTCTATTGATTTCCTGCCTTTCCAAGAGTAATAAATCCCTTTTTAGAGAGTAGTAAACAGAAAAAGGCAATTCCAGTTTGGTAACTATTACTGTATTATATATTACTCACAGTATTGAGTGCCTAATGTTCAAGGAACTGTGCAAAGTGTTTTAAAGAATTTTAAAGATGAGAATGTCAGATGCTTTCAGCTACAAGTAACAATGTAAAGATACATAAAGATACATTAGGAAGACATTATTAGAGAGTTTTTGTTTTGTTTTGTGGTCATATCCAGTGGTACTCAAGGGTTACTCCTGGAAATGCACTCAAGAATGTATCCTGGTGGGCTGGGGACACCATATGGAATACCGGAGATTGACCGTAGGATAGCCACTTGCAAAGCAAATACTCTTTCCACTGTACAATCTCTCTGGCCCCAAAAATATTATTTTGTTAGAAGAAATCTAGAGGAAATTCTAGGCTTAGTCTAATGACTACATGATGCCTTCTAGCTTTCTTTCTAGTCACCATCAATAGGTTGACATTAATTTCTTTAAAATGCCAATATTAAAATTCACAAACATTCTTTTTATTTTAATATTTTATTGAAACCATTGTGATTTACAATTTTTTTTCGTAGTTGGGTTTCAAGACATACAATGTTTTGGGGAAGGGTTCACCTTTTTTGGGGGGTTTAAAGGCCACACCTGATGGTGCTCTGAGGTTATTCCTGACTCTGCACTCAGAAATCGTTCCTGGCAGGATGGGGGGGGGCATATGGAATGCCAGGATTCGAACCATCGCCCATATGGAATGCCAGGATTCGAACCATCGTCCATCCTGGTTCAGCTACATGCAAGGCAAACACCCTACCACTGTGCTGTCTCTTCACACCCCCTTTTTTGGACAGATAAATTCTTTTTTTTTTTAATTCTTATTATCTATCTTTTCTTAATATATCTCAGAAATCTCTGGCACTTTTTCTTTTTTACTTTTTGTGTGTGTTTGTTTGTTTTTGATTTTTGGGTCATACCTGGCAGCCCTCAGGGGTTACTCCTAGCTCTGTGCTCAGAAATCGCTCCTGGCAGGCTCGTGGGACCATATGAGATGCTGGGATTCGAACCACTGTCCTTCTGCATGCAAGGCAAATGCCTTACCTCCATGCTATCTCTCTGGCTTACTTTTTTGTTTGTTTTTGGGCCACACCCAGTGATGCTCAGGGGTTACTCCTGGCTATGTGCTCAGAAACCGCTCCTGGCTTGGGGGACCATATTGGATGCCGAAAATTGAACCCACATCCATCCTGGGTCAGCTGTGTTCAAGGCAAACACTCTACCACTGTGCTATCACTCTGGCCCCTGGCACATTATCTTTCTTTCTTTCTTTTTTTTTTTTTTTTGTGTGTGTGTGTTTTCTTTGGGTCACACCCGGCAGTGCTCAGGGGTTTTTCCTGGTTCTGTACTCAGAAATTGCTCCTGGCAGGCACGGGGGACCATATGGGATGCCGGGATTTGAACAGATGACCTTCTGCATGAAAGGTAAACGCCTTACCTCCATGCTATCTCTCCGGCCCCTATCTTTATTTCTATGTCTCACATCAAGTCAAATGCTTGTACCTTAGCTAAGAAAAACTGGAAATTTATGTCATTCATGTACATATATGTAGATTTATTATGGAAGTGTGAATGTTGAATAGGAAATTAATAATGTCCATATTAAGGAATTAGTTGAAATCTCAGCACTTCCTCATAAACATTAGGCTATCTCTAATTATGCTGCAATGTTTATGTGGCAGATTAATGGACATACTAGATTACTCATGGGCATCAAATGAATATCCAGGCTAGGGTGTAAATCAGCAGGTAGAGCAATTGTTTTATATGTCTGAAGATATGGTTTAAAGCCCTGGTCTGGAATTACAAACATACACACATACACACACACACACACACACATACACACACACACACACACACTCACACACACACATGTATATACACATTTGCAACCCTTTTTTAAAAAATCACCAAATAGGGGCAGAGAGATAGCACAGTGTTAGGGCATTTGCCTTGCAAGTGGCTGACCAAGGACCAATGGTGGTTTGAATTCCGGCATCCCATATGGTTCCCCATGCCTGCCAGGAGGGATTTCTGAGCAGAGAGCTAGGAGTAACCTCTGAGCGCTGCCAGGTGTGACCCAAAAACCAAAGGGGGAGGGGGTCACACACAGCAGCGCACAGGGGTTACTCCTGGTTGTAAGCTCCTGGCAGGCGCAGGGGACCATATGGGATGCTGGGATTCAAACCACTGATCTTCTGTATGCAAGGCAAACACCTTACCTCCATGCTAACTCTCTGGCCCCAATAAATCATATTTCTCCAAAATGCTCCTGTCCTTCAATTTTTACATGTCTAAATCTTATTCGGCCTTTGAAGAACAATAAAACAATACATTTATTCAATTAATTCAGTAAACAGTGGCTACTTGTATACAATGTAGAAATACTTGCAAGTGTTGGGGATATAAGATGTGAGCTCTGACCTATGGAGTCTAAAATTAGTTTGGGAAGACAGATGTATGAGAAAGTGTACGGCAGAGTGGAAAACAGGCAAGAATAATGGTGGGGGAGCCTAACTAGGAGTATTTTTTTTCTTTTTTACAGGGGAGAATGCGAACACAGTCCCCCACTACTACAAATTATGCAGTCGAGTTTCCCTCATTTGGGGAAATCGCAGGGGTCAGCATATTCTGAGTGCAATGGATAAGCCTCGCCCTGAAAAAACCACCTTCATGATCATGGTTTCTCCTCTGCCAGGTAAGTATATGTAGAGGAGTCTTTTTTTTTTTTTTTTTTTTTTTTTTGGTTTTTGGTTTTTGGTTTTTGGGCCACACCCAGTGGTGCTCAGGGGTTACTCCTGGCTATCTGCTCAGAAATAGCTCCTGGCAGGCACGGGGGACCATATGGGACACCGGGATTCGAACCAACCACCTTTGGTCTTGGATTGGTTACTTGCAAGGCAAACGCCGCTGTGCTATCTCTCCGGGCCCGAGGAGTCTTTATAGTATCTGTTTTTTGGTTGGGGGCCATACTCATTAGCTCTGGGGTCCATGCTATGCTGGGAATCAAACTGGGGTCAGATGTATGTGAGGCCAGTGCCTTTGATCCCATCCTATCTCTTTAGTTGAAACCCTTGAAGGGCTATAGTGATAGTATGGTGAGTAGAGTACTTGACCTCCACACAGCTGACTCTAGTTCGATCATGAACATTACTCCTAAGTACTTCCAGGAGTGATTCCTGAGCACAGCTGACTAAAGACAACCCTTCTCTCCCCCCAAAGAAAACATTTTTATTTGTTTTTTTTTGGGGGGGTCACACCTGGCAGCACTCAGGGGTTACTCCTGGCTTTATGCTCAGAAATTGCTCCTGGCAGGCTCTGGGGACCATATGGGATGCTGGGATTCGAACCACTGTCCTGCATGCAAGGCAAACTCCCTATCTCCATGCTATCTCTCTGGCCCCAAGAAAAATTTTTAAAAAGGCCTCTTTATTGCACCCTTTTATCCATATAATTTTTCAATTTTTCAACTCCACAGCACTTAATATACATTTTTTAGATCAAAAGATCTCTGAAGGCAAAACATAAGACTTACACTGAATACTGGATAAATATGAATGAGTCTTCAGAGGAGATTGAGACTATATGTGTGTCAATGCAAAAAAGCTGGCTTTAAACACTGAAACATCTAAGGCAAGAAGTAGATTATAGACCTCTCTTCAAAATGATAGGTAATATCATCACCTGTCTAGGCGACTACAGAGACTAAAACTGCAGGGAGGAATTGATTCATAAAGTGCTAGAGAAAGTACAAAGTAATTCTAGTTTCAACCCTCAGATGTTACTTGAAAGGCCATTTCAGGAAACATAATGAAAACCTAGTACCCATCAGAAAAAAGAAAACAAAAACCAGTAAATCAATTTTGCTGGCAAGAACTTTTCCTTTTAAAATGTCTCTTGGTGGGACCAGAGTAATAGCACAGTGGTAGGGCATTTGCCTAGCACGTGGCAGATTTGGACAGACCTTGGTTTGATCCCCTAGCATCCCATATAGGTCCTCCAGCCAGGAGCGATTTCTGAGCGTATAGCCAGGAGTAACCCCTGAGTGTCACAGGGTTTGATTCAAAATAGCAAAAAAAAAAAAAAAAAAAAATCTCTTTCTATTACTTGTCCTTTGTGTGTGTGCCAGGGTTCTAAATTACTGATGGGAAGGACCCCACCTAACCTGCTGAGTTAACTACTTTAAAGAATTGTTGGGTGCAGTTAGAGAAATAACTACACTAACAACTATTATGACAATGGTAATGAGAGAAGTAGAATGCCTGTCTTGAATATAGGCAGGGGGTAAGGAAGGAGGGAGATGGGAGACATTGGTGGTGGAAAGATTGCACTCGTGAAGGGGGGTGTTCTTTTCTTTCTTTTTTTTTTTAATAACTAAAACCCAACTACAAACATGTTTGTAATCATGGTGCTTAAATAAATATATTATTTAAAAAAGAATTGTCTGGGCAGGAGAGTTAGTACAATGGATAAGTTGCTTGCAAACAAGTGGTTGACCTGGGTTCAATCTCCAGCATATCCTTAGCATTGCCAAGAGTAATTCTTGAGTGCAGTATCAGGAGTAAGCTCTAAGCACTGCCAGGTGTGGCTCCCCAAACAGTAAAAGAATTGCCTTTTATTTTATTGTGTTTTGGACCACATCCAGTGGTACTCAGGAGTTACTTCCTGGCTCTGTGCTCAGGAATCACTCCTGGTGGTTCAGGACAATATGGGATGCCAGGGATAGAACCTGGGTCGGCCACATACAAGGCAAGCACCTTACCTACTATACTAAGGCTCTGGCCCCAAGAATTGCCTTTAAAAAAATATTATTTTTGTTTGTTTGTTTGTTTGTTTTTTGGCCATACCCAGCGGTGCTCTGGCAGGCACGGGGAATCATATGGGACATATGGGATTTGAACCAACCACCTTAGGTCCTGGATCGGCTGCTTGCAAGGCAAACACGGCTGTGCTATCTCTCCGGCCCCCTTAAAATATTTTTATATGATCTGTGATTTCTATAATTATCTTAATTCTTATGGTCACATGATTTACAAATTTGTGCTAATGATCATCTCTACCAATGAGTGGGCAAAAGCAGTGTTATCAATTACACGAGATCATCTAAAACATTTGAGAAGTGTTAAGTATTTTTTTATTTTATACTATATATACATCGCAGTAAAATACTTTTCATTAAGTGAAAGGCAACATTTTAGATACAGGGAATTTTTAATTACATTGGCATTATAGGGGCTGGCAAAATAGCACAGCGGTAAGGTGTTTGCCTTGCATGCAGAAGGACGGTTGTTCAAATCCCATATGTTCTCCTGCCAGGAGAGATTTCTGAGCGTGGAGCCAGGAGTAACTCCTGAGTGCAGCCGGGTGTGACCCAAAAATAAATAAATAAATAAATAAATAAATAAATAAATAAATAAATAAGCAAACAAAAACAAACAATAAAAAACTTTAAAACCTGGCATAATTAGGGACCGAAGCAGTGCCTTGCAAGCACTAGCCTAGGACAGACCGAGGTTTCCCCGGCGTCCCATATGGTCCCCCGAGCCTGTCAGGAATGATTTCTGAGCACATAGCCAGGAGTAACTCCTGAGCGTAAAATGGGTGTGGCCCAAAACAAAACAAATTGGCATAATTGAGAACAAAAAGGCAGAGCCAGAGAGATAGCATGGAAGTAAGGCATTTGCCTTTCATGCAGAAGGTCATCGGTTTGAATTCCGGAGTCCTATATGGTCCCCCGGGCCTGCCAGGAGCAATTTCTGAGCATGGAGCCAGGAGTAACCCCTGAGCACTGCCGGGTGTGACCCAAAAACCACACACAAACACACAAAAAGGTTTAAGGGTCACTGTCATCTTATCCTGTTTTTAGCCTTTACGGGCTAATGAACACAACCTAAAACATAGATGAGTTTTCCTCTTCTAGGACACAGTGATTTTTCTAAACCTTTAGATATACTAATATAGCCAGTTATAGAAATCTGAATAGAAAACTATTCTCCCACAGGTATGTAATGGCAATCCCATCTCTTGAAAAGGTGAATGTGACCAATTAAGTCCCATCATATCTTTAGAAGGGGCAACAGTGAGTTGGGGTGGACTTGCTGACCTGGAATTATCAAAATTCAAAAAGCTGTTCATAAGTCTTTTAAACACAAGCCTATCTTATTTAAATCAGGCGATCCATCAAAAATACATTACACCAGCCATTCATGATCTGAATTCTGATGAAATGAAATGAGATGGAATTAAATGAAATGAGATGGAATTAAATATGGTACACAAAAAAGTCGAGACATTTTTGTAATAAGGCGGTGCCAACTATTACTCATTAGTAGCTTTTTTGAGGTAAGCTGTCCTTTTTTTTTTTTGTTCCAGGGATGTATTTTTTGGGATTATCCAAACACTCCATCAGTGTGTCATCTCCCCAGGTGAATCCAGGGGCCTGACCTAGCTTCTGTCCAAACAGACCATGGAGATTTGGCCCAGATTTGTGCTTACCTCCCTTCTCCATGGCATGACACTGAGCACACTTCTGGACAAAAATCTTCTTGCCATTCTCAATATCACCCATTTTAGAATCTTGCTGTCGCTGCATATGACCAGAAGAGACCAAGAATTGCCTGGTAGGGGCTGGATAAGCACTTGCTGTGTTCTCAGCCAATCTGGGTTCGATCCTTGGCACTACATGTGTTCTGCAAGCCCTGCCAGGAATGATCTTAAGTGAGAATCAGAAATAAGCCCAATTATCGTTGGGTGTGGCCCCAAAACAAAAAGAAATGAAAAAAATATATGGTTTGGAGGTGGGACATGGGTCAGTTGTAGGTAAAACAAGTGCTGGAGCTGATGTACTAAATAACCAGCTCCTAGATTTTACTTGTTTGTTTATTTTATTTTATTTTATTTTGTTTTGGGGTCACACCCAGCATCGCCCAGGGGTTACTCCTGGCAGAAGTCACTCCTGGCAGCCTCGGGGACCATATGGGATGCCGGGATTCAAACCACTGTCCTTCTGCATGCAAGGTAAATGCTTTACCTCCATGCTATCTCTCTGGCATCCTTTTTTTGTTTATTTTTTTGGGGGGGTCCACAACTATTGAACTATTCCTAGTTATTATTTAGTTTGTGGCCTCAAATGAGTTATTTAGACCTCTTTAATCTTTTTTTTCTTTTTTTTTGGATTTTGGGTCACACCCAGCAGTGTTCAGGGGTTACTCCTGGCTCTGCACTCAGAAATTGCTTCTGGCAGGCTCAGGGGACCATATGGGATGCCGGGAATCAAAACACCATCCATCCTGGGTGGGCTGCATGAAAGGTAAATGCCCTACCACTGTGCTATCTCTCCAGCCCCAGTTGTTACTTTTTTTTTTTTTTTCTTTTTGGTTTTTGGGCCACACCCGTTTGATGCTCAGGGATTACTCCTTTGTGCTCAGAAGTCGCTCCTGGCTTGGGGGGACCATATGGGACGCCGGGGGAATCGAACCGCGGTCCATCCTACGGTTGCGCTTGCAAGGCAAGCACCTTACCTCTAGCGCCACCTTCCCGGCCCCCAGTTGTTACTTTTTAAAAAGTTTTACAGAAAAATTGTGCAGACAGTACAGAAAATCCCCATAGTCCTTTCTCCCCTAATTTCTTCTGTGATTAATACATTATATTAGTAAAATACTAATTTGTTGAATTAATGACCCAGTATTGATACTGTAATTAACTAAAGCCTACCTTCTATTCCATTTCCAATTTGGGTAGCTTTTGGCTAATGCCCCTTTTCTGATCCCAGATTCCATTTGGCTTAAAATTTATAGTTAAATTGTTGTATTCTTTAGCATGTCATATTAGTTATCACATTGCCTTTAATTATTTTTTTCCTTATGCTTCACTTGCTTTGACATATTCTGGATCCTGTCCTGGGTTGAAAATTGATTAAAGCTCTTGGTATCTCCACCGGGAACACACACACACACACACACACACACACACACACACACTCTCTCACACCTGAACCTTCGTTGAATGTCCTATTTAGAGAGCTCCACCCATCTTTAAAATATACCCTGTTCCCCACTTTAAAGGTGAAGATCAAGTTCTACCTCTAATTTATTGTATGATCTTTTTGCACACACACACACACACAGATTTCTTATGTGGTTCTGTGTTAAAATAAAAGGATTGTAGATGACATGTTGTATGGATTCTTTTCTAGCACAGATGGATGATGTGTAGAGTTATAGATAAATATTTGAGCAGCAAAAACTGGGCAAAATTCAAGTCAGGTCAGGGAAATGGATGGGTTTATCAATGAGGCAGCTGCACAGGCTCAGTAGGAGAAAAGTAGAAAACCTAGGAACTATTTATTGTAGGGTTTGTGAATCTTGCAAGCCAGTTCTTTGCTTTGCGCTTCGGTTGGTTTCCTCATCGGCTACAATGCGGAGGCTTGTGGTAGTTATGAAACTCCTGGGCGGCAGAGCCAGGAACGTAGCAAGGAAAATGTCACAGGAAGAATTACGTTAGGATGAGGAAAGTGGAGAGAGAGCCTTGCATGGGGAAAGGGTGGATCTAAATAGCAAAGAAGCAAGGCTGACAACTCAAGCAAGAGGCACCCAGTCCACACCTCGGCCCTCTAACCACACCCGGACCGCGTCCTTGAAGCCCCGCCCACCTCCACCTCTTTTTCCTCCTCCCCTCCGGCTGCGTCGCGCCACACTCAACATGGCCGTCACGGTGCCCCGCTCTCCATCGCCCCCACCCTCGGAGGCCGCGCGCGCTCCCGCGCCGCCACGTCACTCCGGCCTTTATCCCGCCCTCACCTTTTTTCCATTGGCTGTCCCTATGAGTGACGTAATTCCTTCTACCAATCCCTCGCCTCTACCGCCCCTCTGAAGCCCCGCCTTTCCTCCTCCTAGCTTTTCCCGACGGCTATTGGAATAAAACCTGAGCCGTCCGCAACTCCGAAAGGGGGTGGAGCCGGAAGAACGGACCAATCAGAACGGCGAGAGCGGCGGCGTGCACGCGCACGCTAGGACGCACGCACGCGGGCTCGCGCCGCGCCGCGCCGCGCCAGGAACTCGCGCATTCCGAGTGCAGGTTGGGTTGCGGCGGCGGCGGTGACGGCGGCGGCAGCTGAGAGAAGCGGAGCGAGACGCGGCGTGTGCGGCGACGAGTCCCAGCGCGTCTGCGGCGCCACCTTCCGCCTCGGGAAGCCCGCGCGGGGTGCGAGGGAGCGCCGAGGGGAGGCGGCGACGTCGCGGCTGCCCGAGGGAGAGTCCGGCCTCAGCTCGGCCGCCGGGCCCCGCGCACGGCCCGGGACACAGGCGCCCTGCCCTTCTCGCCCGGCCCGCCCGGCCTTTCCCTGCCCTGCCCTGCCCTGCCCGGCCTTGCCCGGCCTTGCCCTCCGCGCGTCGCTTTCGTCAGCCGGCGGAGCGAGCGGCGTCGGCCCGGGAGGTCGCGGGGCTGAGGCGGCGGCTGAGGCGGCTCCTCCGGCTCCATCATGTCCGCGGGCGGAGACTTCGGGAACCCGCTGAGGAAATTCAAGCTGGTGTTTCTCGGGGAGCAGAGCGGTGAGTGCGCGGCGCCGCACCCCGCCGTCGCCCCCGGCCCTCCGCTTCTCCCGAGCCCCCGCCCCGGCCTTGCCCAGCCCGTTCCCATTCCCGTTCCCATCCCCCGCGCCCGGCCGCCCCTTTCTTCCCACCCGGCTCCTGCGCGAGCCCCACCCTGCTCCTCGCCGATCGACCCCCGCCCCGGCCGTCTCCGGGTGTGGGGGGGCCGCCTCCAGTCTGGGCGTTGTTCCCCCCAGAGGCTGGACCCCCACCGCCACGGACGGCGGGGAGCGATCGCCGCCCGCGGGGACCGTTTGGTCTGGTTGGAAATGAGCCCCCCAGATGGAGTCGGATCAGGGGTGGGGCGGCATGGGCAGGGGCGAGGCGAGGCGAGGTGAGGTGAGTCCTTTGGGGTTAGGTACCGGGTAGGTAGGTTGTTGGGAAACCTCCCTTTCTTCTCCTCCTCGCCCGGCGTCGCTGACAGTTCTCTTGGCAAGTGTCGGTGCTTCCCCCCCCCCCCCCCGATCTTTGCCAGATGCTATGTCATGATCGTTTTTTTTTTTATACTTGGAATTTTTCATATCTCATCTTTCATTTTTTCTCTTCTTCCTCCTCCTTTCGTCGTTTTCGACGTGAAGCAGTGTCTGGATCTCTCTCTCTCTCTCTCTCTCTCTCTCTCTGTCTGGATCTCTCTCTCTCTCTCTCTCACACACACACACACACACACACACACACAGAGGAATTGCTGGGGGGCATGCTAATGATGATTCCATTTCTTCTTCTTCTTCTTCTTCTCGAGTGTTTTTCCTATCTTAAGAGATTTTTTGAGATTCCTGTTGTGGGGAAAAGGCTTGCGAAGAAGGAACTCACTCCAGCCTCGTCATCTTTGTGTTTGGAGGATTTCCTTGGGGGTTTTAGTAAGAAGGAATGGAATGGCATGGAAGGGAAGAGAGCGGGGATGAATTCATCCTTCATCGAAATTAGATTTAAAGCTACAAGACCATTTCGGCTCAATGACTCTCGGGTGCTGAATAATTCCCTAGTATCTGGTGATTGAAATTGTTCTGGGTCTTTGTGTTTAGGTACAAGATCTGAATTTTGTTTTTAAGATACTTAGGTCAATCCTCGCCGATTCCAATTTTAGGCTATGTTATTGCAAATTTGACGCTGGACGATGTCGAGATTTTCCTCTTGTTTATTTCACACTTAATGGCCATCTTTAAAATGCAGATACATTTAAAGCTCCTATCTTGGTGTTCTAACTTATATGGCATTGAAGTAGGTTAATAGGAGTGGCAAGATGACTTACGTTTACATCTGAGAAATATTTTTTTTTTTTTGCTCCTATACAATTTAAGCCCCTTTACTGAGGAAAAATAACTTCACTTATGAATCTTGTTGAAGCAAAGAAACTTGTTTCTTTGAGCGAGTGATTTTGATAAAGACCTGTGGGGTTGATTCTGGCTAGCTATTTTATGGCAACTTAGGAAAGTGCCATGCAGAAAATACAGCCTCCTGGTCATCATTGATAAATAGGATCTAAAGTGCTTATTGTGCACCCTAGGGATGTCATTGCTTGCCGTTTGTCATGATGCAGAGCTATTTAGTTTGAATGAAAAATCCATTAATCTCTGCCTCAGGAAGGTTTTAGTATGAATAAGGATCATAACTTAAATGTCTCTAGGTTTTCTTTGAATTTCTTTAGTATTTTTGTTTTGATTCCCACTTTTTAAAGTTAAATATCTTTACTAACTTTTTCCCAAATCACTCTGCGATTTCTTTAAGGCATCTTAGATTTTTTTTTTGAAGACTTAGTTTTTGGAAAATTTTAGATTTATGGAAAAATTTAGAAGATAATGTCTTCTGTTTCATCCCTCCCCCCCTTTTGTTTGAGGAGGGCCCTTACCCTTGGCTCAGGACTTATTCCAGGTCTGACAAACATCACTCCTGGCGGGGTTGGAGGACCATATGGGGTGTCAGGAATCAACCAGAATCAGGTGTGTGCAAAGCAAGCACTTTACTTATGTACTATGTTTTCATCCTCTGTATTTCCTATTAACGTTTTATATTAGTATGATATATTTGTTAAGGTTTATGAACCAATATTGATACATTATTAACTAAGGTTCTTAGTTTATTCAGAATTCCTTAGACTTTTTATTTTTTGTTTCAGCATTTAAATTACACATCATATGTAGCTTTATGTCTGGTTCGTGTGTGTGTGTGTGTGTGTGTGTGTGTGTGTGTGTGTGTGTGTGTGTGTGTGTTTGTGATGGTGTTCACATGCTATTTAAAAAACTGAGGGACTGAGGTTAATTATCTATTCAGACTACTTTATTGCTAGGTAATGCTGTCCACTGATAATGAAAGATTGATCTCTGCTTTCATCTGTAGTATATGTAAGTTGTCTTATGCATTAGCAAAGGTCTGTAGATTCCATGTAATACTGATGTAACTCTTCATGAATTATTCATTTTTGGGTTTTTTAATTCGAAGTTTAGCTTTCAAAGACTAATCTGGCAAAACCTTATTTGTCTTAAAAGCAATAATTAGCTTATTTTGTGTGCTTTTTTTTGTCTGTTTCTCTCAGCAGAATGCAAATTCTATGAAGATGAAAATATTTTTGTTTTTTTGAGTCATACATGATAGTTCTCAGGGTCCACCCACTCTCACCTCTTATATTCCTTGGGCGTTCTCCCTTCCTTCCTTCCTTCCTTCCTTCCTTCCTTCCTTCCTTCCTTCCTTCCTTCCTTCCTTCCTTCCTTCCTTCCTTCCTTCCTTCCTTCCTTCCTTCCCTCCCTCCCTCCCTCCCTCCTTCCTTCCTTCCTTCCTTCTCTCACTTTCTTCCCTCCTTCCCTCCTTCCCTCCCTCCCTCCCTCCCTCCCTCCCTCCCTCCCTCCCTCCCTCCCTCCCTCCCTCCTTCCTTCCTTCCTTCCTTCTCTCACTTTCTTCCCTCCTTCCTTCCTTCCTTCCTTCCTTCCTTCCTTCCTTCCTTCCTTCCTTCCTTCCTTCCTTCCTTCCTTCCTTCCTTCCTTCCTTCCTTCCTTCCTTCCTTCCGCATTTTGGGCCACTCCTGGTGATGCTCAGGGGTTACTCCTGGCTATGCACACAGAAATCGCTCCTGGCTTCGGGACACGGGGGTGGGGGTGGGGGTGGGGGAATCCAACAGAGGTCCTTACCGATAGCGCCACTGCTCTGTCCCTTGGGCATTTTTAGAGGCGAGGTCCGTTGTCTGGTGTCACAAATCAAGGCCTCCTGCATTCATATCACTTTGCTACCAGTGTAAAAAACTATTTATTTTATTGTTCATTGTATTCTCTGTGCCTAGGATAATGCTAGGCATGCAGTACTCAGATAATTAGTGAAGTGATCAAAGTTAGTAGATTTTATTCATTTTTGCTGTTAAAAAGTTAACCTTTCCCGGGCTGGAGAGATAGCATGGAGGTAAGGCATTTGCCTCGCATGCAAAAGCTCGGTTGTTCAAATTCTGGCATCCCATATGGTCCCCTGAGCCTGCCTGGAGCGATTTCTGAGTGTAGAGCCTGGTGTAACCCCTGAGCACTGCCGGGCGTGGCCCAGAACACAAAAACAAAACAAAACAAACAAGAAAAAGTTAACCTTTCCCCTAATTTAATGGTTTAATAATAGCATTTTAAATTTAAGTAATATGACTATATGTATTGAGAGTCCATATACTCAGGTTCCAGGGAACCCCATAGTTTATAGTCCTAACATTACACTTAAAATAATTTTAAAACCAGGAGGCCAAGGATTATAGCTCAATGGTCAAGCACTTAACATGTGATATCCTGACTTCAATCTCTGGTACTAGGGGTAGAAAAATAGTACAAAAGTTAAGACAATTGTCTTGCATGCAGCTGACCCAGATTTGATCCCAGCCATTACACATAGTTCACTGAGCACCACTAGGAGATATCCCTGAGCACAGAGCCAGGAATAAACCAGGTGTGGATTTAAAACAAAAATCCCTGGCATTACCCACATGGTACATGTACTCTCTATACACACATACATTTTTGTTTGTTTTGGACAAACCAGGTGATTATTGGTTGCTTCTGGGTGTGCACTCCTAATGGGCTCAGAGGACTATACTGGGGTGCCAGGAGGCCCTCTTGCAAAGTAAGCCCCAGTGTATTTTTCTTCAGCCCATCATGTACACACACTATATATAAGACTCACCCTGGATTTTACATTTTTTGAGTTAGAGTCAATTTTGCTTTGTTAAAATTGTTAAATTTTGTTATTATGAACTTAGTTTAATTGTAGACTAAGTTCCTCCCTGACTAGGGAATTTGTTGTTTGTGTCTAGGGAGCTTTATTCCCCTCTACTTTCCAATAAAGCTTTCTATTATATTTTTTGTTAGCATAGTACAGCTCAAAAATATGTCAAATGGTATTAAAGGTGTTTTTATGAACTGACTTGAAATGAGAGCATAGCAAAATTTAAAATTCTGTGCTCCATAGTGAAGACAAGTTGTTTATATTCATGAAGCCTCAGATTGAGTTAATGACATCATTTTTATAGTCTTATTATAAATTCTTGTAATTTCTTTATCTTTTTGGTAGTATACATTTGTTTTGATTTTGGACCACATCCAGCTGTGCTTAAGGCTTTTTATCCTGGCTCTGTGCTCAGAAATTACTCCAGGCAGGATTTGGAAGACCATATGGGGATCTGGGGATTGATCCGTCTCAGCTGCATGCAAGGCAAGCAGTCATCATACTCACTGTGCTATCTCTTCAGCCTCAGCAGTATATAATTTTTATTATGAGCAATCTACTTTTTTTTTTTTTAGATTTTGGTTTTTGGGTCACACCCGGCAGTGCTCAGGGGTTACTCCTGGCTCTATGCTCAGAAATTGCTCCTGGCAGGCTCAGAAATTGCTCCTGGCAGGCTCAGGGGACCATATGGGATGCCGGGATTCGAACCACCGACCTTCTGTATGCATGGCAAATGCCTTACCTTACTCTCCGGCTCTGAGGAATCTACTTTAATGGCTGTTACTTTCTTGAAATGGAGAGGTAATTTTAATGTTATTTGTGCACTCTGAAGGTTGTTGTACGATGCCTGTGACTGTAATTCAATCATGAACAACTTTATCTCTAAAAAAACAAAAAACAACATCTGTAGGGGCTGGAGAGATAGCACAGAGGTAGGGCATTTGCCTTGCTTGCAACTGATTTGAACAGACGGTGGTTCAAATCCCTGTATTCCATATGATCCCCCTTGCCTGCCAGGAGCAACTTCTGAGTGTAGTGCCAGGAGTAATCCCTGAGCAGTGCCGGGTGTGACCCAAAAACAAAAACAAAAAAAAGGAAAAAAGAAATTGCTAAGTACTCTGAAGTCCTGAAGTGGTTTTTTTTTGGGGGGGGGGGGGTTGTTTGTTTGTTTGTTTGGTTTTTGGGCCACACCCGGTGATGCTCAGTAGTTACTCCTGGCTATGTGATCAGAAATTGCTCCTCGCCTGGGGGACCATATGAGATGCCAGGGGATCGAATCGTGGTTAGTCCTAGGATAACACTTGCAAGGCAAACACCATATGTGGTGCTGGGGTTTGAACCTGTTGTGGCTCTGTGTAAGGCCTACCTACTGTGCTTTCTCTTCTACCTTGCAGTTTCTTACTGGTGTTGCCATTATGACTTTACTTTGTGTATGTTTTGTTTTGGGACCATGCCTAACAGAACTTAGGGGCTACTCTTAACTCTGTGCTTTAAGAGTTTTCTCCTAACAGGACTTTGGAGACCATGTGGTGTGGTGATTGAACCTACAAGTCCAAATCTAGCATGAAACTGATAATGCTCATCATTGACACATCTTTTCAATGCCAATTACTGTTTTTTAAAGACCTTTCATGTTGAAGTATTTTATATTTATTTTATGTATTGAGTTAATAGATGTAAATCCTTTCAAATTAGAAATATGAATATCTTCCCCCATCTAGCTCTCTCTTTAATTATAGGTGAGGAGTATTTCAAATGATAGAGCCTCTACTAGTCTTTCAAGTTTCTTCCTCCTTGTGACAGACTTGACTGAGCAGAAGTGTTGTATGTAGATCCTGGCACCTCCAGCTATTAGGATATAGTAACTATAGGAGTCTAGAATTCGTAGAATGGAAGCTTTAAGAAGCAAAGATGTGAGGGCCAGAGCAGTAGTACAGCAAGCAGGGCATTTGCCTTGCACACAGCTGACACAAGTTCCTGCTGCCACTTGTGCTTCCCCTGATACTTCCAGAAGTAACCCTGCAGTGCAGAGCCAGGAGTAAGCCCTATGTACCTCTGGTTGTGGCCCAAAAGCCAAAACATTAACAATAAACCCTCCCCCACCAAGTAGGTATTCTGCATAGCAGTTAATGATGATTTAAGCTATTTATTTAAGCTATTATTTGAGGGGAACCCACACCCAGCCAGTGCTCAGGGATTACTCTTGGCTCTACACTCAGGGGTCATTCCTGGTGGTGCTTGGGGGACCATAAAGCATGCCAGCGATTGGATCTAGCGCATGCACTACCCACTGTGCTATTGCTCCGACCCCGAGTTAATGATGATTTAAAATTTTATTGAATTTTTAAATTTAAAAAAATATCAGACTAAACAGGCTGAAGTGTATGCTTTATGTTTGTTGGAAGGCTCAGGTTTGATCCTACTCCCAGAGCTGGGAGTAGACCCTAGTGCTGAAGAATGTGGCCCAAAAACCAAAACCCAAACAAAAATTCCTTAGAGCAACAGTCTTCAACCACCAGTCCACCAGTTATAGAAAGGTTGAAAACTACTCATCTGCCATATTGGTTATAAATAAGTCTAACCTAAATTAAGGATAGGTGACAGTCCGTAGTTTTAAAAAGTTTGAAGAATGCTACCCTAGAGTCAAAGTCCAGTGATAGGAGTAAGCTTAAAGTTAGTAGAGTAGAAGCCAGATTTATGAAAGACTGGCAGAAAAATCTAGACTTTATCTTAAAATAAACATTGGAGTGTTTGGGCAGATTTTATGCAATGTCTTAGTGGTCAGACTAGATCATGGTGATGATCTATATGAGTTAGTTTACTTATTTTGAACTTTCTTTTTTTTTTTTTTTTTTTTTTTTGGTTTTTGGGCCACACCCGGTGACGCTCAGGGGTTACTCCTGGCTATGCGCTCAGAAGTCGCTCCTGGCTTGGGGGACCATATGGGACGCCGGGGGATCGAACCGCGGTCCGTCCTAGGCTAGCGCAGGCAAGGCAGGCACCTTACCTCCAGCGCCACCGCCCGGCCCCTATTTTGAACTTTCTAACCCCTCAAAGGGCCTGCCCAGTATGACTCCCAGTTTTACTCAGCTAACTGTATGGGCCTAATGGTTCTGTGCTTGAGTCTCATGTGATGCAGTGTTCAGGGGCCACCAAAGCTGTACTAAGTGATGCTACAGAAGTTATGCAATACCAGGGATTAAAGTCAGGACCTAATTTAAGAAAGGCATATACTTCAGTCCTTTGAGCTATCTTTCTGGCCCCCTAATAGGTTAATTAAAAAAAAACAATATTGCTCTTTTGTAACTTGGCTTATTTTATTCAGCACAATGCTATCAAAGTTCATCAGTGTTGGGGCCTGAGCGGTGGCACAAGCAGTAAGGTGTCTGCCTTGCACATGATAGCCTAGGGCGGATGTTGGTTCAAATCAGGCATCCCATGTGGTTCCCCAAGCCAGGATCGATTTCTGAGCTCATAGCCAGGAGTAACACCGGGTGTGGCCCAAACTCCCTCCCCCAAAAAGTTCATCAATGTTATAGTTTAGATCAGAATTTCTTTTCTTTAAATATTGAATAATACTTTTTTCCATGTATATACCACATTTTGTTTATTCATTCATCTGTTGATAGACATGGGTTAGCTTCCACCTTTTGGCTACTGTGAATAGTGCTGCTATAAATATAGGTGTTGATGAGTTGATTTTAATTTTATAAAATGTGCTTAAAAGTAAAAAAGAACGAGGCCGGTGAGGTGGTGCTAGAGGTAAGGTGTCTGCCTTGGAAGCGCTAGCCAAGGAAGGACCACAGATCCCCCGGTGTCCCATATGGTCCCCCCAAGCCAGGGGCAGTTTCTGAGCTCTCAGCCAGGAGTAATCCCTGAGCATCAAATGGATGTGGCCGAAAAAAAAACAAAAAAAAAAACAAACAAAAAAAGTAGAACAACTGAATGCTAAGCAATTCTAAATGTATAAATATGTTTGTTCTCAAAGTTTAAATGATTCAAAGTAGATAACAGAAAGCAAAAGAAAAAACACTATCTGATCTTATAGACTCTATAAATATAAATTTTATTTATGTTTGTTTTTGAGCACCTGGTGGTGCTCAGGGCTAACTCCTGACTCTGCTTAGGATCAAACCTGGGTCAACCACATACAGGCAAATACCATTCATGGGCTTGGAGAGATAGCACAGCAGCGTTTGCCCTGCAAGCAGCCGATCCAGGACCAAAGGTGGTTGGTTCGAATCCCGGTGTCCCATATGGTCCCCAGTGCCTACCAGGAGTAACCCCTGAGCACCGCTGGGTGTGGCCCAAAAACCAAAAAAAAAACAAAAAAAAAAAACCATTCCTGCTGCTGTACTATCTCCTGTCCCCTAAAGATAAACTTTAAAATTAAAAAAAAGAGAGAGAAGCAAGCTCTTCTGTGCCAGAGAACACACAAGACATGGTAAGAAAAAGGGAGGAAAATTAGTTTCCTTTCCTTTTTTCTTTTTGTTTTTGTTTGTTTTTATTGGAGGGGGGCACATCCGGTGACAGGGGTTACTCCTGGCTATGCACTCAGAAATTGCTCCTGGCTCAGGGGACCATATGGGATGATGAAGATCGAACCCAGCACGTGGGCCAGCCATGTACAAGGCAAATACCCTACCACTGTGCTATGGCTTTGGACCCATCCTTATTTTTTTTCTTCCTAGAACCTAGTACATAAACATTTCAAGTTTATTAGTACAAATTATACATATTTTCTCTATATGTCTTCAGACCTGATCTCATTTCATTGACATCTGTTTATGGTCCTCTGTGCTAGGTCTCTTGTCTTCCCTTTTTTCTGGGGTGGGGCAGGGGCAGCCCATGGCTCTCAGGGATTGTTCTGATTCTGTGCTCAGAAATGACCCCTAGTGGGGCCGGGTAGGTGGCGCTGGAGGTAAGGTGTCTGCCTTGCAAGCGCTAGCCAAGGAAGGACCGCGGTTCGATCCCCCGGCGTCCCATATGGTCCCCCCAAGCCAGGGGCGATTTCTGAGCACATAGCCAGGAGTAACCCCTGAGCGTCAAACGGGTGTGGCCCAAAAACCAAAAAAAAAAAAAAAAAAAAAAAAAAAAAGAAATGACCCCTAGTAGTCTCTGGGGAAGGAGAAAGGGAAGGTGGGAGGGGAAGACTGACTCACTCACTCACTATGTTGGTGATCCTCAACCAGGGGGAGCCAGTTGACTGTCCCTCCGACTATTGGAGGGCTGGACTATAGTTTTTTATTTTAAAAAACAAACAAACTATGAACAATAGTGGCTCGCAGGCCATATTTTGAGGTTCCCTGCCCGAGACTGAAAGGAGTCGAGAGACGGAGAAGGAGAGGAGTCGGAAACAGCCACACACATCCCACACATGCGCACAATAGGCTGCATGTGGCTCATGTAGTTTAAGGATACCTGGGTACCATATGTAATGCTGGGATTGAATCAAATCAGGCATGACTGCAAGCGATGTGCCCAAACTTCCAGGCTAAAGTTGGTATGGCTAAAGAAATTATCGTCAGCTACATTGACTGGAGTCCCTTTCCCTGGGACCCTAATAAAAATTTGAAACTGGTGAAAAATACAATTGAAGCATATTTATATATTATTATCTATTTGGATTTAAAATAACTGCATCCCATTAAGATGCCTTCTTTTTAGGTGGTTCCTAAAGCATTACTGGGGTTCTTCCCTACTACTTAAACTGATTGATGCCAGGGGACTGAACCTTGGCTCCAGCATGTAAACCATGTGCTCAGCTCTCTCAGCCCTTGAGATATCTCTCCAGGTCCAATGTACTTTATTTTTCTCGAATTAATTGAGTTTATAGTTCTTTAAACATTGCTTCATATTCTTTTTGGAGAGGTCATACCTGGTGATGCTCAGGAGTTACTCAGAAGTCACTCCTGGCAGACTTGGGGGACCATATGGATTGCTGGGATTCAAACTAGGTCTGTCCTGTGTTGGCTGCATGAAAGGCAAATGCCTTACCGCTGTGCTATCACTCCGCCCTTGCTTCATGTTCTTTATTAATTGGAATTTATCTATACCTCCCCCTTTTGGGGGATCACACTCAAAGGTGTTCAGGGCTTACTCCTGTCTTTGTGCTAAAGGATCATTCTCGGTGGGCCATAGGGGACCATATGGGTTGCTGGGGATCAAATCCCAATCCCCCCCATTCCCAATACCAGGAGGGGGGAAGGTCGAGTCAGATACAGATGTAACTATCCAGTGGGCTTTTACATATAAAAGGAAGAGGTTACCCAGAAGAGGAAGTGGGGGACCTTTGTTTAGGGTTTTAGCTAGATTAACCTTACAAGTTCTAGCTGTTGAATTATCTCTGGCCCAAACATCCCTTTATCAACTCCTTTACCTGATTATTTGCCATGTATATTTATTTGTGTGTGTGTGTAAAGCCCATTAAAATTTTTTTTTATTATTTTCAGATAATAAAATTGGGGGAGACATCCCAGTGGTACTTAGGAACCACCAAAACTAGTCTTTAATGTCCAGGGAGGTCATGTAAAGGCCAGGAATGAATTTGGAGCCTTAAGAATGCTACTCCTTTGAACTATCTCCCTTGCCTTAGGGTTTTTGTATTGGTTTTGGTTTTGGGTCACACCTGACTGTGTCTGGGATTACTACTGGCTCTTTATTCAGGAATCATTCCTGCCAGGCTTAGAAGATAATTGGTATTATGGAGATCAAACCCAGGTTGGCTGCATGCAAGGCAAGCATTTAACCCATTGTAGTATCTGTCCAGCCCCTTGTTTTTTAAAAAGAAAGTTTTAGGGGCTGGAGTGATAGTGCAGCGGGTAGGGCTCTTGTTTTGCATGTGGCTGACTCAGATTTTGTCCCTGGCATCCCATGTGGTTCCCTAAGGTTCGCCAAGTGTGGCCCCAAAACAAAACAAATTTAAAGGGAAAACTTTATTGAATTATAGAAAAACATACAATGAAAAATGTATTAGAGGCTGGAGTGATAGATAGCACAGCAGGGAGGGCATTTGCCTTGCATGTTAGCCGACCCACATTTGATTTCCCCGGAATCCAGTATGGCCTCTGTGCCTGCCAGGAGTAATTTCTGAGTGCTGAGAATTAATTAGAAATTAATTTCTGGGTCGGAGCAATAGCACCAGAGGTAAGGCAAACGTTTGCCTTGCACGTGGCCAAGAATTCCGGCATCCCATATGATCCCGAGCCTGCCAGGAGCGACTTCTGAGCGCAGAGTCAGGAAGAACTCATGAGCACAGCCGGGTGTGACCCAAAAATCAAAAAAAAAAAAATTTAATTTCTGGGGCTGGAGTGATAGCATAGTGGTGTAGGGTGTTTGCCTTGCACGCATTCGATCCAGGACAGACTTTGATTTGATCCCCAGCATCCCATATGGTCCCCTAGGCCAGGAGCAATTTCTGAGCTCAGCCAGGAGTAACCCCTGCGCGTCAGTGGGTGTCGTCCCCCCCCCCAGAAAATGAAAGAAATTAATTTTTACCACTGTGCTTTACTTCGACTCCTGAGAAATTAATTTTTTTTTGTGTGTGGTTTTTGGGTCACACCCAGCAGTGCTCAGGGGTTATTCCTGGCTCCAGGCTCAGAAATTGCTCCTGGCAGGCACATGGGACCATAGGGACGCCGGGATTCGAACCAATGACCTCCTGCATGAAAGGCAAACGCCTTACCTCCATGCTATCTCTCCGGCCCCGAGAAATTAATTTTTAATTTCTGAGTAACACCCTGAGTGCTGTCAGTATGATCCAAAACACAAATTAATACATAAGTAAAGTATGATAACTGGTCTTCTGGGATTTAAACCTTAATTTTCTGAGCTTTATTCTAAATGTGTTCCTATGAATTATATTCTTTGGTCTTTCCAAGGAAGCAAATGGTAAACTATGTATCTTGAGGTGACTCCATTTAAAAAAAAATTCTATGCTTAAGTTTTAGTAAAATAATGCTGGTAAAGTCTTAACTCTAGTATTTAGTCTGTACTTTCTCTTAGGCTTTTCTTTGGGTGGGCAGATTATTTTCAATTCCTTTTTGTATCCTTATATATTCAAAGATAGGTATTGACTTTATTTGTTTGTTTTGTTTTTTTGTTTTTGGGTCACACCCGGCAGTGCTCAGGGGTTACTCCTGGCTGTCTGCTCAGAAATAGCTCCTGGCAGGCACCGGGGACCATATGGGACACCGGGATTCGAACCAACCACCTTTGGTCCTGGATCAGCTGCTTGCAAGGCAAACGCCGCTGTGCTATCTCTCCGGGCCCTAGGTATTGACTTTATTGTAATACCTGATGCAATCTAAAAAATTGAAGAAATACATTTTTAGGTTGAAAATAATTTTGAGGGGCCGGAGCGGTGGTGCAGCGGTAGGGTGTTTGCCTTGCACGCAGCTAACCTAGGACGGACTGGGGATCGATCCCCCAGTGTTCCATATAGTCACCCAAGCCAGGAATGATTTCTGAGCACAGAGCCAGTAGTAATCCCTGAGCATCACTGAGTGTGGCCCAAAAACCAAATAATAATTATTTCGAAAGGTAATTCAGTTTTTCTTTCCTTCATATCAGATACTAAATTTTAAGTTTACAATATAAAAATAAGTTCTACAAATATAAGTTACATGAACAAAATCTCATAACTTAGTAATCTTTCATTATTATTCGATAAAAGTTCTTTTTTTTTTTTTTTTTTTTGGTTTTTGGGCCACACCCTGTGACGCTCAGGGGTTACTCCTGGCTATGCGCTCAGAAGTTGCTCCTGGCTTCTTGGGGGACCATATGGGACGCCGGGGGATCAAACCGCGGTCCATCCTAGGCTAGCGCAGGCAAGGCAGGCACCTTACCTCCAGCGCTACCGCCCGGCCCCCAAAAGTTCTTTTTGTAATGGTAGATGATAAGCCTAGAAAGAAGACTCAGATCCTGTGATTGTAAAGGTCTTGAACCACCCTCATTTTAAATTTTATTTTAGGAATATTGGAGAATGTTGGAATGCTTTATAAATTAAAAAAATATTTTACCTCTATGGGCCGGAGAGATGGCATGGAGGTAGAGCATTTGCCTTGCATGCAGGATGCAGTAGGACAGTGATTCAACTCCTGGCATCCCATAGGGTCCCCTGAGCTTGCCAGGAGCGATTTCTGAGTGTAGAGTCTGGAGTAACCCCTGAGCGCTACTGGGTGTGACCCAAAAACCAAAAAAAAAAAAAAAAAAAAAGGTATCTTACCTCTAGTGGTTTGGAAACTGGACACTTTTGGCTGAGCGTCACCGGGTGTGGCCCAAAAAAAAAAAAAAGATGAAAACTACAAGGCTGGGAGAATCTAGAGAATAGGGTTCTTACCTTGCATGTGCCTGTCCCAAGTTTTATCCCTAGCACCCTTTCTGGTCTCTCAAGCACCATCAGAAATGATCTTTGATTGCAAAACCAGGAGTATGCCTTCATTGCCTTTGAACATGGGGAAAGAAAGGAGGGAGGAAGGAAATTGTATAAATAAGGGTCACAGCAGTAGGCCATTTGCCTTGCATGCAACTGACCCAGGAGGTACCCGATTGATTCCTTGCATCCCATGTGGTCCCCCAGCCTGCCAGGGGCAATTTCTGAGTGCAGAGCCAGGAGTGACCCCTGAACTCTGCTGGGTGTGGCCCCAAAACCAATCAATAATAAAGTTAAAAAGAGAAATTGCATAAATAAGGGGCATGGCATGAGACTAGCTCTAGTGGGCAGGAAGGAATTGAGACAAAGTCAGAAAGGGGCCACAGTCAGAAGATTGAGAAACACTGCTTTTATGTTTTGTTTTGTTTTTGGGTCACACCGGCAGTGCTCAGGGGTTACTCCTGGCTCTATGCTCAGAAATCGCTCCTGGCAGGCTCGCGGGGACCATACGGGATGCCGGGATTCGAACCACCGAATTTCTGCATGAGAGGCAAATGCCTTACCTCCATGCTATCTCTCCAGCCCTATATTTGTAACATTATATATCTTCATTATGAATACATTCTATAATTTTACAATTATATATTACTCTGAATGCATTATTATAGTTTTTACTCTTAACCTTTTTGAGACTTGTTTTATACCACATTTATAAAATGGAAATAATTTAAATATTTTTTATTTAAAGCATTGTGATTTACCAAGTTATTCATAGTTGAGTTTTATGGGTTTTTAAAAATACTTATTTATTTGGGTTTTTGGGGCTAAACCCAGCAGCGCTCAGGGATCACTCCTGGTTCTGTATTCAGAAATCACTCCTAGCAGGCTCAGGGGACCGTGTGGGATGCTGGGAATCGAATCCGGGTCCATCCTGGGTTGGCCATGTGCAAGGCAAACGTCCTACCTCTGTGCTATCACTCCAGCCTTGAGTTTTATGGGTTTTGAGGAAAAAATTACCCAGACATTTATGGAAGTGACTTTATTTTCTGCTTATGTTTTAGTTGATATTTGTATTCTATCACTCTTCACTATATGTCCCCTCATGTACATTTTAATATCTTTTGTTTACCTGTTTTAAAGGTTTTCTCTGTGACTTTATATTTTTAGTAGTTTGCCATTTCATGTGTCTTACATGAAAAAGATCTGATAAGTTCTTGTCTTTTGCTATATTTGGGAAGTTTTTATTATTTCTACATTATAATTTCCCATTTATGCTTCTGAAATTTCATTTATACCTGTATTAGATAGAGTACCTGATATATATTTGGGTATTTTTGGGGAGGGGGGTTGGTTCATACCTGGTGGCACTTGGGTTACTATTGGCTTTGCGCTTAGAAATCACTCCTAGCAGGGATAGGGGACCATATGGGATGCCGGGATTAATATGTATTTCTTTATTTTTTATTTTGGGCCATACCCATTGACGCTCAGGGGTTACTCCTCGTTATGCAGAAATTGCACCTGGCTTGGGGGGACCATATGGGACACCAGGGGATCGAACAGCGGTCATCCTTGGCTAGCATTTGCAAGGCAAACTACCTTACCTCTAGCACCACCACTCCGGCCTCGCTATGTATTTCTAACATTGATTCTTTTCTGTCATTTCTTTCCAACTGCTGAGTCAAACTGTTTCTTCAGTTATTTACAGTTTACATTTGGTCCTTTTTTCCTTTTTTTTTGTTTTTGTTTTTGTTTTTTGTTTTTGGGTCACACCTGGCAGCACTCAGGGGTTAGTCCTGGCTCTATTCTCAGAAATCGCTCCTGGCAGGTTCGGGGGACCATATGGGACACTGGGATTTGAACCACCATCCTTCTGCATGCAAGGCAAATGCTCTACCTCTCCAACCCCTATATTTGTAACATTATATATCTTCATTATGAATACATTCTATATTTTTACAATTACATACTCCTTCTGCATGCAAGGCAAACACCCTACCTCCATGCAATCTCTCCAGCTCCCTATTATTTTTTTTTTTTTTATTTCTCTGGAGATAGTCCTCATTTTCTATGTTTGGAACTTACAAAATGTGAAGACTTCAAGTTCTAGATTATAATTAATTAAGACAATATATTTACTCTGCTTAAACATCTAGGTCATCTTTGAAGTCTGATTTTCCTTTAATTATTAGAATATGTTTTGTTTGGTTTTTTGGTTTTTGGGTCACACCCGCCTGGCTCTACGCTCAGAAATTCTCCTGCCAGGCTCAGGGGACCATATTGGATGCCAGGATTCGAACCATCGACCTGCATGCAAGGCAGATACCTTACCTCCATGCTAGCCTTCGGCCCTAATTATTAGAATATGATTTCTGTTTTGTTTTGTTTTGGGGCTACACTTGGTGGCGCTCAGGCATTACTCCTGGCTCTGTGTTTAGAAATCATTTCTGGCCATTTCAGGAGACCATATGCGATGCTGGGGATCTAATACAGGTCAGCCGGGTGCAAGGCAAACACCCTTCGCTGTGCTATTGCCTCAGCCCTGATTAAGATATTTATTTTTATTTCATTGCATGCCTGCTTGATGACAAATATATGCTCTGGATTTTATTGTTCCTCTAGAGTTGTTTTTTACACTTTTCATCCTATTTATCAATTCTATTTTTCCTTTCCCTTCTATTAGTTATTTTAGGGGACATACTTTGCAGTGCTTAGAGCTTATTTCTGACTCTACTCAGGCATTTCTGGCAATGTTCAGAGGACCATCTGTGGTATCAGGATTCAAACTGAGCATGGCCACATGCAAGGCAAAGTCCTTAACCCTCTCCAATCTCTTACCTTTTTATAATCACTATTCCTGAAGCCTAAAATTTAAGTTTTATTTAGTTTTATTCAGCTCTTTTTTTCCCCGCAGTGTGTGTTTGTGTGAGAGGTGCTGTCTCCCAAGCAGTTCTCTGGGGACTACTATTCCCAGTTATACTCTTTCTACCTGGTATGGTGCTGTTTGAATCTAGCAGTGATGGAGTTGGTTTTCTCTTAATGTATTACACATAAGTAAAGTCATACTTTTATGATTTACAGTGTTTCGCTTTTTAAAAGTCTTATGTACATATTCATCTTTAATAGGTTTTCAGCACTATTGTGAATAATGTTATGATTTATATGGAGGATAGATTGTGTATATCTTCAAATAAGTGGCTAAGTAATATTTGTAACCCCACAAAATTGGGATAGTTGGATCATGGGTGTATCTATTCTTAAAATTTTAAGAACTTGTTATATTGTTTGCTGGAATAGCTCTATTTATGTTTCTATCAACAGTATACAAAGATTTCTTTTTTCCTTTCATATTTTCATCATCCAATGCTATTTCTTTACCTTTTGATTATAATCATTCTCACAGTTGTGATGGTTTGTTTAAATTCTTTATAAAGTAATAATATTTTATTTCTAACTTGGCGGTGCTTGAGGGACCAATCAGTGTTAGGGATCAAAACCAGGGCCTCACAGCATGCACACCAGCTTTTTGAGCCCTGCTCATTTTTTTTTTTTTTTGGTTTTTGTTTTTGTTTTGTTTTGTTTTGTTTTTGTTTTTTTCTTTTAGTTTTTGGGCAGCGCTCAGGGTTACATCTGGCTCCATGCTCAGAAGTCGCCCCCCGGCAGGCACAGGGGATCATATGGGATGCCGGGATTGGAACCACTGTCCTTCTGCATGAAAGGCAAATGCCTTAGCTCTATACTATCTCTCCGGTCCCTGCAGATCATTTTTATTAAAAAAACTAATTCTTTCGGTTTTGTTTTTAAATTTTAAGTACTGTGATTTATTTATAAACTGTTAGTGAATGGTTGGGTTGCCCCTTATACTTTTGTTTTTCTTGCTTTTCACTTTCCTTTGTTCTCTATTTGAGATAGCCATCTGTTATTAAAGAAAGTCATTTAAACAAAGTTGAAGGGATTCAGTTTTTATTTTTTGTTTATATAATGCAGATATTTTATGAGCGTCCTTGTAGATATAGAATAGTAGAATAGAATTACTTGAGATCTCAGTATAACGTGTTAACTGGTGATTTTTCTTTTTTCCCCAGTTGGAAAGACATCATTGATCACAAGATTCATGTATGACAGTTTTGACAACACCTATCAGGTAGTATCTTTCTTGTTTTAAAATATTTAAAACCATAAAATATTCCATGTATACACAATAGACATTAATGTACTTTCTATAATCTGTAAAATACAATATTAGTACAAAGTATAGCTGATTTTCACAGAACTTTCTCAACCTTTTCATTTGATTTGATTTTTTTAATTTTTTCTTCCAAAGTTTGTTGAATGGGGCTGGAGATAGTAGACAATGAATAAGCTGCTTGCCTTATATGTGCTGGGGACCAGGATTGATATGGTCCCTGAGCAGTGCTATAGTAATTCCTGAATGTAGAGCCAGGAGTAAACCCAAAACCAAATCAACAAACAAAAAAAACAGCCTGGAGGATTATCACTAATACCACTTGAGACAAAAGTGATCATTTCTCATGGGGTCTGAGTGATAGTGATAGCACAGTGGTAGGGCATTGCACATGTCCAACCCAGGATGACCCAGGTTTAATCCCCAGCATCCCATATAGTTCCCTGAGTCTGCCAGGAGCGATTTCTGAGCGCAGAGCCAGGAGTAACCCTTGAGTACTGCTGGGCATGGCATGCCCCCTCCCCCCCAAAAAAAAACAACTGGATAAAGAAAATAAATAGATGGAAGTAACATTTTTGTTTGTTTGAGTTGGAGGCCACATCCAGTGATGCCCAAAGATTACTTTTGGTGGGGCATTGGAGACCAAATGTGGTACTGAGGATCAGTTGGGCATGTTCAGGGCAAGTTTTTTACCCTCTGTATTATCTCCAGCTAAACCAAGAAATAACTTTTTGAAAACACATTTTCAGGGTGGAAAAAAATACCAAACTTTTAATTATAATTTAGGTATGATGAGTCCAATAGATTAGAAAATAATTGTCAAAGCAAATTTAGTTTATTATACACACATAACCCAAAATGGAAGGTCATACTTTGCCAGTGGAAAGAAGAGGCATTTGGGGAAGCACTGGGGCTGGTCAGGAGGCAGGGTTGAAAGACAGAAATGTGTGCATAGCTTTTATTGTAGTTTCTGTGAAAGGATTAGGCCCGGGGTCCTCAAACTTTTTTAACAGGGGGCCAGTTCACTGTCTCTCAGACCATTGAAGGGTCTGACTATAGTAAAAACAAAACTTATGAACGAATTCTTATGCACACTGCATATATCTTATTTTGCAATGAAGAAACAAAACAGATACAAATACAATATGTGGCCCGAGGGCCATAGTTTGAGGACCACTGGTTAGGGTTTCTAGGTAAGCAGGTTTAAGATGGTCAGTTTGAGTAATTTCTGAGGACTCTAGGGCTTTTGTTAGTTGTCTGGTAACCTGATTATAGAATGAGGAGGCTAGAGAGGTGGCTCTGATTATGGTAGAGGTGTTTGGGATTGTTAACTATGGATTTAATTGAAAGGCATTTATTTGCCCCAGTACTGTTTTTCCAGGCCCCCTTTCTAGAAACCCTAAAAAAGTTAAAAGGTGGGGCCGGAGTGATGGCGCAAGCGGTAAGGCGTCTGCCTTGCCTGCACTAGCCTAGGACGGACTGCGATTCGATCCCCACCATTACAAATGGTTCCCCAAGCCAGGAGCGATTTCTGAGCGCATTGCCAGGAGTAACCCCTGAGCATCACCAGGTTTGGCCCCCCCCCAAAAAAAAAAGTTAAAAGGCTTTTATTCACATCTAAGACCATTTAGTATTTGGGTGGTTTGGAGGAAATTGTTTAATTTTTCAGTGTATATCTTCACATCTATAAAGAATTGTAATCTATGGGAGGTGAATCCTTCTTGGGGAAAATCTTTTTTATTTTTTTAATTTGATTGATTGATTGATCTTTGGGCCACACCCGGCGGCGCTTAGGGGCCACTGCACTCATAAATCGTCCCTGGCAGGCTACGGAACCATCTGGGATGCTGGAAGTCGAATCAGGTCCATCCCGGGTCGGCTGCATGCAAGTCAAACGCCCTACCACTGTGCTCTCTCCAGCCCTCAAAATTGTATTTTTTTTTTATGATCATTGTCTTTCACTATTAAAATGGTTATACTGGGCTGGAGTGATATAGTACAACAGGTAAGGCACTTATATTGCATGAAGCTAACCTGAGTTTGATCCCCAGCATTCCTATGGTCACCTGAATCCACCAGGAGTGATTTCTTGGCACACTGACTGATCCAGGAGTAATTGCCGAGGATCTACAAGTGTGAGCCCTACCCACAAAAAGATTATATTTAGGGGCTGGAGAGCTAGTTACAGCAGGTAAGGTGCTTGCAAAGCCTGACCTAGCATTCCATGTGGATTCCTGTGTGCCCCAGGAGTAACCTCTGAGATTCACCAGGTGTGGCCCAAAAACTGGAAAAAAAATTTTAAAGGGGATTATATTTATTTATTAGAAAAAACTTGACAACTTTAGCTCTTATTTCTTAGATTCTTTCTAAACATTTAACATTTAGGTAGTTAAATTGTTCATATAAAAACATTGTTCATATAAAAATATCTTCTTACGGGGCCGGAGAGATAGCACAGCGGCGTTTGCCTTTCAAGCAGCCGACCCAGGACCTAAGGTGGTTGGTTCGAATCCCGGCGCCCATATGGTCCCCCATGCCTGCCAGGAGCTATTTCTGAGCAGATAGCCAGGAGTAACCCCTGAGCACCGCCCGGTGTGGCCCAAAAACAAAACAAAACAACAACAACAAAATACCTTTTTACTTAGGAGATAGATGGTAGGCAGCTTGCCTTGCCCACAGTTGATCTGGGTTTGATCCCTGGCATTCCATATGGTCATTTGAGCACCACCAGGAGTAATTTTTGAGTGTAGAGCCAGAGTATCCCATAAGCATCTCCATTTGTGATTCAAAAACAAAAATATTTTTACTTCCAGCCAATTGGGTTTTGTTCTGTTTTGTGATGACAGGGGTTGGTTACTCCTGGCTCTGAGCTCAGAAATCACTCCTGGCAGGCTTGAGGGACCATATGGGATGCTGGGAATTGAACCCAGGTCGTCCCCAGGTGGCTGCATGCAAGGCAAATGCACTACCGCTGTGCTATAGCTCTATCTCCCAGACAATCTGTTTTTTTGCTTAAAGGTTATGGGATTTTGCTATTGCTTTCTTACTCAACCTACGTTGTAACCAGGTGAAAGACCTTAAATGTCTTAGGACTGGTGAAGTTTTCCTGGCACCTGCCAGGATGTGGGTGTTTGTTTCCCACCAAATCTTGCTGTATCTGAGTTCCACTTGGATTTTCATAGTGCAGAAATTTGTCCCCACCTCCTGATTTCTCTGGGATGCATGGCCTGAGATTGAAGTGATGAGTTGCTTTCTGCTTTAAAGGAAAGGAAGTCATTGCTTCCATTCAGGTTCGTAGATTCATCATCTCACAGAAAGGAATTTAAAAAAAGAGATGAACAGTGAAGATAAGTTTATTTGGGAAATAGTGGAGAGAAACAGGAACATAACACATTCAGAGGAACACAGACTTTTCCAAAGGGGAGAGAACCAAGAGTATGTCTTGGGCTGGAGAGATAGCATGGAGGTATAGGGCGTTTGCCTTCCATGCAGAAGGACGGTGGTTCAAATCCCGGCATCCCATATGGTCCCCTGAGCCTGCTAGGAGCCATTTCAGGAGTAACCCCTGAGCACTGCTGGGTGTGACCCAAAAACAAACAAACAAAAATAGAGTATACATCTCAAATTGAGAAGAGATACAGGCATGTTCCCAGGATAAGGGATGTGCTCAGATTGAATTTCAAAACCTTTTCGTTTTAGGATCACACTCACCTATGCTCAAGGCTTACTCCTGTCTCTGCATAGGGATCACTCCCTGGCAGGCTCATGGAATCCTAAGGGGTTCCGGGGGATTGAACCTGGGCCAAATACTTGCAAGGCAAGCACCCTACTCTTTGTACTATTGCACCAGTCCTTGTAAAGTAGTTGAGTTTTTCAAGTTCCCCCCACTTGGGGCTTTTGGAGAGAGGTTGGGCCATACTCGGTGATGTTAGAGTTTACTTCTGGCTATGCGCTTAGGGATGACTTTTGGTGGGCTTGAGGGACCATATAGTCTGTTGGGGGATCAAACCCAAGTCAACTGCAGGCAAAACAAATGTTGTGCTATCACTCCTACCTTCAGGTTACTCTTGACTCTGATGTTAGGAATTCTAGCAGGCTTAGAGAACCATATAGGATGTTGGGGATCGATTACGTGCAGGGCAAGCACCCTACCATAGTACTATTGCTTTGACTTCTCCAAACTTGAGCTTTCTATGTAAATAAGACTGATTTTAGGGTGTCAGAGAGGAGAGCTGGAAGATTGTGATGGTTCCCTTAGTGTTCCTATCAGAACCTTTGCTTCTACCTTTGGAATTTCTTTCGGGGTTTCCACTGCTGCTTGGGCGTTAGTGCATCTCACAGGGTCTCTGCTTTTTTAAAATAAATTTCCGTGTCTCAGAGGTTTCCATTCCTTTGAACTGGTTTGGTTTGGAAACACAGTGACTTTTTTTTCAATCCATATTGCCAGGGTCACGTGTCTGCCTAAGTCACCTTAACTCTTTAACTTTGTCACATGGTCCTAGTCTTTTCATTTTCTGATTCCTATTTTCTAGCAAGGGACTTCAGTCAAGCAACAAAATCTTACATATATTTGGATCACAATAAAGTATAAGGAAGGAAACATTATCATTGGTTAGTACAGAGAAAACTTGCTTTCTTTTGCCAAATTTATGTTGAAAATATCCTATTTCATATAGAAAATCTCGATGCTTAAAGGCCTTTGGCTATCTATGTGACATCAAGATGGATTGCAAACTAGTATTTATATAGTTGTGCAGAAGAGTAGTTTATGCTTGTAAGGTTTTGTGAAATTGGGGCCAGAGAGATAGCATGGAGGTAAGGCGTTTGTCTTTCATGCAGGAGGTCATCGGTTCGAATCCCGGGGTCCCATATGGTCCCCCGTGCCTACCAGGAGCAATTTCTGAACCTGGAGCCAGGAATAACCCCTGAGCACTGCCGGGTGTGACCCAAAAACCACCAAAAAAAATTTTTTTGTGAAATTGTTATTGGCAAATAAGTACTATTTTGAATGAAGACATTTCAAATAAAATATCCAAACCAATCTATTATTTTAGGGGCTGGAGCGATGGTGCAAGCAGTAGGTGTTTGCCTTGCACGCATCTAACCAAGGATGGACCTCGGTTCGATCCCTTGGCGTCCCATATGGTCCCCCAAGCCAAGAGTGGTTTCTGAGCGCACAAACTCCTCCCCTGAGCATCACCTGTGTGACCCAGAAACAAACAAATAAATACATACATACATACATACATAAAAATCAGTAAAAAAAAAATTTTTTTAAAGGAGGACCGGAGAGATAGCGTGGAGGTAGGGCTTTTGCCTTGCATGCAGAAGGACGGTGGTTCAAATTCTGGCATCTCATTTGGTCCCCTGAGCCTGCTAGGAAGCGATTTCTGAGCATAGAGCAGGAGTAACCCCTGAGTACTGCTGGGTGTGACCCCCCCCCCAAAAAAAAAAAAACAATAAAAAAGGTGTATGTAGCTATAGCACAGCAGTAGAGTGTTTGATTGCACGCGGCTGACCCAGGACGGACCTGGGTTCATCCCCAGCATCCCATATGGTCTATGAGCCAGGAGTGATTTCTAAGCACAGAGCTGGGAGTAATCACTGAGCATCACCAGGTTTGCCCTAAAAACCAACCAAAAAAAATGTGTGTATGGCAATTTTTTTTTCTATTTGAATCTTAAACTGAATCCTACCATTAAGTTATTACTTTTTATTTATTTATTTATTTATTTGTTTATTTATTTGTTTATTTTTGGTTTTTGGGCCACACCTGTTGATACTCGGGTTACTCCTGATGCGCTCAGAAATCTCTTCTGGCTTGGGGAAACCATATGGGACGCGGGGGGATCGAACCAAGGTTCGTCCTAGGCTAACATGCACAAGGCAGATGCCCTACCGCTTGTGCCAGCACTCTGGCCCCAAGTTACTACTATTTTTTAATTTCTTTTGTTTTCTTTTACAGGCAACAATTGGTATTGACTTTTTATCAAAAACAATGTACTTGGAGGATCGAACAGTGAGTAATGATTTTGGTGTGAAATTTTTCTGTAAAAGTACCAGGGAAAAAAAGTGTGATCAAAATTGTAATCAATATTATCCTAAGAAATACTTGGTAAAGGGGCTGGACCGATAGCACAATGTTTGCCTTGCACATGGCCAACACAGAACAGACCCTGGTTCTAATTCCGGCATCCCATATAGTACCCTGAGCCTGCCGAGAGTGACTTCTGAGCATAGAGCTAGAAGTAACCTCTGAGTAACTCTGGGTGTGGACCCCCCCCCCCAAAAAAAAAGGGGAAAGAAATAACTTGGTAAAGTTAGGAAAATTAGTCAAGCCATCAGCAGAATTGTTACAGACTCCTAGGTAGTACTTTGATGTCTTCTCCCCAAGTGAAATTCAGAAGAAAAACAGTTACTTTATTTCTAATACCTTGATGGGCCCTATACTTGTTGAACAAAATCAACATCAAGTTTTTTAAAATAAAGAAATTAGGGGGCCAGAGTGATGGTGCAGCGGTAGGGCACTTGTCTTGTATGCTGCTGCTGCTGTCCAAGATGGACCTGGGTTTAATCCCCGATGTCCTGTGTAGTCCCCCAAGCCAGGAGCCATTTCTGAGTGCATAGCCAGCAGTAGCCCCTCAGCGTCACCGGGTGTGGTCCCAAACAACAAAAATAAAATAAAGAAATTAGAGCCACTAAAGATGTTTTAAAAGTCTTCTAGATGGGAAGAATTTAAAAAGATGAAAAAGGAGTAGCAGTGGGAGAAATTCTACTTGAGTTACTGAGGTTTTATTTAAATATTACATAATTGTGGACTTCCAGGTTTTAGGCATCAGAATATATTTACAAATGTGACTGACCAGAAATAGTATTTGTTGGATCATCTTCTATCCTTAGGAATGCTTCCTTTAAGTACAGTGTAAGTTCTGTATTCCAGTACTCTGTCTTTGAAGAAATTCTTGTCACCTTAAAAAGTAACTATTGAGGGCCTGGAGCAGCCCTCAGCAGCGTTTGCCTTGCAAGCAGCTGATCCAGGACAAAAGGTGGTTGGTTCGAATCCCAGTGTCCCATATGGTCCCCCATGCCTGCCAGGAGCTATTTCTGAGCAGACAGCCAGGAGTAACCCCTGAGCACTGCTGGGTGTGGCCCAAAAAAACCAAAAAAAAAAAAAAAAAAAAAAAAAAAAAGTAACTGTTGAATGCCCTACTTAAAAATATGTACCAAGGCGGGGAGGGGGGAAAATGTACCAATGGGCCAAAGAGATAGCATGGAGGTAAAGTGTTTGCCTTGCATGCAGAAGGTCGGTGGTTCAAATCCCGGAGTCCCATATGGTCCCCCGAGCCTGCCAGGAGTGATTTCTGAACATAGAGCCAGGAGTATCCCCTGAGTGCTGCCAGGTGTGACCCAAAAACCAAAAACCAAAAAAAAAAAAAAAAAAAAGTACCAATAAATAAGAACCATTCGTCACTAATGCTGTTTGGTTTTAGTATTATATACATTTTCTTCTGTATGTTGTTATATAGCATTCTATTTCTTAAAATGTGAAGAACTTTATTTTTTTGTTTGTTTTTTTTTTTGGTTTTTCGGGCCAAACCCATCTGATGCTCAGGAGTTACTCCTGGCTAAGCACTCAGAAATTGCCCCTGGCTTGGGGGGACCATATGGGACGCCAGGGGATCGAACAGCGGTCCTTCCTTGGCAGACATCTTACCTCTAGCACCACCTCACCGGCTCCAAAATGTGGAAAACTTTGAAACTGCTTTGTAATGGTAAAAGAATTTGATATTTATTTTCAGCTTTTTTTTTTTAAAAGAATCTCTACAGTAGATATGAGAAAATAAGAAAGTTTTATGTAGCTTGCAAAAAGATATTTTACCATCTTGTTAAATTATAGTTTTTTTTAGTAGAAATGTGTGGGCAAAGTATAAGCACAGTAGTCACAAACCTAATTTTAAAGTGTTTCGAACTCAGTAGGAAAGAGACACATTTTAACTTCAGAGAGGCTTTGAAAGAAGCATTAATTGTTTATTTTCATAGCCTTGGCAGCACATTGGCATTTGTTTTGTCTTTTTATTTGAATTTGAATTTTAGCAGTTTGTTTTTGCTATCTGGAAGATACAGGATTCAAAGAGGTTTATAGGGATGGAGAATAAAGAAGGTATATTTCTGAGCCTGTGAAATCATTCCCAAAGCTATTTTTAAGTCGTGTACAATCACAAGGACATTTTTTAATATTACTCTCTTTTGAGAAAGGAAGGTTTTATGTTATTTTGATCTCATACATCCTTGCAACCTTTTGCATGAATCTCCTTTTTACCCCCTTCCTGTACTTCTCCCTTTTAAAAACATTATTTCTTTTTTCTTTTTAGTATGAGTTTGGTTTTTTTTTTATTTATTTTTTCCCATCCCACAGATCAGGTTGCAGCTGTGGGATACTGCGGGTCAGGAACGTTTCCGTAGCCTCATTCCCAGTTACATCCGTGATTCTGCTGCAGCCGTAGTAGTTTACGATATTACAAGTAGGTATTTTGCAATGGGTTGACCTTTCTTATTTTTCTTGCTTGTTTGACTGATTTTGTTGTTAGGTACGGTTGCAATTATGGGACACAGCAGGTCAAGAGCGGTTCAGGAGCTTGATTCCTAGCTACATTCGTGACTCCACTGTTGCAGTTGTTGTTTATGATATCACAAGTGAGTGGGGGGAATTACACATTTCTAATCTTTCAATCTTTAGCTTAGCTGCATGCATGTTCTTGTCTTGTGCTTGTTTTCCATACTGGCATGTAAAAAATGAGTTTTATCGTTAAAAACCTTATTCCAGGTGGGCTAGGTCAATATTTTCTTTGGTGCTTGTATCCATATACTTTATTCAGTGCCAGTTTTCTGGGGTTTGCTTTTGTTTTTTATTGTGGATTTGTTTTGAGGGTTTTTTGTTTGTTTGTTTATTTGCCCTGGATATTTTCCTTGGGGTCTAATTATGAGTTGTCTCAAAGCTGTTTTGGTAGCCTGTTACTCCTAAGGTACACCATGATTATGATTGGGAGAAGGTTTTCTTTTTCATTTCACTTTATTTCTCTAAAATAATCTGCATTTAAGTCTCTTGCATTAAAATCTTCTAAAGCTTCTGTTGAGGCTATCCAAGGCTCTGCTAGCCAACTTTTCTCTGCTTTTCTCTTCCAGCCATTTTATTTATATAACGAAAGGCAGAGAAAACATTAGTGTCTAGTTTTCTATTAATCATTTTTATTTAAGTCACCTGAATTCTGACTTTTGCTAACAAATTATATTTTAATTGTCTTAAACTTTTAAGTGAGAGGCTAAAAACAAGTATTGGTCTTTTTCTTTTTCCTAAAAATTTGTGTATGTCTTTGACATTAACTATATAAGTTTCTATGGAGCATTAACTGACAATAAAATGCTCTGTGATTTTAATACTTTGTAAATTGGTTTGACATGTATTAGACAGTATTAAACATGATCCTATACAACAGTTTATAAATATGAGTAAATCAAGATTTTACTGCTTAAAAGAAGTTATACCTACTTAGCAATGATTACAACAGAATTTTAAGAAGTTTACATGAAGAGTTTTATGTGGGAGGGCTAGGTGTTATTTGCAGTCTTTCTTTCCTGAGGCTTTACTTTGGGTTGCTGCTTGTTAAAATTGTATGTTCATTATTGTGTGTTGACAAGTTTTGCAGCTTTAAATGTTTGTGCTTGCTTTAACCAAAATTAAGTGAAATCTGGTATGTTTTTATTTTTAAAATTTTCACATATGATTAAAATATTAGTGCTTTGGGTTTTTTTAAGCTTTACATGAAATATTGGAGTACTCAGAATCTAGCACTAAAAAGATGCATTTTTGTTACAAGTTGTTCTGATGCATTGAATTAATAAACTTCAAGTTAAAGTGATCACAAACTGAATAAGCCATGCAAACTCAATGATGTTAAAAGCTTTTTTAAAGGCTTTACAAATTTTCTGAATGTATTGGGACTTACTGGCTGACATACTTTTGGACATGCTTTCTTTATGTTGGTATGTGTTAGTAATCAAAAAAGCATTTTGGCAATGTGACACCATATTATCTGCCTTAGTTGTTCTTACATTCTAGAAGGTTTATTTTGTTTTTTTTTAATTACAGTATTATGCATTTATTTAGTCATATACTACTAGAAATATATTTTTTCCTGCAGTGCAGGGGCCAAACCTCGTCTCAAGCATGTAGAGCATGTTCTTTATCACTGAGCCATATCCTTGGGCCCTGTATCCTGCTCCTCTCCCCTACTCCAGTTATTTGAGCGGGGGTCATCAGTGGTGCTCATCAGTGGTGACTTGTTCTTAACTCGGTACTCAGGGATCACTCCTCGAAGGTCTCAGGACCATTTGGAGACCAGGGATCGAGCTGTTTGCAATGCCCTGCCCACTGTACTGTATCTCGGGACCCAGGTCCAAAAAATTTTAACTATTATAAAAGAAACTTTCAGAATTTTACTATTCTGACTTGTAAACAAAGATCTAAAGATCACTGGCAGATAAAATGGAGTTATGTTGTGGGCACATTAAAAGTGAATCCTAATGTGCTTACCCCTTCTGATTTTCAGGGCTTTTTGGGGGGGAGGGTATCTGTCACTTGGGATGGCTTTTGTAATAACTCTAATTTTTGTGTCAACTCTCCTACACCAGATGTTAACTCATTCCAGCAAACTACAAAATGGATTGATGATGTAAGAACAGAAAGAGGAAGTGATGTTATCATCATGCTAGTAGGAAATAAAACAGATCTTGCTGACAAGAGGTATGGAGTGATTTTGTATAGTGTATGTAGAATAATTCATACTTTCATTAAGCAGCCTATTCTGTTTCGTTACTGGAGAATTCTGAAAAGAGATGTGTTTAATCCTTTGTGTTTATGTCTTTCTTTTCTTTAGTGTGGGAACCTGAAGTATAAATGACATTAAAGTCAGTCCTTAAAGGGAACTCTTGTTCTTTGTGAGCCCATGTGTAAATAACTCCTGTGCAAGTTTGTTTACATATGAAACTGATAACTGATCTCCAGTTTTAGAGATCTTATTAATATGAGCAAATTCTCTTAAGAAAAGTTTGGTAATATTTTATCTTTTAAATTATTTATAATTTATAAATGCACATTCTTGGAAATCGTAAAACGATTCATTATAATTCAGTGGTGTAGCTTTTTCTTTTCTTTCCTTTAATTGTATGATTGGGCCAGACTGTGCAGTTGAACTGAATAGCTTGATTGTGATACCTTAGCCAAATGAGCAAAGCCATATTCAAGTCACAGGATGCAAAATATATTAGCATTCACTGTAGATCCCATGGCCAGAATATCTGCTTTTAGCATTCCTAAGTGATCTTTTTTATATTCTTTCTGTTTTAAATAGACTTCATCATTTTTCTTCATAGTAGATGCTTTGCTGTTTTATTATTTGCTTATTCATGAGTTGGTTACTGAAATTCAAGTAATGAGCTTCTGTTGTTAAAATGTCAAGAAATGGGCCCGGAGAGATATAGCACAGCGGCGTTTGCCTTGCAAGCAGACGATCCAGGACCAAAGGTGGCTGGTTCGAATCCCGGTGTCCCATATGGTCCCCCGTGCCTGCCAGGAGCTATTTCTGAGCAGACAGCCAGGAGTAACCCCTGAGCGCCGCCGGGTGTGACCCAAAAACCAAAAACCAAAAAAAAAAAAAAATTAAAAAAAAAAAAGTCAAGAAATCCAGTATGGACCAGAGATAGTTCAAAGGACTAGTTCCCATGCTTTACAATCAGGAGTTCCTGGTACAATCCCCTTGATTCTATGGTTTCACCCTTGCTCACCTATCCCCGTTCCCTTCACCAGTATATCTAGTAGTAGTTATTTCTCTGGAAGAAAAGGATGAGGTGGGAAGGAGGCATTATTTCATACTTGTAAAACTGTTTGGGTTGTGGGATTTTTTTTGTTTGTTTGTTTTGGTTTTTTTTTGCCCGAGGTAGCTCAGTTTCAGTTGGCAATCCCAGGACAAAAAGTTCCTAACTTTATTTGTTTTTTGGGGGCCATACTCTCTGTGCTTGGGGCTTACTCCTGGCTCTGAGCTCAGGGTTTTCTTCTGGTGGGCTTTGGTGACCATATGTATGGATTACCAAGAATTCAACCAGGTTGGTTGTGTTCAAGGCAAGCACTGTATCTGCTGAACTATTGCTCCAGCCCCCCTAACTTAAATTTAATTCAAGGGGCCGAAGCAATAGCACAGCAGTAGGGCGTTTGCCTCGCACGCATCCAACCCCAGAAGGACTCTAGTTTGATTCCCGGCATCCCATATGGTCCACTGAGCCTACCAGGAGCAATTTCTGAGCACAGAGACAGGAGTAACCCCTGAGCACCACCAGGTGTGACCCAACTCCCCCCCCCCCCAATTATTTTCTTTGTTTTTATATTGTTGGGCATTGGTTACCCAATATAAAAGTACTTTACTATTTTTATTTGCCTGTAATATGAAAATGTGAAGATCTTATGGAATAAGAATATGTTATCCCAATAGAAATTCTGTAGATATCTCCCTGGTTGTCTGCTTGGTATTAGGAACTCAGGTTCTGGTTCTGTATTGGAAAGTAGAAAATGTCACTCCAGTGGTGCTGGGAATCAAACCAGGGCCTCCTACAAAGCATATGCTCCAACCAGTTGAACTATCTTCCCCTCTCTTTTAAGTAGAAATATCATATATCTAAGTTGTTTTACTTTGTTGCCCTATTCTTCTAAATGGATATTTAATAAGCATCTGCTGTTTTATTTAATATTTCAGTTGTATATGCAAAACCTAGAAGCACCTTAATTTTTGTTTAATGAATTTTTAGTATTTGTTACTTTAGAAACTATTTTTTCAAAACTGAAGTGATAGCACAGTGCCTTCACACAGCTAACCCAGGTTTGAACCCTGGCATCCCATATGGTCCCCTGAGTTTGCCTGGAATGATTCCTGAGTGCGAGCCAGGAGTAACCCCGAGCACCACAAGGTGTGGCCCAAAAACAAAAAAATAAAAATTTCCTTTTTTCTTTATATTTTTGCCACATTATCACCATTTATTCATTAAATGTATAAGTATGTGAGCCTTACTTTTTTTTCCAAAAGAAGTATATGGAAGTAAGAGGCTTAAATTATTTTTTTGTTTTGTATTTGGGCCACACCTGGCAATGTTAAGGAATTATTCTTAACTCTGCACTCAGGAATTATTCGTGCCAGTGCTTGGAGGTGGAACATGGTCCGACAGCCTCCAAAGCAAATGCCCTACCTGTTGTGCTATTACTTGGTTTGTTTGTGCTATTGCTCCATCCCCTTGGTTTTATTTTGGATCACATTTGATTGTACTCTAAAGATTCACTTTGCTCAGTAATTGGGAGTAACTCTTGGTGGTTCTTTGGGAACTGTGCAGAAACAAGAATCAAACCTAGAAAGCATACACTCTCTTTTTGAACCACTATTAAGTTGATGGGCTTTTTTTTTTTTTTGGTTTTTGGTTTTGGGGCCACACCCAGCGGTGCTCAGGGGTTACTCCTGGCTACCTGCTCAGAAATAGCTCCTGGCAGGCATGGGGGACCATATGGGACACCGGGATTCGAACCAACCACCTTAGGTTCTGGATCGGCTGCTTGCAAGGCAAACACTGCTGTGCTATCTCTCCGGGCCCTGATGGGCTTTTTTATAATCTTATTTAAAGAAATTGCATCACATAGTTGACATTGTTGGCCATAAGACATTTGTTTCCATATTAAGTGAGAACAAAGTTATTTGAAAAAAGAAAAAGGAAGAGAAGAAAGAAGATAAATAAAAAAGCTGGCTGAAGGGGCTGAAGAGAGAGCACAGTGGTAGGGCATTTGCCTTACACGCAACCGGTCCAGGGCAACCGGTCCAGGACGAATGGTGGTTCAAATTCTGGCATCCCATATGGTCCCCTGTACCAGCCAGGAGCGATTTCGGAGTGCAGAGTCTGGAGTAACCCCTGAGTGTCGCTGGGTGTGACCCCCCCACCCCCCAAAAAAAGGCAGGTTGGAGCAATAGCACAGTGCATAGGGTGTTTGCCTTACACACAGCCAATCCAGATTCGATCCTTGACATCCCAAGCCTGCCAGGAGTGATTTCTTTTTTTTGGGGGGGGGGGCACACCCGGTGGTGCTCAGGGGTTACTCCTGGCTGTCTGCTCAGAAATAGCTCCTGGCAGGCACGGGGGACCATATGGGACACCGGGATTCGAACCAACCACCTTTGGTCCTGGATCGGCTGCTTGCAAGGCAAATGCCGCTGTGCTATCTCTCTGGGCCCCAGAGTGATTTCTAATGAAGAGCAAGGAGTAACCCCTGAGCACCACTTGGTGTGGCCCAAAACCCAAAAGATAATTTTTTTTAAATGACAAAAGAAGTGACAAGCTAATTTGTGAAGATTATTTCCAATGAACTCATAATACAATGACAGAAGATTTAGTAAGCTCTTGTTGTTAGCTGTCTGTCCATTCTTTTAAATTAGTGTGTTCCTATAGGGATGACAGCATTCAAACAAATAAAATTGTCTAGGAATTCAAAGCACTATTACTAACACTGTGGCTTTTATGGAGCGTGTTCTCAGCTGCCAAGCCTCCCAGAAGGAGGACAGAGGGAGGGCGCCTGCACTCCAAAATTGTCCTGATGATTTTAGCCAAAATAGCGGTGTACCTAAAGTTTAGTCAGATTGATGTTTGAAGAGAACTGGAGAACTGTAGAGGAGTGGTGAGGCAGGCCTATAGGCAAAATGGTGGTTCTGGGTGACGGATGTAGCAGGCATGGCTTGGCAAGGCGGGATCTTAGCTTGCCATCTCCTTGCGAGTTTGCCAGCTTTCTGCTGTGTGGGCCCATGCACATATGAATTTTCATGCCTTGATTTACATATCTTTTGGGGGGCACACCCGGTGACACTCAGGGTTACTCCTGGCTATGTGCTCAGAAATCATTCCTGGCTTAGGGGACTATATGGGATGCGGGGGGATTGAACTGCAGCTCATCCTGGGTCAGCTGGTAGGCAAATGCCCTACCACTGCTCCATCGTTCCAGCTCCATGATTTACATATCTTCTTCTTCTTCTTTTTTTTTTTTTTTTTTTTTTTTTTTTTGGTTTTTGGTTTTTGGTTTTTGGGTCACACCCGGCAGTGCTCAGGGGTTACTCCTGTTCTACACTCAGAAATTACCCCTGACAGGCAGGCAGGCATAGGGGACCATATGGGATGCCGGGATTTGAAGCACCATCCCTCTGCATGAAAGGCAAACTCCTTACCTCCATGCTATCTCTCCGGCCCCGATTTACATACCTTCTAAGAAAAGAATGAGTCTGTGGAGCTGGCCAGTGTGAGCATGAAGACTGCATTTGTAGGCAGGCAGGGGATGGGAAGGGGGGGAGTGGGGGATGCTACACTGGTGAAGGGGGGTGTTCTGTTTGTGACTGTAATGCAACTATAATCATACTACTTAAATAAAACATTTAAAAAATGTTTTATAAGTTTTTAAAGGTTTTTTTTAAAAACGAGTTTTTAGGGGCCAGAGTGATAGTGTATAACAGGTACTTGCTAGCATGTGCCAACCCAGATTTGGTCCCAAGCACTACATCTGGTCCTCCAAGCCTACAAGAACTAATCCCTGAGCATGCCAGATTTGGCTCAAAAACCAAAATTCTTGTTTGTTTTGTTTTGGTTTTGGTTTTTGGGCCACACCCAGTGGTGCTCAGGGATCACTCCTGGCTTAAGGGACCATGTGGGATGCCAGGGATCGAACCCGAGTTAGTCGTTGGTCAGCGGCATGCAAGGCAAACACCCTACTGCTGTGCTATCACTTTGCCCCCCACACACACACTACAATTTCTGGTCCCCCCCCCCCAAAAAAAAAAAGTTCTCAGGATAATGTCAGGCAATGTAAAGTAAAACATTTTTTAAAAACTCTTAAAGCTGGGGCCAGAGCAGTGGCTCAAGGGGTAAGGCATCTGTCTTGTTCACGCTAGCCTAGGATGGACCGTGGTTCAATCCCTTGGCCTCTCATATGGTCCCCCAAGCCAGGAGCGATTTCTGAGCACATAGTCAGGAGTAACCCCTGAGCGTCACCGGGTGTGGCCCAAAAACAAAAAAAAAAGAACAAACAAAAACTCTTAAAGCTGGGGTTGTAGCTCAGGTGTAGAGTCTTTGCCTTGTATGTGTGAGGCCTCATATGTGTGAGGCCCCTCAAAAAAATCCTCTCAAAAATTACCTAGTTTGTTGGCTGGAGTGGTGGCACAGGTAGCAGATCGTTTGCCTTGCACACACTAACCTAGGATGGACCGCGGTTCGATCCCCCTGCTTCCCATATGGTCCCCCAAGCCAGGGTGATTTCTGAGCACAGAGCCAGGAGTAACCCTGAGCATCACCAGGTGTGACCCAAAAAAGTTAAAGATGGGGCCGGAGAGATAGCATGGAGGTAAGGCGTTTGCCTTTCATGCAGAAGGTCATCGGTTCGAATCCCGGCGTCCCATATGGTCCCCCGTGCCTGCCGGGAGCAATTTCTGAGCATGGAGCCAGGAGTGGCCCCTGAGCACTGCCGGGTGTGACCCAAAAACCACAAAAAAAAAAAAAAAAAAAAAAAAAGTTAAAGAAAAAAATAACAAAAAACAACCTAGTTGGGGGCTGGAGAGATAGCACAGCGGGTAGGGCGTTTGCCTTGCACGCAGCCAATTCAGAACAAACCTGGGTTCGATTCCATATGGTCCCCCAAGTCTGTCAGGAGCGATTTCTGAATGCAGAACCAGGAGTAACCCGAGCACCACCAGGTGTGGCCCAAAATCAAAAAAATATAAATTAAAATAAAAATTTCTATCCTAGTTGGACTAGAGTAATTGTACAGTAGGGAGGATATATGCTTGCACACAGCTCACCTGGATTTGATCCCTGGTACCCCATTCATTCCTCAAGCTTCTCCAGAAGTGATCTGAATGCAGAGCCATGAGTAAACCCTTAGCACTTCTGGGTGTGGGTCCCCCAACCCCACCAAAAAAAAGGTTTGAGACATTTTTAGGACCATAGTGATAGTATAGTAGGTAGGGCACTTGCCTTTCATATGTCCCAACTCAGGTTCTATCTCCAGTACAAAGACAAAAGTAAACCTTCAGCATAGCCAGGTGTGTCCACCCCACCCCCCTGCCAAAGTAAATTACCTAGTTAGGAGCCAGAGAGATAATTGGCCTTGCACATAACCAACTCTAGTTTGATCTCTAATGTGACATAAGTCTCCTGAGCACTGTCCGGATATGACTCCAAACCAAAATAGAGTGTATTCCTCACTTGTGAGATTCTGGGTTTGATCTCTGATACCACATACACAAAATGTAAACAAATTTAGGGTGTATTGCATTATAATGAATTTTAAAACTAATTGAACCTTATAATCACAGTCATATTGAAGAAAATTTTCAGAATCTTTTTATTCATTAAAATATTTTTCAAAAATAAGATTTTGTTTATTTTTCTATAGGCAAGTGTCCATTGAGGAGGGAGAAAGGAAAGCCAAAGAGCTAAATGTTATGTTTATTGAAACTAGTGCAAAAGCTGGGTACAATGTAAAACAGGTAAGTGGGGGTTTAACATTAGACTCTGATAAAAGAAAAGTATTTAATGTCTGGAATGATATTTTGCTTACCATGAAAGTATATTCTACTTACTTTGTCATTAATAAATTGCTGGTGTCTAATTTTTTTAACCACTTTTGTTTGGGGGCCCCACCTTATAGTGATCAGGTATGCTGGGCGATAATCCTGACCTAGAGTAGTGTCTTAAATATGTATTTTCGACCTGGGTTCAATCTCCAGCATCCCATAACACCCCCAGAGCCAGAAATAAACCCTGAGCTCTGCCCCAGGTATGTCCCCAAAACCAACAAAATAAAATAAAATTGACAGAATATTAAACACAAACTGTTTCAATGACTTCCTTTTTGTTTGAATTAAGTTCCTTTTTCTTTCCAAGTATAACCTCCCATGTGTAGAGCTTCATCCTAATCGTTTATATATTTTGTGGCTCCATTCTTTCTAGAATATCTAAACATTCTTGATTTTTTTTTTTTTGTTTTTGGGTCATACCCAGCAGCGCTCAGGGGCTACTCCTGGCTCTACGCTCAGAAATCGCCCCCGGCAAGCTCGGGGGACCATATGGGATGCTGGAATTTGAACCATTGTCCTTCTGCATGCAAAGCAAACGCCTTACCTCCATGCCATCTCTCTGGCCCCTAATATTCTTTTTTGTTTTGTTTTGGGTCACACCTAGCAGCGCTCAGGGGTTATTCCTGGCTCTATGCTCAGAAATGGCCCCTGGCAGGCACAGGGGACCATATGGATGCTGGGATTCAAACCATCGACCTTCTGCATGAAAGGCAAATGCCTTACCTTCATGCTATCTCTCCGGCCCCCCTAAACATTCTTTTTTTTTTGTTTTTGTTTTTGTTTTTGGGCCACACCCGGCGATGCTCAAGGGTTACTCCTGGCTGTCTGCTCAGAAATAGCTCCTGGCAGGCACGGGGGACCATATGGGACACCAGGATTCGAACCAACCAGGTCCTGGATCGGCTGCTTGCAAGGCAAACACCACTGTGCTATCTCTCCGGGCCCCCTAAACATTCTTAATACATATTGTTTTATCATCTTAATGTTCATTTGTTATTTCTTTCCTTTCCCTCATTTCTGCAGAAATGAGGGATATATTGACTCTGTATTTTGTTTAAATGAGTATATTATAAAATCATTGAGGCCAAAATTAAGTAGTATGATTACAAGATGAATTTCTGGGTACAAGGTTAGATATCTATATTGTCAACTATTAGATTATTCCCACAGTTACTATATTTAATCAGATGCATTACTAAATAGATATTTTTAGTTGATGTTAGTGGGGGAACATTTTTGACCAATTTTCTGTGAAATGTTTTTCTATATATTCTGTCTGGATACAACATAATTAGTTACTTGATTACATTTTAATAGACATTTGCTGCCTTTATGAAAAGTTTCTTAGTTAAATCCTCAGCACAGCCAAAAAAAATAAGAAGAAAAATTAGGTTTAGAGAAGTAGTATAGCAGTTAGGGTGTTCGCACATGACCAATCAGAATTCAATCCCCAGTATCCCATATGCTCCCCAGCCCTGCCAGGAATGATTCCTGAGCATAGAGCTCTGATCTATGAGCACTGCCAGATGAGACCCAAAACCAAGTAAATAGAATCTATTTTGTAACATTGTATTCTTACATGAAAAGAATTTATGTATTCTTACATAAAAAGTTCTGGCTGGGGTCGGAGAGATAGCATGGAGGTAAGGCGTTTGCCTTTAATGCAGAAGGTCATTGGTTCGAATCCCGGCGCCCCATATGGTCCCCCATGCCTGCCAGCGCACTCTCTCTCTCCCTCTCTCTCCCTCTTTATCCCTCTCTCTCCCTCTCTCTCTCTCTCCCTCTCTCTCCCTCCCTCTCCCTCCCTCTCCCTCCCTCTCCCTTCCTCTCTCTCCCTCTCTCCCTCCCTCTCTCCCTCTCTCCCTCTCCCTCCCTCCCTCCTGGCTGTTTAAAAGCATTCTAAGGTTTTAAAAGGGATTAACAGCCAGAGAAATAACTCAGAGGGCTGGAGTACAGGCTTTTAATGTAGTAGGAATACCTAAGGGAGAAGTCAGAAGTAGCCCAGATACCCCATAAATAAGTAAATATCCAGGAGAAGAGAGTACAGCGGTTAAAGATGCTTGCCTTGCACATGGCTGATCTGAGCTCAGTCACCAGTGACCCAGATGATCTCTAAACCTGCCAGGATCACCAGGTATGGCCCAAAAAAGAAAAGAGCTATTTATAAACAGTTTTTAAGGGAGAGAACACTCTTCCCAAAGTTATATAACCTATTTCTGTATTCATTTTGCTTTTGTACATTGTATTTATTTTTGTTTGCAGTTAACAGGTTTGTTGTCATTGTAAAATTCTTGAATCTAGGTTTTTTTTATCTGATCTGGTTTTGTTTTGTTTGTTTGTTTTTGGGCCACACCCTGCAACACTCAGTTATTCCTAGCTCTGCTTTCAGAAATTGCTACTTGAGGGCCCAGAGAGATAGCACAGCAGCGTTTGCCTTGCAAGCAGCCGATCCAGGACCTAAGGTGGTTGGTTCAAATCCCAGTGTCCCATATGGCCCCCCGTGCCTGCCAGGAGCTGTTTCTGAGCAGACAGCCAGGAGTAACCCCTGAGTACCACCGGGTGTGGCCCAAAAATCAAAAAAAGAAAAGAAATTGCTCCTTGCAGGCTTGGGGGATCATATGTGCTGGAGATCAAACCCAGGTTCCTCCCATGTCGTCCGTGTGCAAGGCAAATGCCCTTCCGCTATGCTATCACTCTGTCGTCCCCCCCCCCCCATGTTTTTTAAACAGCATTCATATGTCAGCCCAAATGTGTTTTACTTATGTAAATAGTATTGTTTGATTATTGATAATTATCCTTCCCTTATGTAATTCATTTTACATTAATAGGTAAATAATGATAATTTACAGTGCTACACATGTACAGTGTCTATAGTACCAGCAATAATTTAAGCTAAAAATTCTGCAATTTTAAGTCTAATAGCAAATTTTGGTTAAATATTGAGGTAAACACCAAACATAGTATTCTTATATCTCACTAAATCTTACAGCAGACTAGTAGGAAGGATAGCTACATGTTTCCCCCCAGGTCTTACTTGGTCCTAAATCTAATAAAATAATAAGAAAAATTCTAGTCTCATGGGGCTGAGAAATAGCATGGAGGCAGGGTGTTTGCCTTGCATGCAGAAGGTTGGTGGTTCAAATCCTGGCATCCCATATGGTCCCCTGTGCCTGTCAGGAGCGATTTCTGAGCATAAAGCCAGGAGTAATACCTGAGCGCTGCCGGGTGTGACCCAAAAACAAACAAAAAAAATTCTAGTCTCTTGTTTAGCCTCTGCTTTTTCTGTTTCTCTGTTTCTCTTCTTTTCAATTCAGCAAAATTTATAGTGTTAGAACATTGTATGCCTGAAACTCAACTATGAATAATTTTGTATTCATAGTCTGAGTGCTTTGCAGTGTTTTTCAACCAAGTGAAAATTTAAAGCTGTTTCTAGGGGCCAGGTATACACTGGGATATGGGATAGGGTGTATGTTTGATATGTGTGAGGCCCCAATTTCAATTCCTCAAACACATAACCTACCACACCTCAGCACGTGCTCCCCAACTTGACACTAGTGGCTCTTACTGTACCACTAAGTGTCTTCTACATAAAAATACTTAGCTATTAACATATTAGTTTTAATATATATAGTATTCACTTTGAAAATTAATAGACATTAGTATTTTTTTGTTGCAGGAAGGAAATACCCAGCAATGCTCAAAAAATACTCCTGACAGTTCTTGAGGCAGTTAATGTGGGATGCCAGGGATCAGACTCGGTCAGCCACATGCAAGGCAAATACCCTACCCACAGTACTATTGCTCTGGCCCCTTTTTGATGCTAAGGAGTAATGTTGAATTATTTAAGGGAATTCATCAATGTACCTTTAAGGGTTGTTGACGACCTTCCTCCAATAGCAATTGGACTGGGACATGTCTCCCTGTAATTGACAACTGCCCTAACTATAAAAAGGAGAGCCTAGCAGTTAGGTGCCCAGGTTAAGTACATTGATTAATTCCCTTAAATCAATGGTCCTCAAACTATGGCCCCTGGGCCACATATTGCATTTGTTCCTGTTTTGTTTCTTCAAAGTAAGATACGTATATGCAGTGTGCATAGGAATTTGTTCATAGTTTTTGTTTTTACTATAGTCCAGCCCTCCAAAAGTCTGAAGGACAGTGAATTGGCCCCCTGTTTAAAAAGTTTGAGGACCACTACCTTAAATACGTCAACAAATAGCCCACAAACTTATCCTTTAATTTAGCATCCAGTGGTCATCTACTTTTACTCATGCCATTTGCTAAATGTTCTTCCCAATTACCACATTTTTCTCTTTCCTACAGCTTTTCCGACGTGTTGCAGCTGCTTTGCCTGGAATGGAAAGCACACAGGACAGAAGCAGAGAAGATAGTATCCTTTTAATTGTGTCAGAATATTATTTGCTAACATTTGACTTTACAGTTTAAGCTGGTTGTTTAAAATATGATTACTTATAGTTAAATATTCTAAATTGTGTAATCAGGACTGGAGAGATGTACAGCGGGTAGGGAGGGCCCTTGTATGTACCTTGCCTTGTATATAGCTGGCTCAGGTTTGATTCCTGGCACTCCATGTGCACACCCCTCCTCCAGGAGTGATCCCTGAGCACAGTTAAGTGTTTCTCAAGAACAAAAAAAAAAAAATAAATTCCTGTTTTTTAGGCAGGAATTTAGACAGCTAACAGAGATTGCCAAAGTTCTCAAAGATCTACTGTCATTTTTTAGGGGAAAATAATTTGTCAGGACTCCTGTACCCAACCCATGGAGATTTACTTTGAGTCAGCAAGGTTGCCAGAGCAATTGTGTAATGGGTAGAATGCTTACCTTGCATGCGACTGACCCTGGTTCAATCCCAAGCACCCCCATTCCTGAATACTACCAGGTGTGGCCCAAAAACAAAAAAATAAATGAGTCAACAAATAGTGCTTCCCAGTTATGCCTTAAGCTACTACCAACTCTTCCCCCAGATCATTCTAGTTTTCCCCCTTTGGACAAGACTGGCTCAGAGCTAGAAGTGTCTGAGGTATTTATTTATTTATTTATTTTTTAGCAAATGAGATCTGGTTATCCAAGATTTCTGCACCTTTTGTATTCTGCTTACTACAATAAATGAGAATTGATTTTGTCCACTTAATTTTTTTTGGGGGGGGGGCCACACCCAGCATTGCTCAGGGGTTACTCCTGGCTGTCTGCTCAGAAATAGCTCCTGGCAGGCACAGGGGACCATATGGGACACTGGGATTCGAACCAACCACCTTAGGTCCTGGATCGGCTGCTTGCAAGGCAAACACCGCTGTACTATCTCTCCGGGCCCTGTCCACTAAATTTTTATCAAGCCAAATGTTCTTTTGTTTTTGGGTTTTTTTTGTGTTTTGTGGTTTTTTGTTATTTTTGTTTTTTTGTGTGTTTTTGTTTTTGGGTCACACCTGGCAGCGCTCAGGAGTTACTCCTGGCTCTATGCTCAGAAATCGCTTCTGGCAGGCCTGGTGGACTATCTGGGATGCTGGGGTTTGAACCACCGTCCCTCTGCGTGCAAAGCAAATGCCCTACCTCCATGCTATCTCTCAGCCCCAAGCCAAATGTTCTTGAGATAGTTCCAGTCTTCACACTTTTTAATTTTGGTTTCTTTGGGCCACATCTGTCTATACTTGATGGTTACTCCTGGCTCTGCTCTTAGGATTCACTCCTGGCAGTACTCTGGGCACCATACAGTAAGCTGGAGTCAAACTCTGGTTGGCTATGTGAAAGGCTAGCGCTTTATCCAATGTGCTATCTGTCTGGTCTTCACATTTTTAAGTCCCAACAACTGTAGGCTTTTCTCCATCGTATATATTATAATTTCTCTGCTTTTTGACAGTGACTCACAAGGCTTTAATATGGGACAGAAAGGCACATTTATAATATTTCAGAGGATTTTGAATGTTCATATTTTGTTCTATATTTACATTTCAGTGTTAATCCAGATGTAGACATATTTAAACTATATGCATTCGCAGCACTCAGGGCTAGAGCCATAGAACAGTGGATAGGTCACTTACATTTTATGAAACTGATTCTGGTTTGATTCCCAGCACTCCATTTTTTACTTCAGTACCACCAGAAATAGGTTCTGAGCTGCTGGTATAGATTTAAAAAAAAAAAAAAAAAGATATATATAGGGGCTGGAGCGGTGGCGCCGCGGAGGGCGTTTGCCTTGCATGTAGCTGACCTAGTACAGACTACAGTTCAATCCCCGGCATCCCATAGGTCCCCCAAGCCAAGAGGGATTTCTGAGTGCATGGCCTGGAATAACCCAAGTGTCACCGGGTGTGGCTCAAAAAATGGGGGGGGGGGGAATATATATATCACAAATCATCAGGGAAATGCAAATCAAAACTACAATGAGGTGCCATCTCATGCCACAGAGACTGGCACACATCACAAAACACAAGAACAATGACTGTTGGTGGGGATGTAGTTAGAAAGGAACTCTCATTCACAGCTGGTAGGAATGCCATCTAGTCCACCCTTTATGGAAAACAATAAGGAGATTCCTCAAAAAACTGGAAATTTGAGCTTCCATATGATTCAGCTATAGCACTTCTAGGGATATACCTCAGGAACACAAAAACACAATACAGCAGTGCCTTCTGGGGGCCGGAGAGCGAGCATGGAGATAAAGGCATTTGCCTTGCATGCAGAGATCGGTGGTTTAAATCCCGGCATCCCATCTGGTCCCCCAAGCCTGCCAGGAGCGATTTCTGAGTACAGAGTGCCTGACAGGTGAGACCCAAAAACTAAAAAAAAAATATGCCTTCTGCACACCTATATTTATTGCAGCACTATTTACAATAGCCAGAATCTGGAAACAACCCAGAATCCTGACAACAGATGAGTGGCTTAAGAAACTGGTTCACAGGGGCCGGGCGGTGGCGCTAAAGGTAAGGTGCGCCTGCCTTGCTTGCGCTAGCCTTGGACGGACCGCGGTTCGATCCCCCGGTGTCCCATATGGTCCCCCAAGCCAGGAGCAACTTCTGAGCGCATAGCCAGGAGTAACCCCTGAGCGTTACCGGGTGTGGCCCAAAAACCAAAAAAAAAAAAAAAAAAAAAAAGAAACTGGTTCATATACACAATGGAATATTATTCAGCCATCAGAAAAAGTTAAGTCGTGACATTTTCCTATACATGGATGGACATGGAAACTATTATGCTGAGTGAAATAAATCAGGGAGAGAGATAGACACAGAATAGTTTCACTCATCTGTAGGATTTAAGAGAAAAAAAAAAAGACATGTAATAATACCCAGAGACAATAGAAATGAGAGCTGGAGGGATCAGCCCACGATATGAAGCTTACCACAAAGAGTGGTGAGTGCAGTTAGAGAAATAACTACACTAACAACTGTTATGACAATGGTAGTGAGTGAGAGAAAGTGTATGTCTCGAATATAGGCAGTGGGTTTGGGGGCATTGGTGGTTTGGAAGGTTGCTCTGGTGAAGGTGGGTGTTTTTATAACTGAAACCTAACTACAAAGCTGTTCGTAATCATGGTGCTTAAATAAAGATACTTTTTAAAAAAAAATAGAAAGAATATAGGCTCTGAAGCCAAATAAAAATGGAAAGGACAGGCCAGAACAGTGGCGCAAGTGGTAGGACATTTGCCTTGCATTCACTAACCTAGGATGGACTGAGGTTCGATTTCCCTGACATCCCATATGGTCCTCTAAGGCAGGAGCTATTTCTGAATGCGTAGCCAGAAATAACCCTTGAGAGTCACTGGTGGTCCAAAAAAAGGCAAAAAAAAAAAAAAAAAAAAAGTCTGGTAATTAGCAGAATTTGGGATGAAGCTTGTCCATTTATATAAATCCTTAACTTTTGTTTCAGTGATTGACATAAAACTGGAAAAGCCTCAGGAGCAACCGGTCAGTGAAGGAGGCTGTTCCTGCTAATCCCCTGTGGTATCTTCAACCTTTCTCCAGAAGCTCACTGCTTTGGCTCCCTTACTCTTTCATTGACTGCAGTGTGAATATTGGCTTGAAACCCTTTCCCTTCAGTAATAACGTATTGCAACTCATCTTTGCTGCCTGTCTCGTGGAGATGATCTATTAGCTTCACAAGCACAAAAAAGTCAGTGTCTTCATTATTTATACTTTACAGAAAGCCAAAAATTCCAGCATATTCCAGTGATAACTAAGATACATTTCTTAACATTTTTTTTCCTTATAATGTTATGATAATGTACTTCAAATTGATAAAAATCTCAGCAGTGTGGCTTGGTTAAGGAGCAGTTTTTTGCAGCAGCACTTGCCTACCTCCTTAATCTCCCGATTTTCTCACCTCTCCCTTAACCTTCCTATTTTTCCCCTACTTTCCTCAAAACAAACAAGTGGGAGGGTGTGCAGAGAGGATAGGGTACTTGCCTTGCACACAGCCAACCCAGGTTCTATCCCGACACTACATAATTGCCCCCCTGTTGCCAGGCGTGATCCCTGAGTACAGCTGGGTGAGACTCAGAACAAACAAAAACCCAGGATAGCAGTCAGATCAGGCTGGTTGTAATTTTCCTTAAATTTTAGCGATACCACTTGTTCTAGGCCTTTAGTTAACATGTACACCATTATTTTTAAGCACTGATATGAACTATTTAGACCTAATTTGAGGTCAAAACTGAGCTATCATGGTAGGCAGTGCTTGAATAAGAAAAGGATCTGGTGTATGTTTAAAATGAGCTTTGGTGAACAGACAGTACATATTAGTGAATGAACATAAAGTGTGTTTTTGACCAGAATAAAGGACCTTTTCACGTGTGCTGTATTAGACTGGGAGAGAATAGCAAACAGATATCTGAAAACATGTTTTTAATATTTAACCCTTCTAATGAACTATTTCTCACAAAATTTAAAGATTATTCTGTATTAAAAAGATACCATTTTAAAAAAGTATGAAACAAAAAACTTTGAGCAATAGATTTCTCATCCCCCCACACACAGACACCTTATTTTATAAAAAATGCTATTCAGGCAAGGCATGGTAGAGGTCACATTCCTTTAAGAAAACCAGTGGAAGGATTCAAACAAACATAACTAGCAAAACATGCTATTTAAAGCTTACCCACAGAAGAGTCCTCAACAGAATAGCAAATACTTTGCTCAGGATACTTGAGGTCAAATTGGAAATGGGAACAGTTTTCTTATAAGCCCCTTGAGACAGATCTGGAGTAATATGCATAGAAGAGAGAAAAGAGAAAATGGAAATAAAACAATATTATGCAGATTTATGCCTTATTTTTTAGCATTTTTTAAATGTTGGGTCTTTCAGGCTAATTTTGCTTTTTTTTTAAAGATATGTATAGTTTGGTTAATTAACTAGTGATTTAGTTTTATATTTAAGCTTTAATTAATCTTTTCTTTGGTGATATTTATTTCTTTGCCCTTTTTTTTAAACTACAGTTTTTAGATGTTTTGTTCAGTCTACCTAGCGCTTCATCACCATGGCAATATGTATTTCCCTTAAAACACTGCAAACAAATATACTAGGAGTGCACCCTTTTAATCTTTACTAGTTATTGTGAGATTGCTGTGTAAGTTAATAAACACATTTGTAAATACATTGTTTGCAGGTAGAAATTTTCTGAGTTGCAGCTCAGGAACAGCCTGCTGAATTTATGTTGTAAGCATTACTTAACACAGTATAAAAATGAAAAGACAAAAATATCTTCATCCTTTCTCATCCCTTCACTGCAACAAAATCCTTAACAAGGAAACCTTATTCCCCTCACTTTGTTCTTCCTCTCCACTACTCACTTCTTGTCACCTTGTAATATTCAGAGAGCACTTGGATTATGGGTCTGAATAGAAAAATGCTTTCAGATAATCATTAGTCTATAGACCAGTAACTTATACTCAAAGAGGATGGAGTTGTAAAGTGCTTTTATAATACAATATTATTGTTAAAGACAAGGATTGACCTTTTGTTTTATTTTGACATGGCATGTCCTGAAATAAATATCAATTCAATATGGCAGATGGGTCATACTCGTTATTTGAAGGAACCTGTGGTTTTCACTGTGGAGGTATTGTCTTCCTATTGGAATTTTTGTATTTTAAAGGTGGTTATGCTGCTTTTCACATTGGGTTTGGGTTTCTTTAACTGAAGCAGTGAACTATATGTTCAAGATCCAAAAAAATTTTATAGACATTTTACTGCCAAAAACCATAAATAAAACACAAAGGAAAAACAATTGCTGGCTTGATTTTCCATTCCTGCCAAGTGGTGCATTAGCAAGTTTTTTTCCATTTCTCCCTAGAACTAGAAAAAGAACTTGGATTCCAGGGGCTGGAATGATAGCACAGTGGGGTGGGCGTTTTTGCCTTGTATACAGCCAACCCAGGTTCAATCCCTAGCATCCTGTATGGTTCACCGAGCCAGCCAGGAGTGACTTCTGAGTGCCACTAGGTGTGCTGAGTGCCACTAGGTGTGGTCCAAGAATAAAGAAAACCCTGGCTTTAAAAAAATAAGATGATCACAAAGTAGAGACCCCTGGAGAGTAAGAAAATTCATTTCAGCCACCACGGTGAAGGGCCAGAGTGATAGTACAGCCCAAGTTTAATGCCCTGCATCCCATGTCATTGCTCAAGCCCCTTTAGGAGTGATTCCTAAGCGTTGCCAGGTGTGGCCCAAAAAAGACAAAAACAGCGTCAGCGTCAACTACTGGGGTGAGAGAGTCCTTTACTTAAAGGATCATCCATTGATAGAGGTGATAGTAAGATATAATTAAAGAATAGTTGGTGAGGGGAAACCTAGGAGATCATAACTTTCAATGCCTGCCTTGTAAACATAAGGTTTAGGAGTAAATCCTTTGTGTGCCACATGAACTGAGTGTAGTCTTGGCAGCCTGTGCTGTGATGCCTGGTGCCAGAAAGATTTCTGGCTGTTCCACAACCATGTGTTGTGTCTGCACATGTGTGGATACTATTACAGTCCCCAGCAAGAGTTATTTCCATAACATGTTTGCCTTAGCTAAAAAGTGGATATCTGGTGAACACTACAATTAAAGGATATGTAAGCCTCAGTGAACACTGGAGCTGAATATTGAGCATCACAAGTAAAACTGCATGAACACCATAACTGTGCACATGCATGACACAACAGCTATTAAAGAGGGATGCAAGCTTTTGTGGCTTAAGGGAAAAAAAGAGGGGCCGGAGAGATAGCATGGAGGTAAAGGCATTTGTCTTGCATGCAGAAGGTCAGTGGTTTGAATCCCGTTGTCTCATATGGTCCCTCGAGCCTGCCAGGAGCGATTTCTGAGCGTAGAGTCAGGAGTAACTCCTGAGCACTGCCGGGTATGACCCAAAAACCAAAAAAAAAAAAAAAAGGGGGGGGGCCGGAGAGATAGCATGGAGGTAAGGCGTTTGCCTTTCATGCAGGAGGTCATCGGTTCGAATCCCGGCACCCCATATGGTCCCCCGTGCCTGCCAGGAGCAATTTCTGAGCCTGGAGCCAGGAATAACCCCTGAGCACTGCCAGGTGTGACCCAAAAACCACCAAAAAAAAAAAAAAAAGGGAGGGGGGAGAAAGATGGACAAAAACTTCTTCAAAGAAAATATATGAAGGTAGCGCGTTTGCTTTGCATGCAGAAAGATGGTGGTTCGAATCTCAGCATCCCATATGGTCCCTTGAGCCTGCCAGGAGGTATTTCTGAGCGTAGAGCCAGCAGTAACCCCCAAGTGCTGCCGGATGTGACCCAAAAACCAATATAAAAAAATGTGTATATATACACACACACACACACACACATATACATATACATACATACATACATACATACAAGGTCTTTTTTCCTCATTTTTATTATCCATGATTTACTAAATTGTTTCAGGCATTAAATGTTCAAACACTAATCCCACTAACCAGTGTGACCTTCCATTCACCAGTGCTCCCAGTTTCCCACCAACCACGCTACCCTTCCTCCATCAGACACAATATACTTCATATTGCTTAGTACAACACAAAGGCAAATGGACGTATCAAAACTTAGATCAGGGCCCAGAGAGACAGTGGCGTTTGCCTTGGAAGCAGCCGATCCAGGACCAAAGGTGGTTGGTTTGAATCCCGGCGTCCCATATGGTCCCCTGAGTGCTGCCCGATGTGACCCAAAATCCAAAAAAAAAAAAAAAATTAGTCTTTTTCCTCAGGAGTAGTTCCTAAGTGCAGAGCCATAAGTAACCCTCATGAGCATCGTCATGTGTGGCCCCAAAGCAAACAAAAAATCAATTTGGTCTATTTTGTTAATTGATATTCTTTTTTTTTTTTTTTTTTTTTTGGTTTTTGGGCCACATCCGTTTGACGCTCAGGGGTTACTCCTGGCTATGTGCTCAGAAATCGCCCCTGGCTTGGGGGGACCATATGGGACGCCGGGGGATCGAACCGCGGTCCGTTGCTTGGCTAGCGCTTGTAAGGCAGACACCTTACCTCTAGCGCCACCTACCCGGCCCCATAATTGATATTCTTATATAGCTTATTAATCTTGTAATAGATTATGTAGATTTTTATATATTATTACTTCCATTCTCTGGGTTGTCTCCTCACTATTTAGTGCCCTATGATGTACAAAAGTATTTTTTATCATTTTAGCGCTATCTTAAATCAATGATAAATCAGTTCTTTTCAATTATCTTAGACAAAAAAAATCTTAGACCAAATCTCTGTGAATGCCACCTAAATCATGAAAGGGGTGAGGTCTAGTGTTAAATATATTCCTTGCATGTGTGAGACCCTGAGTTTCATTCCCAGCACCATAATCAAAAAAGTTAGGGGTCGGAGCGATAGCACAGTGGCGTTTGCCTTGCAAGCAGCTGATCCAGGACCAAAGGTGACTGATTTGAATCCCGGGGTCCCATATGGCCCCCGTGCCTGCCAGGAGCTATTTCTAGCAGATAGCCAGAAATAACCCCTGAGCACCTCCGGATGTGGCCAAAAGCCAAGAAAAAAAAAAAGTTAGCACAAGAAAATAAATGCCAGGCCAAAGAAATAATAGAGAAGTTAGGGCATATGCCTTGAATGGGGCTGACCCGGTCCAATCTCCAGTACTTCAGTCCTTTGAAGCCACACACACACACACACACACACACACACATATACTCCGCCACCCAACACTACCTGGTCTGGCATCCCATGTGGCCCCTCAAGCACTGCCAGGAGTAATTTCAAAGTCTAGAATCAGGATGTCGCCCTGAGCACTGCCAGATGTGTCCCCAAAACAAAAATGATGGAAACAAAGTGTAAGGCCCCTCTGAGACCATGAACCAAGCAACTTCTGGATGTCTGTGATGGACCATGTTTTCCTTCCTTTGGCTTCTGTCACTTGCAGCTTCAGGAGACTTAATGCAAGTAGTTGTTTTCTGCCGTGGTCACCTACTGGCTTTTGTAGGACCAACCGGAAATGGGTGGGCATCTTCGTGTTTTGGAAAAGAACCCATAACAGAAAGCACACATCAGATGGGTCATTGAGCTCAGACAATAGAGATCCTCTTGTATTGAGCCACCTAAGGTGGCATGGCCAACTCAACAGGAAGGAAAACAAGACTTGGGTTCAAGGACTTACCCAATTCACTAAGCAACGTCTAAGACCTCAACCAGGTCTAAGACCTCATTACGACACCCTGGATCCACACTGCAGCTGAGAAGGCCCTGTTCGTGCTGAGTCATAGACAGTCCAGGGAGACAGAGCAGAGCCTCCTGGGGCGCATACAAAGTCTGAGCCGGGGCTGTGCACCACACACCTTTATTCATCTACAGCAGGCCGGGGAATCCATCACAGGGAACACAGCCAGCTACTGACTGGAAGGGGAGCGTTTCTGCTGGTGATGGGACTTAGTGGGGATGGAGAATGGGGGAGGGGGAGCCTTACAGGGGGCAGCTGGGCCATCTTCAGAGAACTATGTTGTTTCCAGGTTGACTCATAGTAGACAGTCCCCAGAAGGGAAGAACGCCCTGTCCATTCACAGGAAGGGAGGAACTGGCCACTGAAGGAACAGAATACTCAGCACCCCAGGACCAGAAATGCATTTCCAGGGGCCAGAGAAATAGTACAGCAGATAGGTGCTGACCTTGCACACAGCTGATCCAAGTTCAATCCCTGGTATCCCACACTGTCCACTGAGCACCACCAGGAGTGGTTCCTGAGTACAGAGCCAGGAGTAACCCCTGAGCAGGCCCCCGCAAAATGCATTTTCCAACAGAGACACCACCCAAGAATCAGACGTTTTAACAAGAGTTCACCTAATCAAGCAAGGAACCCCCTTTTCAGCCCAGTTACTGCCCCTAGATATCCTGATATGCAAAATAGGGGTTTTGTGAGGGTAGAAGGGACTCAGGAAGCTGCTAGTAAACAAAGATGGGGATCAATTCAGGTAGAGTTGAGAGTTAGGTAGTGTTAGTATTAAGAAAAGATGGGGATCAATTCAAGTAGAGTTGGGTTAGGTAGAGTCAGTATTAAGAAGACAGCAGTATGTTTATTTTACTTCCCTTTCTCAAAAGTCCTTATCTTCCCCTTATCCAGAGAACTATAGCCTGGAAGATCCCCGTAATTGGGGCCCTGTCCCTGCCCTTCCCCTTGGACATGCATGATGTACGTAGCGCTGCACTCTTGCCCACCCACGACTGTTCTCCCCACCTACCTGCCAGACCTTCCTGCATGCCCCATGACTGCCTGGCTCACTGCCGGGAACTACAGGACAGAAGAGTGTCTCGTTCGTGCCACTGGTGCCAGGGCCTGGGGAACTTAAAATCCACTGAGTTTCGCTTTCTATGCCCTACTGTGTTGTGGGGTGGGGTTGTGAGAATATGTCAATTTCTGGGGTGCCTGGTGGTAAGTTGAAGCTTCTGAGCCAAGTTTGTGCTTGATGTGGCAACTTCTTCCCTAATTGGGGGTGAGGGTAATGAGTGGAAGGGTTGGTCCAAGCCCAGAAGGAGCTAAAAAGCAAAAGAGGCCAAAGAGGGGGCAGCGCTGGTTGGGATGGTGGGGGTCAGGGGGGAGATTAGGAGGGCTAGGGAGCTTCTACTCTTCTGCCCACAGGTCCAGCGCTCAGGTTCCTGGGGCTCAGAACCAGCACGGAGACCACATGAGTGAGCCCAGAGCGGCTCCCGTGGCCGCCCCTGCCAGCATACCCATGGCCAGCGGGGCGCCAGAGCTGTAACAGGGATCATCCCGGACGATCACATGTGTCACGCCGCCGGGACCTGCAGAAAAAAAAACCAGAGGGTCAGAGAATGGAGACAGACAGAGCTCCAAGAGCTCCTGCCCAATCCAAGGAAAAGGCTCAGTCAGCCCCCTCTCCACCATGGAGAACTGACTCCTTGATGCAGGCAGGGAGCATACTCAGTACTCACAGCTTCTAGCCTCAGATTAACTACAGATGAGACTGTGGGACTAGGCCAAGGGTCTCTGCACACCTGCATAATTACTGGGGTGGTCTATAGCCAGACCCTGGACGTGAGGAGACAGCCATTCCTACTTTGGCCACCAGGGGTCACCACTAGCTCAAGAACGAATATGAACGGGCAGCCAGGTCCAGAAAGGAGAGATTGCCCCCTGGAAAGATGATTTCAGTGCTACTCAGAATGTCGGGACAGGGAGTGCCTGGAGTGAGCTCCCGACTTGGAAAATACTTTATTACTGAAATAACAAGGCATCCCCCCTGATAGGTTAAGAAAGGCTGGGTCTAGATGGAGGCAGGGACCTGGCAGTCCAGAGACTTACCTGCATAGGCTGGTCCATAGTAGCTGCGGACGTAAGTCGCCTCGTGTGCGTTGGGGGGAACCACTTCATAGTAGTCTTGATATGGGCTGTAGACACGCACCTGGGGAGTCCCATCTGGTCAGCTGCCAGATATCTAACCCCAATTTGGTTCCCTATTTTCACACCCAGCTCAGGATCCTCTAGATTCAAAAAGCCACCCCCACTCACCACCAAGTTTATAAAGGTGTTCCCAGGGACCAGAAACTCCCAAATAAGACCTTCCCATGGGTACATGGTTCCTGTCCTCTAAAACTTTACACCCAGCTCCAATTCCCACACAGTACTTGACCCACATTTGAAAATCCTCCATGGCTCCCAACTGCCCTGCACAGGCAGACCAGTATTTGCTAATAGCCCCACCCCAATAATGCTACTTAGAGAAGCTGGTGGATTTTTCCCCTCTCCTAGTCACTAGAAGGGGAACCTGGCTGTGCCCCCAACCCAGAAAATAAGAGGGTTGGTGAGGAAAGAAGGAAAAGAAGAAAGGGGGTTGGAAGGTTACTACAACCATTATTGAGTATCTCCAATGTACCAGGACCTGGGGAGTTGTTGGCATGTTACCTCCTCTGATTCCTACCAAAGACATTATCTGCACAATTCTGCAGAGCCATAGTTGGAGGCTTAGGGAATCTTTAGTGTTCTTCTCTCCTTCCTCTTAGAGATCCCAGGAAGCCCTGGGTCTAGCTCTGTACAGACTGATTCTTCCTGTCTTCTCCCTGCCTACATTCCAAAGGGGAGCTTCTCAAAGTCAAGGACTTCCAGGCATCACCCAAAGACTCAGCTGAATGAACGTCAAGAAACAATTAATATATTGACAACACAAGCCCTTCATGACACCCTTGAAAGACTGGACTTGGAGAGGGGGCAGGATCCCCTCTTTTAACCACTTTTCCCACCAAATCTCCAACTTGACTGTACACCAGATTGTACATTCAGCTTCTCTGAGAAATTCAGGCTACTCAAATTCAACCTATCTCAGTGATTTCATCAACTTTCCACACCCACCCCAACCCTGCTCTTCCTGTCATACTTTTCTCTAAATGCCTCCTTCATCACTCAAACCCAGAAATCAGGATGGCACCCTTCCCTCTTATACCTATTTCCCACACACAGTACACCAGAAACCAGGTTTCATGGTTTGATTTTCTACATCTGCTCTGCTGCCCATCCTCAGGAACATATCATTGGTTTTGACAACTTGGGAATTATGGGTGACTTTGAAAAACACATTTTTGGGTATCCCATTGCTAACATAGACTGTGTTTCTACACCAACTGTTATAGAAAGAGGAGGAACAGTAAATGTAACTCCATACACACCTCAGCCCAGACCCTTTGCTTGGTCTATATTGTGAATGGAGGGACATGAAAAAGAAGAACACAATTTCAGGGTAGTTTGGAGAAGAAGACAAACTGGGAAAAAAAAGCAGCAGGAGGATGGGGCTTCTTGGTAGATCCTTGTATGGTGCGGCCCTGTATTTGGTCCCAGGCACACCTCAAATCCCAAAATCAGATTAAATAAGTTTGAGAGGGTAGAGGTGGAGTCATATGTCTTTAGAGTAGTCTAAAAAGAGCAGTTATAAGAGATGAAATTTCCATGCTATTTCTTTGTTGCTGGGGATGTCCTCCCCATTTTTCATTCAGCTCTCTGAGGATTTTAGATTCTAGTATTATTCATCATATCCTAGTGAACATGGCTCTTACAGTCTTGGAAACACCATGCCTCACAGCAACTCAGCCCCAAGGCTTAGAGTGGGTACTGAATCTAACAGGCTCTCTGGGACATGGGAGGTAGGTTGTTTTTATTTAGGGCTAGATTTGAACATTGGTCTCCAGTCTCTGACTCCAGCTTCAGGTGATGGAGATCCTGACAGTGAGAGTGTGGGAGGAACTCAAACAAGAAGTTTTATTTGATGGTGCTCCTTTCCTAAGGGGAACCCAAGAGGGCTTTTAGGTGAGAGTAGTCAGAAAAAGAGATGCAAGCACTCAGACCCCCAATACTATGCTAAGGAAGTTGAGGTTTAGAGTCACACTTACCCTATAGCTACACAAGGAGCTGTTAAGTCTCTGAAGAGAATATATAAACAACTGATCTCCCTGTGGGTCACCTGTTTCTACCCTCCAGCCCTGGGAGGCCCAAAGGTAAACTCTACCAGTCACTTGGCAACGAGCCCCAAGGACAGACTCTCAGAGCTGGATCCCCATCAGCCCTTTTTGCAGTCCTGACCTCTTTTGTGGGAGAGGACTGGGCCAGCCAATTGGGAGGTTATATGTTAATGAGCTTCTTTCCTCAGAAAAGCTGTTGTGTACAAAGGTTCACAATGTTGTTGTTTGTTTGGGGGGCACACCTGGTAGTTCTTAGAACTTATTTTTGGCTCTGTGCTCAGGGATCATTGGGTACTGGGGATATAATCCAGGTCTACTGCATGCAAGGCAAGTGCCTAGGTATACTCTTATTCCAGCCTTAGGCCCCAGGGTCAAAGTATCTTGCAGTATATTAGGAAGTGAGATATATATATATGTGTGTATATATATATATATATATATATATATATATATATATATATATATATATGTGTGTGTTTTTTTGGCCACACCCAGTGACGCTCAGAGGTTACTCCTGGTTATGCGTTCAAAAATAGTCCCTGGCTTGGGGGACCATATGGGATGCCAGGGGATGGAACTGCGGTCTGTCCTAGGTTAGCCGCCTGCAGAGTAAAATGCCTTACCACTTGTGCCACCATTCAGGCCCCGGGTTTAAAATCTTTTAAAGCCTACTTTTCAACATCTTTAAACTATGGAGTGGTGAGTTTTTTGTGGTTGTTGTTGTTGGTGGTGGTGGTGTGTGTGTGTTTGCATTGCTGGGATTGAACCTCACAAATGCAAGGCATTTGCTGAAGTATTTCTGAGTATGGGAGAATGAATTACTACTTATGGACTAGGTGACTCTACTCCAGTTATATAACCTCTTAAAGCTGCTCTTTTCTCATTTGTGAATAGACCATCTTTCCCTACTGTCCTCCCAAGGCACTGTGAGAGAGAACCTTGTCATGTCTATATAATAGGTGATCCCAGCATTCTGATCCCCATACAACAGAAACATCAGGAGAATCTTTTTTTCCTTTAGGAGCCTGCCAAGCAGTGCTCTGGCCTTCTTCCCTTCCTGTCAACTCCACGTCACCCTGAAGGAAGGCATGGGCATTCCCTGTGATAAGGAATGGCTCATGGTTTAAGCCTGCAGTACAGTGCTGCTAGAGACCAGCAGGTGGAGTTCTGGGGATCATGTGCTACCAGGGATCAAACTTTCACCTATCTATGCCAAGGCAAGTGTCAACACTTTTTTTTGGTTTTTGGGTCACACCCGGCAGTGCTCAGGGGTTACTCCTGGCTCCATGCTCAGAAATCACTCCTGGCAGGCTCGGGGGACCATATGGGATGCCGGGATTCAAAGTGTCAACACTTTTTAAGCAGTCTCCTTAGCCCATCTAGAGAAATATTTTAAAATTATGTTTTAAAATGAGGCGATGATAGGGTTAAAACCTATCCTAAAACCTAAAACTCTAGGTAAGAGTTTCACACATGCAAGGCTCTACCACTGAATTCCACCCCAATTCAAATCTCAGATGTTTTGCATTTTGAGGAGAATAGTGCTTGGCTACACCTGTGATGCTGAGAAGCTACTCCTAGATTAGTGCTCAAGGTTTCTCCCAGTGTACTAATGGACCAAGGAATTGATGGTAGCAGGAACTGAACCCAATTCTCCTATATGTGCTCAATCTGTTGATCTATGTCCCAACCAGAAGAAAAAGTCAGAGTTCTAACATCCCAGCTCATAGAATTACAGCTCTCCCAGAGGCAGGACTTAATCATTTGGGAGGGTAACTTCATAAATGGTGTCAGGCACAGCCTCAGAGATAGATGGCCACTCTGCTAGAATGAGTTCAGAGTTGACTAGGACCACAGGCACTTTGCTACAAGCCCCCCTCTGATCCCACTTCATGCAAGGCTGAGCATTAGGAAAATATACTGTATTTTTCCCCACATCCTTTCAAAAGCACTGGGGTGAGGGAGAACAGACAGACACAGACTGAATTATTCATGACAGCAATGTCATCAAAGACAGGTCTTTCTCCTTTCTTCCTTTAACCATCTATTATTTGCTCATCTATTGAGCTCTGCTTGAGGCATTCTTGCACTATACTCTCCTGCACCCAGAACAAGAAAGATAAGGAGAGACAGTCTCTCCATTGAGCACTCTATTTGGGGGGGGGGATGTCACACAAAGTGGTGCTCAATGATTTACTCCAAGCTCTGTGCTCAGAAATCATTTCTTACAAAATGGGATTTCAGGGTTCAAAACTGGGTCAGCCATATACAACACAAGCATCCTATTCGCTGTACTAGCTGTCTGGCCCTTGGAACACTCATTGAGTACCTGCTGTATACCTATGCCTATGTCAGACTCCACAGGGACTGAGCTGAGCAGACTTGGTCCTTGCTTTGGTCTCAAGAGAGAACAGAGACAGAAACAAACACTGAGAAGGCAAGTTGAAGTCAGAGCTCAGCTCATGGCATGTGCCTAGAGGTCTGGGAGCAATTCACTGGGGAGGTGGCAGCTTTGAGAAGGGTCTTAGAAGACTATCGGCCCTTTATCAGGCGAGTAAGAAAACTGGGATATGAAGCAGAGAGAAGAGCATGTGCAGAGGCTGGAAGAGGAAAGGCTGGTCATAGTCATAGAGAGACAGGCAGAGCATTGCCAGCATGGAAGAGTGAGTCAGCTAGAGGTCAGGGCAGATCTAGGCTAGAGCAGTTGGCCTGTGCGTAGGTGGGGGAGCCATGGAACATTCATGGGCTGGGAAGGAAGGAACCAGCCAGTTCTAAAAGGACACCCTGGCATCCAAAGTGAGGCAAGGAGGGCTGAGCCAGCACTTACCCAGATCCGCCTCTCAAACTTACAGGGGCTCCACGAACGGCTCCCACACCTGACTGTGGGGCAAACCCGGCGGCTCCTGGGAGGGACAACACCAGCGGGGGGCTGTGCAAGCCACAGAACCCCAGGAAGGGAAGGGAAGGGGAGAGATGGGCGTCAGTGGCCCTTTCGCCTGGACTCAGCTCTTGGGTTTCCAGGACCTCCCAGAACATTTAGCCACTGGGAAGGGGGGCATTCTTAGTGCACCTCTGTCAGGTTTGGAGAAGGGAGGAGATTTTGCTATGAGTTAAGAGAAGAATGAGAGTCAGGCAGCGGTCCCAGCACTGTCACAGGCTTCTTTGTCACAGACTGCCCTGGGATCAGCTGCCCTGATGGACGACTCCCCCTCCTCCAGTCCCCAGACATGACCTTGGTTGTTCCCTCTATCCTGTGTGTCCCTACCTGGAACCTCCGCCCAGAGTGGGACAGAAACATGCAGTGTGGGCAGGCAAAGCACAAGGTCTGCTCTATAAGTACACGACAGCTTAGAGACATGGGCTGCAGCATGGACAGACAGACAGATGCAGTGCTATAGACACAGAGACACAGAGCAATGGAAGAGAGAGACATGTGTGTGCATGTATGTGTGTGCATGTATGTGTGTGGTATATATGGTGTACAGGGTGGGGTGTGAAGCCGATGGTGTCTAAGTGAAGTGTGTGAATGCAAGAGAAGTGTGATATGGGGGTATGGGAGTGTTTATGGTCTGTGTATGTGGTAAGCAGGACAGGTAGAGAAGAGACAAGGCCGCTTCATAGAGTCACTGAGTGCAGAACGGTCAGCCCTCACCTCCACTCTCCCCTCAGGATGCTCCCTACAATAGAGGCATTTGGTCTCAGACCTGAGTTTCTCAAAGAGGTGGTCCTTGCACTTGGCTGACCATTCCCTCAGCCTCCTTAGTCTCATCTTTCCCTACTCTAGTTTCTACCCAGAAACTGAGTCTGCACCCCAAAATCTGACCACAGCCCCCCAGACTAATGCCCCACAATCCTCAGGATACTGTTCCCTCAGCTGTACTTCAATCCATTTCTCATGCGGCCTTTGTGACTCACCTTCCCCTTCTCTCTTCCTCCACATGTTCCTCCACTCTGAGCCCTCTTGTGGTCACGTCACTCCCACATCTACTCCCATAGCTCCTTCAATGTACTGACCCCTTCTCTGTACCTTGACTTACCTATCTGTAAAATGAGACTCAGCAATAGCAGCCTGTGGGGTGGGAGCAGCTAAGGTAAGGTCCAAGGTAGACCAGAGCCAAGGGCTCGGTGAGACAGAGGAGACGGAGCTGTGCAGCTCCTCTTTTTTTTGGGGGGGGGTCACACCCGGCAGCGCCCAGGGGTTACTCCTGGCTCTACGCTCAGAAATCGCTCCTGGAAGGCTCGGGGGACCATATGGGATACCCGGACTCAAACCACCATCCTTCTGCATGAAAGGCAAATGCACTGCCTCCATGCTTTCTCTCCAGCCTGCTGTGTAGCTCCGCATGCCTCCACCCCATCAAGCTCTGCCAACTCCCTCCTCAAATCTGACTCTCAGCCATGTGTCTGACAGCAAGCCAGAGTGTAGTCCTCACTGTCACCAGGACTGTCCCTGTCTTTTCACTGAACGTCCTTCTCAGGACATCTTCTCTCACCTCCTACGATCTGTACCCTCCCTACCACAAGCTGTTTAAAACTTCACAGCTCCTCCGAAGAACTGCCCTTGGCTCACGGTGCTCAAAGCTGAAACTCCTTTTTTAGTTGCTATTTTGGTTTTGGTCATACCTGGTGCTCAAGGCTTTCTTCTTTCTGCCCCAAAGGAATCACTCCCGGGAGATAGGGGGCTCAGGAGATCATTTGGGATGCGAGGGAATGAGCCCAGGTCAGCCACAGGCAAGGTAAGCTCCCTAACTGCTATACTATCTCTCCAGCCCCAGAAATCCCATCTTTAATAGCCCACAGGGCTTGCTTCTGTCTGCCAATATCCCCTTGCTCCTTAAGCTCACACCTGCCTTCTGTTTACAGTTTGCTCAGGGACCTTGGCACTTGCTGTTCTAGGCACCCACTGCCTAGAAAGTTATTTTCTTTATCACCACTTTCCCCGGGTTTCTCTCTCTTATTCTTCAGGTTAATCCTAGTCTTGTGTCTGCTTCCCACCTGAGCTGTCACCCAGGCAGGAGTACACCCAGCATCTCTCGTCAGAGCACTCATCTGGGGCCACAGAAACAGGAGATGATGGTCTCCCTGTTGGCTCCCTGCTAGGTGAGTCGGAGAGGGCACAGTCTATGTCTTTTGACTCTGCTCTGATTCTTGGTGCATGGCATGGGGCCTGCACCCAACTCATATGCAGCAGCAACTATTTGTTGTGGGGGTGAATGAAGCTGAGAGTTTTGTTTCTGGGCCACACTGGGAGGTAATCAGGGGCACTGCCCAGCTCAGTGTTTGAAAGTGCAGGGACTGAACTTCTCCTACTGTATGCAGATTTTTTTTTTTTTTTTTTTTTTTTTTTTTTTTTTTTGGTTTTTGGGTCACACCCGGCGGTGCTCAGGGGTTACTCCTGGCTGTCTGCTCAGAAATAGCTCCTGGCAGGCACGGGGGACCATATGGGACGCCGGGATTCGAACCAACCACCTTTGGTCCTGGATCGGCTGCTTGCAAGGCAAATGCCGCTGTGCTATCTCTCCGGGCCCTGTATGCAGATCTTATGCTCAGCCCCTTTACCTGCCTCTCTCTCCCATTCGAAGCTGTGTCCTAGCTGCAGAAAGAAAGCAGCAATCACAACCCTACAGGACTCATGAGGAACAGCCAGGACTGCCTTGTACCACATCTGCCACATACAGCTACTCAGGAAAGACAGAGTCTCTCCCCAACTTCTGGATGCCACTCCCCACCTCAGGACTAGTCAGTTTTCTGCCCCATTAGCTGGGGACTCAGCTTGTGATTCTCAAGTCTACTCCCTGACAGAGATGAACCGAGACCTCCAAATAGGTAGAAACCAAATCTGCATTCCCCCAGGATTCTATGGCAGGTGGGACAGGAGGGTCAGTAGAGAGGCAAGGGATGGAGGGAGGGGAGAGGGGGCTCACCGGGGTGGAGTTCGCCTCCATCAATGCTGTCTTCCATGCTCTGCAAAACAAACCCACCAAAGCATGAGGCAGGAGTCTGAGAGAGGAGGCTCTGAACCCCACATTTCAGACTTCCCTCCTCAGCCCAGTCTTTGGTGCAGGGGGAACTCCCCTGAGGAATAAAGCTGCCCCCTTCCTGACCACGCAACACCAGATACCTTAACTGAGTTAGAATTTCCTATTTCTTTGAATAGGTTTGGGTCTGTTTTGTTTTGTTATGTTCATTTTGGGATACTCACCCTTAGTGCTCAGGGATTATTCCTAAATGTGCTCAGGGATCATTCCTGGTAGTACTTGAGGGACCATATGGGGTATCAGGGATTAAACCCAGGTGGATGCATGCAAAGCCAGCTCCCTACCCACTGTACTGTCTCTCCAGCCCCATTGGTTTGTTTTTTGGAACCACAGTCATTGGTGCTCAGAGACTATAATTCCCAACTTAGTGTTCTGGGGGTACTCCTAATAATGTTTGGGGGACCTTGTGGTGCTGGGGATTAAATCCAGACCTCCCACATGCAAAGCCTGTGCCCCAGCCTGTTGAGACACTTCTCAATGAATTAGGTCCATCCTTAGTTCATTTTCAGCTCACAGTCTCTGCCCCTGCAGAAATTCCATTCTCCCTATCTAGGTAAGGAACAGTGGAGCTTGTCTGGGCTCTTAGGGCCTTAGATTCTGACACCCTAGGGCCACTCCTCCTCCCAAACCTACAAACAGATCCCTGCGCTCTGACCCCAGCGACCCGGGGCAAAACCAAGTAGACATCAGACAATTGGGTCTTTGTTGGTTGTCATGGCACCTGGCTGGTTGGACAAGGCTGCTCTGTGCTTTGTCTTCCCAGAGCTCAGCAGCTCCCACACACCCCATCTCTTTCAGAGCCAAGTCCACTGGTTCCCCAAGAGTAGGCAGGGAAAGAATGTGAGGGAGCAGGGGAGCCTGAGTCTCTCAGGGTAGAGAGTCATGGTGTCAGGGTGCCCTTGAATTAGGGAAGTCTGTCTCTGTTAGAGCGGTGAGGGTCTTCTCTTCAGAGCAAGGCCTCCACTAGTGCATCTCTCATCAGAGAGGATTCTTTGAGAATCCCACTGCGCTCTGTTCCTCAGTCACTCAGGTTGTCAGATGCCCCATTTGGAGCTACCAAGGGCCCCACATGAGGACCACACAGTCCTCCCTGAAGACTGAGACAAGTTTCTGGGCTCCCTACTAGACACCATGCAGATCCACTCTTGAGAGATGTCTGACACATTCCCCAGGATCCTCCTGCCCTCCTGGGAATCACTCACATGGCATCATCGCGGGTCTCAGCGCACAGGTGCAGGCGGGAGCCCTCCCGCAGGTTCACAGTCAGCAGGCCATCTCGACTCCGGCCCTCGGGGGGCTGCACATCTAGAGAGGGTCACACACAGTAGGGGTGGGGGGAACTTCCACCAACCTCAGGGCCCAGCCCTCTCCACCCCCAGCAGAGCAAGAGCAAAAATAAGAGCTGACATTTCTGCATTCTGCTTATTGACCATTGACAATTTGGGTTGTGTGTGTGTGTGGGGGGGAGCTAATCAGGGATTAAACCCAGAGTTTCACACATGCAAGGCATGTACTCTACCATTGAGCCACATCCCTGACTCTCTCTCTCTCTTTCTCTCTCTCTCTCTCTCTCTGGTCTACCTGATTTTTGAATTTTGATTTTTATTTTTGGCTGGGGGTGAAGTGTGAGGGGACTGTTAAGCTACACCCAGCAGTCTCAAGGGACACTTCAGGCTCTATAGAGGTTCAAGGATCACTCCTGGATCTGTGTTCGGGGATCATTTCTACTCTATATTCAAGAATCACTTATAGAAGTGCTCAGGATAAGTGGTGCCAGGGATCAAACTGAAATCGCCTCATGCAAGGCCAGTGCTGTTTCTCTAGCACCTTTGCTCTATTCTTTAGGCCCTTTCAACCTTTTCACAGTGCCCCATAATGTCCCTAGTTGGGTCCACTCTCCCCTCATTTCCCTGTTAGGATTATGAGCCTTGGCCAAGATTTGCTGTGCAACTCTGCAGCAATCACCTTACTTCTCTCAGCATCTTTACTTCCTTTCATCAAGTTTCTGACCCCAAGACAGCAAAGCAGGTGGGTCTGACTCATCTCCATGACCCAGTATCATATCTAAGTCTAACACGGGGGGGGGGGGGGGGGATGAACTAAAAAAGAAACTTCATTTTGGTTGGTTTGTTGTTTTGGTTTGGAGGCCACACCTGGCAGTTCTCAGGGGCTACTCCTATCTCAGTACTGAGGGCTCCCTCCTTGGAATGTCTAGGATTAGACCCAGGTGTGCAAAGCCTGTGCCTCAAAGAACTGAGCTTTTCATTTTCTTTTTTTCTTTTCTTTTTTTTTTTTTTGGGGGGGGGGTCCACACCCGGCGGTGCTCAGGGGTTACTCCTGGCTGTCTGCTCAGAAATAGCTCCTGGCAGGCACGGGGGACCATATGGGACACCGGGATTCAAACCAACCACCTTTGTTCCTGGATCGGCTGCTTGCAAGGCAAACGCCGATGTGCTATCTGTCCAGGCCCAGCTTTTCATTTTCTAATCACATGGATTTCAAAAGAATCAAGTCCAAAGAATTGGAATTGGAGTTGATGGAGGACAAAAAGCAATGTGTGGAAATTCCCCAAAGCAGCAAAGTGCTTTCCAAGACTGATTGCAGAGGGTTGCCCAGAGGTTGCCCACACACCCGGGCAGAAGACAGCGGCTATGCTCACCCTGGCACTCATGGCCAATCTTGATGTCGCGGACATTGAAGTGGATGAGCACACGGTCCTCCTCATCCAAGGCGTTCTCATCATGGTAGTAGCCCAAGGTCCCGTCCATCCACAGAGCAAACCAGTTCCGCTTCCAGCGGCGGAGGATGGAGCCTGTGCAACCATCCAGACCCATAAGGCAGGCTGAGGACAGAGCCTGTGGGGTTGGGGGCTGGGGGGAAGGCAGGGCCCTGGAGTTCCCTTACCTACAATCTGCCTGCTTGTCATCCTTCCCTTGGGCCTAACTCAGACTAGTGGCTCCATAAATACTCAGATGTTAAGTGAAAGACCAGACAATGTATTGGTTTTGTAGGGATAAGGATGGAGGTTGGATTATTGGGCTATGACCAGTGGCACTCAGGGACTATTTCTGACCCTGTGTTCAGGAGCAACCTATGGTGGTGCTGGGAATGGAACAGGGTTCAACCATATGCAAGACTTTATACTTTTGTATAAGGTCTTTGTACTGCCTTTCTGGTCCCAGACCCATTCTTGGAGGAATTTCAACATCAAGCAAGCCCTAAATCTCTAGATCTTTCTTTGTTTTAGGACCACATCTGGCCATAGTCAGGGACTATGGTAAAAACAAAGGTAAAAAGCAAGGTAAAAGCAAACACTCAGCCTTTTGAGCCATTTATCCTCTATGCCTTTCTCATTCAGGTCAAAAACCTCTCCCAAATGTGCCTGGAACCTTGAAGGACTCAACTCAACATTTACTGATCTAAGAATGGAGAGGAAAGGGTTTCTGGCCCTGGGTAGTGCTTGTTCAGATACTGAATGTGTGAGAGGTGGGTCTGGAAATCCCAACTTCAGGCTTTGGCTTTTTTGGTTTCTGAAAATTTTTACAGAAATGTGCAAGGACATGGGAGCTTCTTAGAACTTTATAAATTCCAATACAGAGGGTGTATTCAATCAGCACAAGTCTTGTTCTTGGGCCAGCCCTGAACAGGGCTACTGGAAACTACAGAGGATCAGACCCAGTCTCTGAGCTGAGGAGCCCATAGTCCGGGGTCCATTTAGGGTTGACGTGTGGGGGCTACAGGTCAGGACAGTCAAAGGGGAAAAATATTAAAATAGGCATAGGAGGCTGTGGGAAACTGAACCACAAATCGAGAATGGAGCCATATACCCAGTTTAGTGCTACTGTAGGGCTGGGATTAGGAGTTCAAGAAAAAGTCAGGAAAGGTTTCTCACAGAAGGGGTCTGAACTGGAAGATTCCAGAATCAACAAGCAACCAGAGATGGGAAGGATGGCAGAACAGCATGAGCCAAGAGGCAGGGATACTGAGGCCAGGGTTCTGTTGGGCCAAACCAGCCACCTTTTCCCTGGCCCCAGACTAGATGGAGGGCAGAGAAGGGCATGGATTGGGATCACTCACTCTGTCTCCAAAGCCAGCCGCCCCTCACCAGGGCCATTTCTTCAAAAGGACTTTCCAGGGTGGAGCCGGAAAGAACCTGTTAAAGGAACCATAAGAAATGCGCTCAGCAACCAGACCACAGCCTTGTCTTCCCTGCATCCCAGAGCCTGGTGTGGCTGCAGAGATGGTATAACTCATAAGGCACTTGCCCTGGCTCAATTTCCAGCATCCTATATAGCTCCCTTGCCAGGAGTTATTCCTGAGTGTAGAGCCAGGAGTTACCCCTGAACAGTAGCCCCAAAACAACCAGCTAAATAACACCAAATGATGTATGGCCAACAAATGCAAGCCTGTGGGCAGAGAAAGGGAGCAATAGGACCACTACTCTGTGCTAGACGAAGTTGGAGCAGGAGCCAGGATTCTTTGCCCCTCCTTCTATAGCCCCATGATAGTATGTCTAGGAGGCAGTGAGAGAAACGCTCTTTTCAGGGAGAAAATTTTGGGAACCACACTCAGAAAAGACGGAGGGGGTGGGGGATCCAAGGATCAAACTGGGACTGGCCATTAGCAAGGCAGGTGCCTGAACCCCTGCACTGTCTCTCTGACCCCAGAGACACTCATCAGATGTTAGAAAACCTGGAGTTCGGGCCCGGAGAGATAGCACAGCGGTGTTTGCCTTGCAAGAAGCCGATCCAGGACCAAAGGTGGCTGGTTCGAATCCCGGTGTCCCATATGGTCCCCCGTGCCTGCCAGGAGCTATTTCTGAGCAGACAGCCAGGAGTAACCCCTCAGCACTGCTGGGTGTGGCCCAAAAAACAAACAAACAAAAAAAAAACAACCCTGGAG